>NC_138821.1:28763100-29075659 GCF_965178545.1 Coloeus monedula | reverse complement strand
TGAACGTCAGCGAGCTCACCCCCTCCAGCCATGCCGGCTCGTCCAGGCAGCCCCACCAGTACCCCCAGTACCAGCAGTGCCATAGCCTGCAGCAGCAGCAGCAAGCAGCTAGTCCCAGCAGCAGTGGCAGCAGCAGCAGTGGCAGCAGCAGCAGTACCCGCCATCACCACTACCAGCAGCGTCGGGAGAGCAATCCCTTCGCCGAAATAGCCATGAGCAGCTGCAGGTACAACGGCGGCATCATGCGGCCGCTCAGCGACCTGAGTTCATCCCGCAGGAACCTGCACGAGCTTAACTCCGAGTCTCAGCCGCTCCAGCCGCCGCTCGCCGCTGCTCCGGAGATAGTGGTCTCCAAGCCTGAGCACAACAACTCCAACAACCTGGCGCCCTACGGCTCCGGTGGCACGAACAACGGCGGGGGCAAGTCCAGCAAGAAGAAGAACCAGAACATCGGCTACAAGCTGGGGCATCGCCGGGCGCTCTTCGAGAAGCGCAAGCGCCTCAGCGACTACGCGCTCATCTTCGGCATGTTCGGCATTGTAGTCATGGTGATCGAGACAGAGCTGTCCTGGGGCGCCTACACGAAGGTACCTGCCACGCCGTCGGACCGCCTTCCTCTCGCTCTTGGCGCGGTCGACGCAGCCCAACCCCCGCCCCGCCCCGCCCCGCCCCCTCTGTGGGCTCCGTGTCCGTTCCGGTTCACGGGAAGGCGGCTCCGCAGCCAGCTGCACTCTCCTGTCAGCCGTTCAAATCCTTGCGCGGCGGGACCGTTCAGCCCTCGCCCGGTCCTGCCCTGAAGCGTCCCTCGCCCCGAGGAGAGGTGAGGGGCGCTCTGACCTCCCCCCCCCCCGGCACCGCCGTGTGGGGCCTACTGGTCCTCCGCCCTGAGATGAGATGCTCACCCCGCGGCTCTGCAACCGTGAGGCGAGGTGTCCCCCTTCCCTGGCCCCGCCGTGAGGCACCCTACGTCCCCGACACTAAGGCGGGGCGATCCTCCCTCCCCTCCCAGTTCGGGCTCCGCTGCTCGCACTGGGGCTGGGGAGCCCGGCGGGGCGGGAACGATTCCGTGTGTATGGGTCTCTGATGGACAGTGGTGTCTTTCTGTTGCAGGAGTCTCTGTATTCCCTCGCTCTAAAATGCCTTATTAGCCTCTCCACGATTATCTTGCTTGGGCTCATTATTGTATACCATGCAAGGGAAATTCAGGTAATTAATTAACTTTATGAATTGCTGAGTGTTTACATATTTGTGGTTGCAGAGTCAGTTTTTCTAAAGGCTTCATTGTAGTAAGTATTTTGTGTTTCCTGCTGATTCAGAAAGCAAAAAGAATCACTTAATGCTTCCTGAAGTTCAGTGAATGTATTTCATCCCTGGAGAGAAATAAGATTGCATTGCCTGTTAGGGACTGTTACCTGCGATTATGCTAGTAGGATCACTTAGTTCTGAGGTTATAGCACGCTTTATGACATACCTGCTGTTTTCTATAGCAGATGTAGGGCAACAGTCTTATTTCCAAGTGACTAAATGTCATGCTGTGAATTTTCTCTGGATAGCAGGGCTAATTATTAGGAAAGAGGCATCAGTAACTTCTAGGTCTGTAATCTTCACTGCTGTTTCAGATACTAGCATACACTAAAATATTTAAAAAGAGGGGGGAACCTTATGTCAGATTTGTTTTATTTAATGCCATAGAAATTACAGTCATCAGGAAATGTGACAGAGGAAAGCTGTCAAGACAGGTAGGGCTAAAGGTAGGGGGAATTTAATGATCAAAGCTGTAGAGTACGTCTAAAAATACTGTCACATGTCCTGTCCTAGTGTTTTGCTGGTGGGTAGGGACACAGACACCAACTTAAGGAATAGTGTAATTTACTATAATGCCAAACTGCAAAGAATCACAGAAGGATAAGCTAAGCAATGCACATAATCACTGCTACAAAAGATTGCCTATAGTGATTAAGATACATCACCAGTTACCCTAATACTTTACCATCGTCCAAATCCCCAAAACATCAACTTTGGGGGAAGCTGTCACAGCGAAGGACTGGAGAACCACGCCCAGTAACTGGGAAATCCTGCGGTGCATCCACCTTGCAGGCCATGAGGCTCCCCCACTTTGCTGTGACAGTAGCCCAGCTTTTATACTGTTAAACAAACAAGCTAACAACTTCTAATTTCATTCTCCTGTTGGCTTTCTCCCAAAGCCTGGCCAGGGCTCAGGGAGGAACCAAGGGAGTTGTCTTTGATCCTATACCCCCCCTAATTAGGCCAGATGTGGCCTTATCTGGTTTCTAGATATGGAAAGGTAAATACATGTTTTGCCAATAAATGGACACATATAACAATACTTCATTAATGAGCATATACATATATATAACATTTGGTTGGAAGGTTAATCTAGAGGTCAACTTTGGCTCAGGGCCTGTTGTTCAGGCCTTAGTACTTCACGCAGGTACTTCGTTCTAATTTCAGTTGTATTTCTTTTTAGTTAAGAAATTACAATTTGACATTTCAGTTAAATTGAAATGTATAAGAGAGAGTTTTCAAAGTTTTGAGGTGAAAAATACCTTATTTGTAGATACATTGGTGTTTTTGCTATGTCTAATTAGAGATACCTTGGGCTACAGGCAGAAATGACAGTTTTCAAGGGCAAGAATGTTTTTTCAGCAGTAGCAATTAGCAAAAAAGAGAAATTGAGAATTGCATAGTACCCTTCTTCTATGCTGTAGTTCTAATATGAAAGGACACCACAGTCTCCTCCTTAGACTACTGTTAGAGAAGTATTGCACTACTGAAGACTGCCAAATGGGATCCTGTTCTGCAGTCCATACATATATGAAAAATACTATTTCTGTCTCAGAACCCAGTTTCTTTGCATTGATAGCAAAGATGGGCAGCTGTTTAATATTATTGTACTCAATAAGCAAGTGTCTGGTGACAGAGTATCACTATAAACTATTGGAATACTGATGAAGAGGTTTCTTTATTTGTGTAAAAATAAATAAACGTACCTGCTGCAATGTGGAAGCCTTGTTCTCCAGTGTACCTTGCTATAAGTGGTGCTTGAGGCACTAAGAACAAAGTTGAAGAAACCCAACTTCTGTAAGTATTTGAATTATTCTATGTATTTCCAAGAAACTTTAAATAGGAAACAAAACACAACATAACCAAATAGTCACAGGCTGCTGTATGCATAAGCTTACAGTAGGTAGTTACTCCAACATTTGCATCTTTTTTTCCAGCTAATTGGATACACATTTTCATTCTTTCCGAGGTTTGTTATGGATCAGAAAAATCAATCATTTAAAAAACTTCAGTCGTGTTTCTGATTTTTTTTAATTGATCATTGGAAAGAACTCCTTTTTGTATGAGACTACATGGAAGGAGTTGTGCAATCACGTGACTTAATCAAGGTTAATGTAGTTTTCAACACTGCCTGACAGTATAGAATACAAGCATACCTTTTTGTTAAACAGTGCTACTCTATGGTTTTGTCTGAGAGCCACTGTAGGCTGCAGTACTCATGTTAGAGCTCGGAGTAATCTGCAGCTCCAAAGGGGTCTGTCATTCATCTTGAAAATGAAGGGAAGTTTTGTTTTCACGGACACTATTGGAAGGAAAGGCCATTGTACCACCCTTAATATGTTAGATATCGGATAGATTTTTAATTTAAGCACAGTATGTTTATATATGCTGTCTTGGTTTGAAAGACAGGTGTCTGCTAAGGAAGGCAGAAGCCTCCCTTGGAATGGCAGATGCAACCCCCTTCCCTCCGAGTCATTATAATTTTGAAATCAAGGAGGCTTTTAGGCAAAGATGTGGGAAATAGGAATAACAGTTCTTTACTATTATATATATAACCAGTCAAACAAACAACAATAACTATGGCAGTAACAGCAAACAATCACAAACCCAGTCCCAGTCTTCTCGGCTGTCGGGCCCTTTCCCCTTGGGTGCAGTTCCGGTCGCAGCCGGCAGGGGCGCTGGGGGCTCCCGGTGAGCAGGGCAGGTGCGATGGTTTCCCCGCGGCTGCAGGGGGCGCTCCGGAGCGAGCTCGGGGAGCACGCGGCACCGGTGGCCTGGGGTCCCGGGGAAGGATGGAACAGAGGCTTCACAAACCCCAGGGCAGCTGGCCCCGGTGTCCGGCCGGACCCTCGGGAACGGAAGGCTGGAACGGCAGGGACGAGCACAAATCCCGGGTGGCAGACGCGATGTATCCAAACGGGGTACCCCCCCCCGGAGGTCTAGGCAGGCAGGGCAAGCACGGCTACAACGTAGTGAAGGCTCGTAGCAGCGGCGGGGCAGGGTGGCCATGGCCCGGCTCCGAGTGGGGCCTGGAAGGCGGGCTTGGGATCCCGGTGTTGTTTCCAGCAGAAAGAAAAGCGACCGTAGGAAAAACAGCTTCCTCTCTCTCTCTCTCGATGCCGAGACCCAACTGACCCCACACCCAGGTGAAACAGAGTAGCCAGGCGCACCCCACCGTCAGTGGGTAGCTCTTTGTTTTCTTAAGTACCCAGCGATTTGTCATCTTAGTGTGGGGGAAAATTCCTTTAACAGAAAAAAAAAACTAGAACTCCTAAAAAATCCCAACAACGCACACTTGACTTTCTAAAAACTGAGATGAAAAACACACAGAGAAATATCTACATCCATCTATGGTGCTAAATTTATGTTACACCTTAAATCTGAAAACAAAAGCTATCTTTAAAATATTTTAGCTTAGAAATGCACAGAACCTACTCCAAGTGAAAGAAAATACTGCATAAGCCCAATAATGTAATGTTTTTTTAATAATCTTTAAAACTGTTTTCTGAAGGGATACTTGCCTTTAATTTGGGAAAATATCCTGCTATGTGCAGTGGAATATTTTTTGAATCAGGTCTGTAGAATCATGCCCATAGATGGTTGATTGTGTCCTGGAGCACCAGCTGTTTGCTGACCTTGTTCAAATTTGATCATTCCTTTCTTATTCTTCTCTGAAAGGTACTTAGACTTTATCTGTAAGTATAGCGTAAATTTTCAGGAATTCATCAAGACAATAAATTTTGTTGTACAGAACAGAATGGCAATCTATTTTGCTTGAAGTGTGGTATGTTTCATAGTCTGATAGACGCAAACCTACCTGAAAGAAAAGTAGATTTTCCTGCAAAATGTGAGCTAAAATATGTTGAGAAATAAGACGAAAGTTTAGCAATTAGTAGTGCTTGCAGATTTAATATGTAGAAGCACCTGGTGATATAAAATGTCTGCTAACCAAAATCAGCTTCTTCCTCTTTTTTATATTTTTCCCAGTAGTCTTTGCCCTTGATTTCTTGGTAGGAAGTCTGAGCAGCCATGCTGCAAGCAACTCTATGGTAATGCCTAATAGTATAGCAGGTGACTTTAGTCTGTCCATTTAAATGACTTTGCCTGTGCATTCTGTTTTGAAAACAGTCAGCTCCTCAGTTAACCCAAACTGAGTTTGCTTGTCTCAGACCTGCTGAACATCATATTTTAATGGAGTTAGAAGGGAGATTTAAGAAGACTTATAGGGATTCTTCACAAGAATATTATATGGATGTCTGATAAATGTGGGGTTTGTTTGGTTTGAGGTTTTTTTGTTCCTTTCCTTTCCTTTCCTTTCCTTTCCTTTCCTTTCCTTTCCTTTCCTTTCCTTTCCTTTCCTTTCCTTTCCTTTCCTTTCCTTTCCTTTCCTTTCCTTTCCTTTCCTTTCCTTTCCTTTCCTTTCCTTTCCTTTCCTTTCCTTTCCTTTCCTCTCCTCTCCTCTCCTCTCCTCTCCTCTCCTCTCCTCTCCTCTCCTCTCCTCTCCTCTCCTCTCCTCTCCTCTCCTTTCCTTTCCTTTCCTTTCCTTTCCTTTCCTTTCCTTTCCTTTCCTTTCCTTTCCTTTCCTTTCCTTTCCTTTCCTTTCCTTTCCTTTCCTTTCCTTTCCTTTCCTTTCCTTTCCTTTCCTTTCCTTTCCTTTCCTTTCCTTTCCTTTCCTTTCCTTTCCTTTCCTTTCCTTTCCTTTCCTTTCCTTTCCTTTCCTTTCCTTTCCTTTCCTTTCCTTTCCTTTCCTTTCCTTTCCTTTCCTTTCCTTTCCTTTCCTTTCCTTTCCTTTCCTCCTTCCTTTCTTTTTTAGTTTATGAGCAATAGAGGAACAGGAGCACTTTCAGTATATAAGAGGTGAGGTTGGGATGTGTGTCCTCCACCTCCTTTTCAGCACCGCAGACAGCACCGCACGTTGCACGTTATCCGGGGCGCCCTTGCCTGGGCTGGGCCTGGCTCAGAGCAACCTGTGCTGCAGGGAGGGCGGCTACCAGCCTCCCCTGCTTCCCTCCCGTAGTACAGCCAAGTGAGTTCTCCTGCTGCGTGACGGCACGTGCATAATTTTGAACATACTTTTACCCTTGCATTCTAAACCTATTAGCAAAACAGATTCATTTTTATATTCTATGAAACAGCTCTGCATTTGACAGACTAAAGTCTCCAGAATGGCATAGCTGCAGTATTTAGACAAAAATAACTGGCTGCTGTGCAGTTTTGTGAAAAATTGGAAATGTTAAAATGCTTTCTTCAAATAGGTTTTCAGTGATTACAGTTAATTAGTTATTCTGTATTATTAGCTATTAGTGTTATTATTAGTATAATAATAAGCACAATTAGTGGTTTTATTAGTTATTCTGTATTATTAGTTATTAGCATTATTAGTTAGTGTATCAGTTATCCTGTTATTCAGGAGCTATTATATTTATTAAGTGTGACTTAATGTTAAGATTATAATAACAATCAAATTAATCCAGGTAGTTTCAAATGATGATTCTTAGCCTACATTATCATTCCAAGAAAAGAGGATAAAAACACAAACAATGCTTCCTTCACCTCTCTCCTTCTCCCAGGAGAAAAGCCAGATGAACAATAGTAATGATGTTGGAGCCAAGTATGGTGACAGCCCCAAATCTGTGTATTCTCATTTTGGTTCATTGTTGTCATGCTTATAATGTTAAAAACATCACACTTGGGAGATTATGAAATATTCATTACTGACTCTCTAAGCTTGTGTGATTGCTGATTCAGTTTGGAAGACTGGTAGGAAAAATGTAACTCATCGTTATCCCAGCCTAGAACGGGTATTTCTCTGACTACTGTTCCAGTTGAGAAATACACTTTTGAAGAGGTAGAGGAGGGAAGAGCTAAGAAGATAGTATCATCCTATTATAATAATAATTTACAATGTATAAATTGCCCACTTTATGCATAAACAGTTTGTTACTACATGGTTGCCCTGGTTTTGGCTGTGATAGAGTTAATTTCTTCTATATAATTAAAATAGCAGCATACAACGATTAAAATTGTTGTTTCTAGACAACTTAAGTGTTCCATATTTCCCTAATGCAATTTGCTGTTAGATTGCTGTTAGGTGGAAATGAAGAGACTTTTTGATAACAGTTCACATCGTACATCTGCATTTTTTTTTTACCTTTACTGAGAAAATAGACCTCTCTGTCTCTCTCTTGTACTTCTACAGACACAAATGCTTTTTAAATGTACAAATGTACAATTCCTGAAGTTTTACTGGCACTTCCTTATGTTACTCAAACAATTAAAACCAAAATTCTCCAAGGTTGCTAGTAAGATGTTTTTAATTCCCTTTGTTGGGTCACAGCCTGGTATTTCTTGAAAGATGGCTGTCACAGGGTAAGAGGGCTACGTCCACTGGGATACTTTTGCTTTGGTGATGGACTAATTAGGGTATCCCTTCTATTGCCTTTCTTGAATAATGGTAGCACGTGTTCTTCTGGACTGAATCTGAACCCTTTTCCCCTCTTCCCTTGATACAGATGCTCTCGCTCACACAGAAAAATGAAAATTGTTGATATTTGGCAGAAATGAATAGAACTCTTCTTTATTTGTGTGTGTGTGTGTGTGTGTGTGTGAATTGAGATTTCTAAGCATTTATAAATTGGACTGTTAGTTTATGCTCAAATAGAACTCCTATGGAAAGTCATGCAGACTTCAAAGTTAAGGTTAAGCCATTGTTGTCACAGCAGAGTTCATTTTTAGAATTCAGTCCATCACCTTCCAGGTCTCCAGGGAGAAAGGGCCCTCAGTCCCTAGATTGTTCTGAAGTGCTGGGAAAATCATGTGATACTGATGGATTTGGAATGAAACATTTTCAATCTTCATTAACGTCATGGAAAATTATCACACATGTGAGCCCAAATATCTTGCCGAAGACTCGAGAGTTTTCTCCTTTTCCCTGTCTCCTGAAAACTTGAAGAAATGGAGCAGGCAGTACTAGGAAAAATAAGTGGATGTTGCTAAATACATTTATTGACTATTTATTGTGCAAATAAATTCCATAATGCATGATTCTAATAAACACTGCTTATGGGGCTTTATTTTATTGCAAAGTTCTTCAGAAAAAATACTGCATTCTGTAAGAAATATGAAGTTAAACTCCCTTACAGTTTCCTATCACAAGCACTAATGGGTATCCTGCAGGCAAAATTGTTTATATCTATGTAATTCTTTTGCCTTCATTGTGGTGTTGCTTGTTTATCTCATTGTCTTTCTTCTTCTGTTGACTACATGCCAAAAGAAACAAAAAGTCTAGCTTGCCTTTGCTTAAGTATGCTGAATCATCAGATAAGACTGCTGCTGCAAAAACAAATGAAGATTAAGAGCACAGAAAGCAAGTCTGTTGAAAAACAGGTAAAAATCAATAGATAAACTTTGACCGATAATTTTATTCTGATCTAAAACCTGTTGAAAAATACTGGAAAATGTCTGTTTATTTTAATAGGCTTTGGATCAGGCAACAACAAATCTCATCATGTGCCAGTTTTAGTCCAAGATGCAGTAGCTTAATGTATAGCCTTGGAAATTACCTTGTACCAGTGAAGCTTAATACACATTCCATACAACAGAAAAGCATGCTGATTATAAGAAAACTAGAGACATCATATCTGTTGAATTATCACTTTAGGTGTATTTATTTGCTAAATATTTCGCTTTAGTTCCATTCAGTACATTTTTGAATAGATTATATCTGCAGAGCATATTGACCCAGGAAAAGTTACAAGTGCCTACTGTCTCTGAAAAGCAGCACTGTAATGCATAAGACACAGAAGGCAGGATAGACAATCCTTTGACATTGGTCAAGCATCTAATAAACAGTGACTGAAAGGATCTGAGGCCTTTTGCATTGAAATTAAATGCAGAAGATGCTTGTTTCCGACAGCCTCCCTTAGGACATAGGAGGAGGTTGTATCTAATGGTCAGGGCACTGAATGGTTGGCCTGGCAATACCTAGCATTGTCCATTCAAATGCACCCTTGTTCTGAGCATTTTTTAGTGAGGCTGTTAGAAGTTTATCAGGACATCGTGTTCATCTTTCCTTAAAAATACATTCTTAAGTCTAGAGTCACAGGTGTACTCCTTTGGCAGAATGAATACATTAGCTCATTTTATCTGGCTTCAGATTCAGTATTTCTTCCTTTAACTTCTGTTTCCTCTATTCCCTTGCAAAATTATTGTCAATTTTTCAGTGAATATAACCTTTTAAAACTGTTTCTAGTTTTCCCAGTAGTAATGAAGCTGATCTTTCCTGAAGAGAGTAAGGCATCTCCCACATTGGGAACAGTGGCTGATGGCAGCCATGTTGGGAGATGGCAGTTCTTCATGCAGTGATCTGTAGAACAAATTAATTTTTGTGATGAATGAAGAAAACAAAATCCTAAATCAAGAACTGTAAGATGATAATTTAAAATTAACAACATAAAAATACTAAAACATAGATAGTTCTCCTCAGTGAATTTTGCTTCCACAAGAATACTGTAGAATTAGAGTAGCTTTATTTCTGACATACTTGAAATGGGGAAAAATAGGACAGAGGTTTCTTACAGGATGTATTCTAAAATTACTTCTGTGTAAAGGTACTGATACTTTCTGGGGAGATGTGCTATGTATTTGTAAAGGTGCAAAGGGAACCTAAGCAATCCATTCAATATTTCTTTGCCAATTTCCCTTTCAGATGTAATAAAGTGTCTTGGGGTGACTTTATGATGTGTATCCCCTATCGCTGCTCTATGCCCAGAAATTAATTTTGTGCCTTTCTGTGCCTTTAAACTGAGACTGAGAGGGGGGAGAGGAAAAAAACCAAGCGAACTTTTCAAAGCAGTTGTTCAAGGACACACACACCTCTGCTTCTGCAGCAGCAAGAACGGAGGAAGCACCCTTCTCGCTGTTCAGCCAGCTTTCGGCTCTTTTTCTCTGGAGGGAGATGGAGAGTTGAACTTTGTTTTCCTGGGACTTTGGTTTTTCCCTTCTTCTCTTCTGGACTGTTTCAACATCAGAACACATTGGGAGAATTTTCCACCAAGGCCCCGGAGGTGGGCCCACACCGACCCAGCTCTGAGGAGGAGGAGAGAGACCACATCTACCAAAGGACTCTGGAATTTTCCCAGGTTTCTCCCCACAGCGAGAGGTTTTATTATTTAGCATTATTATCCTTTTCCTGTGTGTTTGTTAAATAAATAGTTTTTATCTCTTTCACTTTCCTCCGAGGAAAATTTCTTTTTTTTTTTCCCCGAACCTGGTGAGGGAGGGGTGGTTGTAACCTGCCTTCTATCAGAGGATATTTTTCCTCCAAATTTGTCCAAACCGGCACATAAAGCTAGCATGGTGTCATAGGTTAGCAAGCATAGTCCCGGAAGGGATGTCCTTGCTAAGGGGTGCTTACAGTTTCCTCTGGGAACTGATAGAACCTATCAGCTGGCCAGTTTGAATATGGACAATTCTCTAAGCCACTTAAAGTTGTGACCACCTCTGTGATCCACATTTAAGAATAGGCAAACTCCCCCTCCAAGCTCTCTCTCGTTTCCGGCGCTGGGACAGGTGGCTGCGGGCCCCGTGTGGGGGCCAGCGGGCCCGGCCAGGCCCTGCTCGGGCCAGGCCGGGCCGGGCCACGGCCATCCTGAAGCCATGGACCTGTTCCAGCCATGGAACCCCCCCCACACTGCCTTGCCGTGGGCAGCCGGAGCGGCTCGAGTCTCCCCCCTCTCCACTGCGATAAGAAAAATTCAACATTCCAGCTGCAAAGCTGCAAGGCCGAGGTGAGATTAACCCTTTTATTGCTGTGAAGAGCTGAAAACCTGAGGGAAGAGAGAGAGAGGAGATGCTTAAAGCTGAAATTCTGTTGTGAAGCTATGATATATCAGAGTATCCTGTTGTAATTTCATGAAGATATGGGGGGTGGAGTGTTCAACTCGTAAGCAAAAGCACCTGCGCTGAGATAGGCAGATGCTGACGCAGCTGTAATTTCATGAGAAGTTTGGACAGGGAGAGATGGACCAGATGAGGACTTTTGCTCCAAACGGGAAAGGAGAAAACCTCAGTCCCTAGAGATGCTCCCAGAGATAGTCCTAAAGATGAAGATGATGAAGACCCTTTGCTCCCAGGGAAGGAGAAGGGCCTCTGTTTTTGTTTCTGACCGGCTCAACCTTAAAATTGTACCCCAAGAAACTTCAAGAGTGGACCCTCGAAAGCAGTTGCAGGAAAAGCTGCAAGTCGGGGGAAGGGACTCACACGCAGGCAGAGAGACTCCTCTTCCTAAATGGACTGAACAATATTTGGAAGTGGGCGGCTGTCTCGTTGTGATAATGTTTTCATAGCATGAGCAAGAAGAGACTTCTCTTTCTAAATGGACTAAACAAGGTTATTATGGCAGTGGTAAACAGACTGAACATCTTAAGGGTTGTTTTTTACATTGTCAGTGGGAGAAGGGAGGAAGGTGGGGGGAGGAGGAGAGTTCTGAAGGTGGTATAATTTTTTTTTCTTCCCTCTTTTAGAGTTGTTAATAAACTTCTTTATATTCTTTCAAGTTTGGTGCCTGCTTTGCATTTCTCCTAATTCTTATCTCACAGCAGATAAACAGTAATGAGTATTTTGGACCAAACCACTACACATGGCTAACATCCAGCTACACTCTCAGCAGTGAGAGTGAGCCAGAACAGGCCAGTAGAAGTAGGGAGTAGTGTGGAGTGTCAGAAGATGGAAGTTGGGTTCTAAACAAGTTGCATTTAAGTTAACTTTGCTAATGGAATGTTTTGTAAAGATTTGCTACAGGCAAATAACCTTCTCTGTCCTTAGATTCCTGGGAACAACAGTATGGTTTTAAAACGATGTATGTTTTTCATTCCGTCTCTATCCATCGTATGGAGCAACTACTCTGGATTGCTCTGGGTCACCCAGTCTATTTACTAGTGAGCATATCTGTTATGTAAAGTCATACATTTCCTTTTCTTTTTTATTCTTTCCTTTTTAAATGACAGAACAATACATAGTATAAAGCAATAAAAATGCTACTTTAATGCGCTGGTCTCATTTTCCTGTATTGTGTGTTTGTGCAAAGGAAAAAAATAGGGCTCCTACCTAAACTGTTCTTTCTGTATTAACCTTCCTTCACTTATGCTATATTCAGAACTTTACTAAGTCATGTTCCTTCTGCATCTGCTTGGAGAACATTTTTGACTGTCAACCCCAGTCACGGGAGCTTTTGGAAACTGTTGGTGCTGGATGGAAGTTTTCTAAGTGTTGTAACTTAAGGACCTTATCCTCATCGTGGTTTACCCTGCTAGAGGAAGTGAGGTCTGAATATATTATATAATAGAATAAGTGTTCAATGAAGATTATTATTTAAATGAATACCTTTAGTGGACACTGACTTTGAAAGAACTCCTTATTCAGTAACTAATTCAGTCACTTACTGATGGGTCTACTGAGTATCTCAAATGAATATGGTAACCCCGAGTATTAGACTTCTATTTCTGAACCTCTGATTTAAAGTAGGAGATTGCCTTATGAAACATCTTTTTAATAATAATGCTGTTCTCAGGAATTTCTTTTACCCTATAGCACAGGAGAAGAAATCTGGATATCTAGGAGCATACTTTTTTTATTATTATTATTTTTTTATTTTTCTTTTCCCTTGGAGTCTTTGGGTTTCACTTCTTGACACTATCACCTGCATAGAAGGCTATTGGGAAGAAAGAACAAACAGCAGTTTTAGGAGCATCTCACCCTCTTTGGGTCCCTGAAGCACATACATACAGGGAGAACTACATGAAAAGAAATTTTGTATGTCCCAGCACTTGCCGAGTGTTGTAGTGGTTCCTTGGCAGCACAGGCTGTCAGGGATTAAGCCATTTCACAGTTGTTTAAGACAAATAATAGAGTTGAAAGTCTGGCCTGTAGCATTTAAAAGTATTGAACAATGGCTCAGAATATCTTTGGAGAGAGAAACCAAAAGACAATACTGTATCTGATTTAGAACAGAAGGAAAATATGGGGAGGCAGAATTTAACCTTATGTAAATGTGATCATGCCCTTTGTTATCTCATAGAGTGTTTGGGCTAGTGTTTTCTGAGGGACAGAGGTTAAAAAAGGCATGGACAAACCCAATAAGTGTGTTGAGTAACACATATATGTTTATTGAAATGGTTGTAGCTATGCTCCTCTCTGCATGTGCCCTGTCATAGTAACTATGATGTATATTGTTCAGGTGTATTGTAATGTGGAGGTTTTTATGCTGCACATTGGAAAATATGGTACACAAAGACCATAAAGTCTCAGTGTCCTGGTTTGAGACAAATTAAGGGAAATGCTCTGGAAGGAACATCTCCTGCAAAGAAGACAGGTTACAGCCATCCCTCCCCCACCAGGTTCAGAAAGAATTTTCCTCGGAGGAAAATGAAAAAAAAAACAAAACCTATTTATTTAACAAGTAAAGTGCACGCAGGCACGGGGAAAAAAGAATAATGCTAAATAATGAAACCTCTCTGTCATACATGAAATCCCTATTTGTGCTTGGTCTTTGCATATTAAGTGCTTTAAGTAATTAATTTTGAGTTAATTATTTTTAAATTGAATGTTACAATTAACCCATCAGCCCAGGTACAAAAATCCAGTTCCATTATCAGTGTTTCCATTTGTTTAAAGTTTATTAATAGAGTTGCACCCTTCCCAGTTAAAATTTTTCCCAGTAAAAAATCACAAACTTGCCCCTTTTCAAGCTACAAACCACTGGTACACCATAAGAGTTACCTTTCCTGTGTTTACTGTATACTTTTACAAGTGTTTTGAGGTGTGTTGGATGTATTTTAATACTTTTTGTAGGTGTTTCACTTGCATTTTGATTCCAAGGCCAAACCCCCCACTCAGTCTTAATAGCCAGCAGCTATTTTTAGCCACGGCCATTACTCTGCAGGCAAGTTCCATGGCAACCTGAATACCTGAATTTTAATGAAGGCATTGTATTCCCTTATCTCTAACTGATACCACCCCCCTTGACAACGATGAGCCATTGGTGGACGGAGATGATCCATCAAAGGGAAAGCACCAATCGCCTTGGACCGAAGGGGCGGGCTGTGGGCGGACTGGGGGCGGAGCAAAAACTATAAAAAGGACGAAGCCGAGAGGCAGGGTCTCTTCTTTCTTCCCCTCTTGCTCTCTCCAGACTAGCTGTGGGAGACATCGGTGCTGGGGCATTCAAAGCCTTACCCCTTTTAAGGGGCTTTTAGTAATTTTTTTAAGTCAACCCAGCACTGCAAGTTCTTTTTCTCTACCTGAGGTCTAGTGCTGTCTGAGCCAGAAGATCTCAAATCCCTGCGCTCCTGGGGCATACCATCTACTGAGCCATAGGATCCCAAATTTTTATATTTTTCTGATTTCTGTAATTTTTCAATTTTTCTGTTTTCAATAAATTAATCTTTTTAAGAGTTGTCTCATTTCTCACACTCTCACCGTGGAGAGAACCTGGGTAGATTTCAGAGTCCTTTGTGGGTGTGGCTTTCTCCTCTCCGGAGCTGGGGTTCGGCATGGGCCCCTCCGGGCCAACGGTGTAGGCCTCCCAGATGATGTTCTGGTGTTGCTGAACAGTCCAGAAGAGAAGAAGAAGCCAAAGTCCCAGGAAAACCTTTTTTTTTCCCCTCAGCTTATGAACGAGAAGCTAATTAAAAAAGCAAAGGAAGGTCACTCTCTTCCCTGCTGCAGAAGCCGAGCAGCTGGGCAGAAGAAGCCAGCGAGCTATCTCTTCTTTTTGAACACAGCGCTGAAGGAATTCCACCGCCTTCCCCCTTCCCCCCCCTCTCGGGTCTGCCTTAAAGACACAGAGAGGCACAGGATTCATGGCTGGGCATAGAGCAGACGATAGGGAATACAGTATCATACAGTCACCCCAGGACATTCAGTCACGCATCTCTTCCCAAGATGGTCAGATTTGATGCAATCTTTGAGGGCAGCATTTCAAGCCTACTTAGCCACCAGCACAGATTAACACCAAATTTTTTTTTACATGCACTGACATATACAGCGTGTATAGCAAGACATCAATAACCATTAAAAACTCATTTTGCATAGACATAACAAATTGAAATAAATATATTATGCAAAAAAATTTTTTTTATGATAAAACTAAGTACCAGACTTTTACAATCATTCTTTTAAATTGGCATTTTTATAATTAGGGGGATTTGTGTATGTGCATATACATGTATGAACGATAGAATAGTCTAACTTCCGCATTTGAACAAAGTAAGAATGTTTCATTTGTGTAGATAGCTATATCCACAAGTTCTTGTGGATCAATTTCTAATGGTCTACTAGATAATTTGGTCTTAACTCTGGATGTGGGAAGCATTCTGGAAAACATAAGATAACATGGTTTTCATGTAGCTTTGTGAAAAACATTATTCTTTGCCTTCTGTGCTTTGCATGCAGAAGGTGTTTATCCTTTTAAGGAAAGGCTTGAGATGTCCATCTCCAACCACCGTATGATTGAAAATCATTTGTACTTAATACCTTCTTTCTTTCTGAGGACTATAATGCTGGCTTTAGTTGCATAAGTGATATTTTGAGGACTAGAAGCTATAGAAAAATGTTTGGTAAAAAAAATTGGTAGAACAGCAGCCACAAAGGCTATATTTTGCTAGTCTGTGTCATAGTTTTGTCAGTTCTTTTATAAGGGTTAAGCAACTTCAGTATGTAACCATTTAAAATTTGGATGTTTAAATTAAACAATTGCCACAATGCCTTTGTGAGTACAGCTGATTCTCCTTCTGTGAGGAATGCTTCAAGGAGTACAGCTGATGCTACTTTATCATTGTTTATCACTTCCTTTTTATTCCTTACAGCAGAGCAGTGATATTGTTTTCACATTTGTTCTTCTACTGGGATTGTAAAGAAACTGGCTGATTTCCTTGTACTTTGCATTCACCAACATCCTCAGATAGCCTGCTAGGAATTTCTTTTGATATACTAATGATTTACAAAATTAATCTACTTTTCTTTTAAGTAGCTTCAGGGAGTCTTTGGTCTAAGTTGTCTTTATGTGCAATCTGTCTACTCTGAATTTGTTTCTCTTTTTCTAATCTGGTGTTATACGAATTTAACACAAGTTATGTAAATGTACGAACACATTAATATCTATGATGTGCTATCTATTTTTATATTTATACTGTGTGGTGTTAGAAACATCACGTTTATTTATAGTTCAATATTCATATTTTTACATGCCGCATGTTGGAAATGCATGATATAATTTCAGATGAAAATAACTTTTTTTAATTTGTCTTATAGAGTGAAGGCTTAGTAAAGGTAGATGGCAGTTCTGTATTTGAAGAAGCTTTACAGAACATTAATGAAGAACTTAAATTAGATTTCAATGTTAGACTAATAATTAATAAGAAATTTGAAAGCTATGAGCAGGCATGACATCTTTGACCTTGACTGGAGTATGGCCTTCTGCATAGGCTGCAGGAGTCAATTTTATAGGAAGAGCTTGTTCTCTTTTTATTACTAGCATCATTCTCCATTCAAATGGGGAGTACTATCTTAAAATGAATGCCTGGTTATTATAACAGAATTGACTGAAAGGAGCTGAGAGGGTGTATGCATATATATATATATATATATATATAATATTTAAAAATACATGCATATACACCCCCTTTAAATTGTGCTGTTTAGGTGTTATTTCTCTCCTTTATTCATTTTCCCTCCTTGCTTTTCAAATAGTAAATGTACACAACCAAGCAAGAAGGAACACGCAAATACCACTGCATTTTCCAAATTAAATGTTAACAATTGCATTTAGTAGGTTGCATAATTGCAAGCATATAAAATGTATGTGAAATCCTGTACTAATTTCTAACTATTTTCAGTACATCCCAGCTGACTTCTTATCCACAGCCTATTTTGTTCCAGAATGTTTGATATTCCTGTATTTCATGGACTGAATTTAGAGACACAGATTTGTATGGAAATTTACTTCATAAATATGTTTTTGAAATGTTACTGTTTTTTAAAATAGGAACACTTGCACTGGATCTGTGTTCCTCTGTGGCTTCTGGTGCTTTCTACCTTCTGTTACCGGTTCCTATTAATCTGTATTCTGGATGCTCTAAGTACCTGGACCTCTTTATAGCTGTTTTACCATTTGTGTGATCTGACTGACAGCATTTGCAGGCTAATCACAAGAATCAAATGCACTTAAGCTTCACTGTATTTTGAAAGTTTGGCCTTTTGTATCAAATAGTACATTTTCTAAGTGCAAACCAACTGTCTTTTGTTAATAAATGAATAGATAGGTTTGCCTTCCTACCAATATCACGGTGTCTCGCAGTGGTAGGGAGGAGAAGAGAGATCCAACAGGCAGGAATTGTGCAGCAAGATTGATTTATTTAATTATTTTACAACTCTTTTATAGACTTTTTTCTTCATAGTCTAATTGGTCAAAGGAGCAGCCATCCCTTGGGGTGATTGGCTAAAATCTTAAAACATCCGTTGTCAAAATATTTTTCTACTGTACTATAAACAAGGCTTTGCAAGGTCGCAGGTGTTCATAGTTTATAGAACTCTACAAATATCTTCCGTGAGAGAGAAAAGTCTCTCACGGGACTGGAAAGAAGCAAGAGAAATTCTTGCTAGCAGCAATATTTGTATCCACATACCAGTATGAATTTCATTTTTATATCTATCATACAAAGTCTTCAGAAAGACCACCGGCAAAAAAAAGTGTATGTGCTCGTGTTGCATACATTGAAATTACTGAGTGTGTTTCTTTATCTTAATCCAACACTGTTTCTTTGGCTTTAATAGTATTGCAGTGGGGGTAAGAACTATACCGAAGATAAAGAGAAGGAACATGAAGGAGTGTTGGAATTGTAAAAGGACGAGAGCCCGGGGATCCCGGCAGGGGGAGAGATGCAGTCCAAAACCAATTTGGTTGATAAGCGCAAACTCCGTTTATTAGCACTCCAAAGGCACTTATACAGTATACCAGCTTGTTAACTCCTAAGTGGCTTAAATCTTATCACAGCACATTTCTACTTTTACATAATTGGACTTACATTGGCAAGCTTCCATAGTCATGTTATGATTAAAAGAATTCGGTGGTCACCTCCCTTCTCTGGGTCTTATCTGAACAGCTGCATCGTTTCAAAACTCCCTCTTTGTTCTCAGGCTTGTTTCTCACACCAGTGCTTTCTCATGCAGGCAGTTTCTCACACAAACCTTTGCTTGCAGGCCTTTTGCTTGTACAGGCTTATTGCTTGTACAGTTTTTCTATAGATCCCATAATTCTATCAATGATCCATGCCCCGGATCCTTTAATAATTGCAACAAAGGAGCAAAAAACAGGTCTAAAAATAAAAGAATTTGTTTGTTTTTTTTCTGTTTTGTTTGTTTCTTACTGTGGTTAACTTCTTTCTTTCTTTCAGTGTCACTCCAACTACAATAAAGTTAACTTGTTACCACTTTCTTAAACAAAGAACTGGAGCAATCTTCTGGAAGACAAACTGAATATGTTGGGGGGAAGATGTAGAATGGGGTTTGGGATCCCTGAAGGACATATACAGAGAGCTCAGGCTTGCGTTTCTAAACTTTTGAAGGATGGAAAGGGGCAAAAAGCAATGCAGAAGAGGAATTGCTTGTTTGGCTCTGTATATGGTGTGTGGCATGGTGGAAATACTTTCTTACATTCAGAAGGACATTCTTTGTGCATTTCACCTTCTAACCCCTTAAATTACTTCTAAGTTTTTGAATAATCTAATTTTAAAAATCCTGAAAAAGTTTTTTATCTCCAATTACATATTTACTGAACAGCCTTGTCTAGATTCAGACTAGAAGTGGTATGAAGGTCTTCTCCTGTTGCTTTTTTTAGAAGTTACCTTGCATATCCCTACTCTCGACAAGTGACAAATATTGTTCAATTAAGTATTTAGTTAGTAAATCTTCAGGAACAACATTTACTAAACAGTGTGAAGTGGTTTATTACTTTTGTTCCTGGGTGGTAAACTGAAGGCTTTGGTTCTTCAGGGACCTACATACATACATGTGCATTTAATTTTCAGCTAGTAATAGACCTCACCAAGGCTACTCTGGTTTTTGCAGGCCTCTGCTTTTTTTTTTTATGTTTTTTTTTAAGGTGTGATTACAGTTCATTTAGACATGGTCAACCTAGCTTTAAAACAGCTAGTTCAGGTACTGCTAGCAGTTGAGGCACAGTTGAAGTGATTTTTCATTATGAGTTATCTTTTAGTCTTTATGTAGTTTCTTGGATGGTTTTGCAGCCTGCATTGATCTATATTGGTACCTGAAGTTTGAAGAAAGCTTGAATAGTTCTACTGAAGCTATAATCTCTCCAGTCTGAAGCACTGATGTGCTCTAAAGAAGTCTTAACATTGTACTGCAGAAAGTATTTTCAATTTGTAATTTTGATTTCTATCCTGAAAAACATTTTTAAAGTTCTTCTTAATTCCAAGAACTTTGATTAAGAAATTGATTTTGAAGGGATGAGGTTTAAATTGGCAGAGTTTTATCAAAAATTACAAATAAACAAAAATATGAAAAAAATCTTAGTAAATAATAATATGTGGAAATTCAGTTTCATATAAAGTTTAAAAAATAGCGCACAAAACCATTCTTTTTGGCTTACCTAAAATGGCATTCACTTAGTAGTGACTTAGTAATGTAATTTGCTGAAATGGCATATTTATTTTGGTTTTAGTGGTCATTATCAGCTTTGAAAACAATGGTATTTTAAAATGTGATCATAACAAGGTTTTTTAATGGCATACTAAAGTTAATCTTGTATTTTATCATTTCAGTTATTCATGGTGGACAATGGAGCAGATGACTGGAGAATAGCCATGACTTATGAGCGTATTTTCTTTATCTGCTTGGAAATACTTGTATGTGCTATACATCCCATACCTGGGAACTATACATTCACATGGACAGCCCGGCTTGCCTTTTCTTATGCTCCATCCACAACAACAGCTGATGTGGATATTATTTTATCTATACCAATGTTCTTAAGGCTGTATCTTATTGCCAGAGTTATGCTTTTGCATAGCAAACTTTTCACTGATGCATCATCTAGAAGCATTGGAGCCTTAAATAAGATAAACTTCAATACCCGTTTTGTTATGAAGACTTTAATGACAATATGTCCAGGAACTGTACTGTTGGTTTTTAGTATCTCATTATGGATAATTGCTGCGTGGACTGTCCGAGCTTGTGAAAGGTAAGGTTGTTCTGTTTGGTTGGTTTGTTTATTCTGTCCATCTGTCTTGTTTTCCTTCTTTGGTTTTGTATTTGAAGGACCTAAATATTTAATGGAATGGAGCTTCCTGGTCTTTGATATGTTGAGTGCTGGTTGGATTTCACTCTGTCACAGATTGTGAGGAATGCTTTGGTTTTTAATCTGAAGGACCTACGTAGAGACGTTTGTGCCACAACACTTATTGTAGTACTGTAGTCGATTTCAATGTTTTCATTGGTAAAACTACTAAAACACAGTGGAATACCATAAATGTCTTTTAACAACAGTTACAGTTGTTGATACTCTGTTTGATAAGAGCTTTCATTTATTGTGTTTGCAAGTTAAATTTACTGAGAGTACTGTAGATAAAATAGCTATGGAAAATGTATTTTTTTCAGTTAGGCTTTTATTGTCCTGTTGTTTAAAAAAAAAAAAAAAAAGTGAAAAAATGTGGTTGGGGAATTGGCAAGATCAAGAAAAGGTGATGTACTGGTTTTGACCAGGACAGAGTTAATTTTCTTCCTAGTAGCTTGTACGGTGCTATGTTTTGGATTTGTGACCAAAATAATGTTGATAGCACACCAATGTTTTAGCTATTGCTAAATAGTGCTTACAAAGCGTCAAGATCTTCTCTGTTTCTCACTCTGCCCACCCCCAGTGAGTAGGCTGGCAGTGCACAAGAGACTGGGAGGGGACACAGCTGGGACAGCTGACCCCAACTAACCAAAGGGATAGTCCAGACCATATGACATCATGCTCAGCAATAAAAACTGGGGGAAAGAAGGAGGAAGGGGGGAAGTTTGGAAATATGGCATTTGTCTTCCCAAGTAACCGTTACACATGATGAAGCCCTATTTTCCCGGAAAAGTAAATGGGAAGTTATGAATTAATTCCTTATGTTGCTTTGGTTGTGCATACAGTTTTTGCTTTCCCTATTAAACTATCTTTATCTCAACCCATGAATTTTCTTACTTTTACCTCTTCCAATTCTCTTCCCCCTCCCACTGGGGAAGTGAGTGAGCAAGTGGCTGTGTAGGGCTTAGCTGCCTATCTGGGTTAACCCACAACAGAGGCAAAGAAAATGTGTGTGGGGGGGAAGAAATAGATAGGAGGTGAAAAAGAAATGGAGAGAATTGAAAAAAGCGAGAAAGAGTGGAACAGAGAAGGAAAGGAAAGGAAAGGAAAGGAAAGGAAAGGAAAGGAAAGGAAAGGAAAGGAAAGGAAAGGAAAGGAAAGGAAAGGAAAGGAAAGGAAAGGAAAGGAAAGGAAAGGAAAGGAAAGGAAAGGAAAGGAAAGGAAAGGAAAGGAAAGGAAAGGAAAGGAAAGGAAAGGAAGAAGGAAGGAGAGAACGAGAAGAAGAAAGAAAAAGAGAAAGAAAGAGAAAAAGAAAGACTGAAAGAACAAGAAAAAGAAACAGAAAAAGAAAGAAATAGAAAGAAAGACAAAACAAAAGAAAGAAGAAAGAGAAAGCAAAAAAAGAGAAAGAGAAACAGAAAGAAAAAGACAGAGAAAACAAAAAAAAAGAGAAAAAAAAGAGAAAGGAAAATAAAAGAAAAAAGAGTAAACAAAAGAAAAAAGAAAGAAAGAGGGAAAGAGAGAGGGAAAGCAAAAGAAAGAAAAAAGAGAAAGCAAAAAAAGAAAAAGAAAGAGAAAGAGAAAAAGAAAGAAAGGAGAAAATGAAAGAAGAAAGAAAAAAGAAAAAGTGAGTAAAAGAAAAAAAAAGAGAAAATGACAGAGAGAGAGAAAGAGAAAGAGGTAGAGTGAAAGAGAGAGAAATGGGAGAGCTGAATGGTTAGAGTGACAGAGAAAAAGGGGAGGGGACGAGAGTTGGATGGGATGAGAGAAAGGGGAAAGGAAGGAGAAATGGTGAGAAGGGGGGAGAAGACGGACAGCAGACAGACAAACCAAGAGAGACAGCAAAAGCGGGGGAATGTAAGAGAGAGAAAGCGTGAGGAAGCACACAAGGGACCAAGCGAGTTCAAGAGAGAATAAGTGGGAGAGATATAGATGCTGAGCAAGCAAGAGAGAGAAAGCGAGGGGCAAGAGCAAGAGACTGAACGAGAGAGAGAAAGCAAGAGAGGAAAAGAGAACGTTGTGGAGCGAAAGAAAGAAATGGCGTGAGAGCAAGAGCTAGAGGAAGAGAAAGCGAGAAAGGAAGGGGCAGCGGAACAGAGGGAGAGAGCGAGAATGTGAGTGCGAGGAGATTGAGAGTGAATGAAAAGGTGAGATAGAGGAAAAAGCTAGAGAGAGAGAGAGAGGCTAGTGAAAGTGAGAAACAGGCATGTTGTTTTTCCTCTTTCTTTCCCTGTTTGCCCACTTTGGAAACTGTTTAGGGAAGTTATTTGTGACAGCTAGCTGACATAAATCAGCAGTTAAAATGCAAGCTGACTGCTATGGTCAGGTTACTTTTGGAAGTTATTCATTGCTTTACTTCTCAATTTGTTATGGAGGAAAATAGCTTATCTTACAAACTGAATGTAGATATTATGTCGACATTGCTGCTTTTATTCTTAGCATTGCCAGAATTGTGGAATGCAATTTGTTATAGTAGATCACTAGATGCTTAGTGTTCAATTATCTTATGGCAAGACTAATCACGTTCTGAAGATGTTAACAGTGAGATATTATAATTTCAAAATATTTCCCATACCTGGGACAGAAGAAGAATTCTAGGGGGTGGGTTGACCTTGGCTGGCTGCCAGGTACCCATCCAGCCGCTCTCTCACTTCCCCTTCTCATCACGAGAGGGGGAGAAAATACAATTCAAAACCTTGTGAGTCAACATAAGGACAGGGAGATCCCTCAGCAATTACTGTCAAGGGCAAAACAGACTTGACTTGGGGAAGATTAATTTAATTTATTTCCAATTAAATATACAGTAGGACAGCGAGAAACAAAGGCAAAGCTAAAAAAGTGAGAGAAACAACTCTGCAGACACCATGCAGCCCATGGAGGACCCCATACTGGAGCAGATATTCACGCTGCAACCCATGGAGAGCCCATGCCGGAGCAGGCTCCTGGCAGAAACTGCAGGCTGTGGAGAGGAGCCCACACCAGAGCAGGTTTTCTGGCAGGACCTATGATCCTGCAAGGGACCTGTGCTGGAGCAGTCCGTTTCTGAAGGACTGCACCCTGTGGCAAGGACCCATACTGGTGCAGTTCCTAAAGAGCTGTATCCCATGGAAGGGACCCCATGCTGGAGCAGAACAACAGCATGAGGAAGAAAGAGTGGCAGAGACAAAGCATTATGAACTGACTGCATCCCCTGTTCCCCAACCTCCCTGCACCACTCAGTGAGGAGAGGAGGTAGAAGAGTCATGAGTGAAGTTGAGCCTGGAAAGAAGGGAGGGGTGGGGGGAAAGTGTTTTTTAGCTTTGTTCTTATTTCTCATTATCCTACTCAGTAATTAATTGGAACTTAAATTCAATTAATCTTCCCCAAGTCGTCTGTTTTGCCCATGATGGTAATTGCTGAGTGATCTCCCTGTCCTCATCTTGACCTATGAGCTTTTCATCACATTTTCTCTCCTGTGTCCTGATGAGGAGTGGGAGTGATAGCTTGGTGGGCACCTGGTGACCAGTCAAGTTCAACCCACCACATGTGTGCATAAAGAGCAATTTATGATCATCTTGGTGTGTTTATCAGAGAGAGAGTGATTGATATTGATTTCTGAGTTACTATGAAATAAAACAGCTGTTTGATTTTTTAAATTTGTTTCTTAAAGACTTATTTTTCCATTGATACGCTAAATGTTTACAAGTAACTTTGACTTGCAGAAGATTACAGAAGGTAGTCTGTGAACTGCAGAAGCTGAAAATGCCTGTAAAATACATAGGGTATGCTGTGGGTATGCTTTCTTTGAAACAATGCAACATATTGTAATGCATAAAAAAAGAAATGGCAGAATGATTAAAGATAAAGCATTAGGAAAAAAGGTTTGCTGGCGTAAGTGTTCAACAGAAGAATTTGATGTGAAAGAGAAGAAAAATTAGTCCCATTGAAACTTGATGCTGTTGGAAGGGAGAGGAGGATATTGGCTGAACGCTACTTTTCCTTGTTTGGGCTTGTTTTCTACTGCTGCCACCTCTCTAGTAAGACTGGCATAGGACATGAGGTTTAAAGAGGAGAAGCTGCTCTCTCTTTCTACCTCTGGAGAAAGATCATGGAAGAACATGGAAAATATCTTGGTTAATAATCAGTCGTGTTGATGCCTTAAAGAACCTAGAAATGAAACAACATACTTTCGAGATAGTATAGGAGGTAATATAAAGGATGGTCTTTATTGGAGGCCTCCAGGGGCAGATATGGAAAATGTCCACAAAACGCTCGCCCCCACATGGGGTGAATACAGTTTTATAAGTTTAGCAAATTAGCATAATTGACAAAAATCACCAATTAGATGCATAAGAGGTGATGCAATTTCCCCCAGTTCAACCCTCTCTAAATCCTGCCCCCCCCTTAGATGGAAACTAAACTTTGTTTATAAAGATATGTCTCAAAGAGCTGGTCTCAACCTTGGTTCCTAGGGAGAACCAAGATAGAATAGGGGCCTTGGAATGTGTTTTGTCTTTCTGCCTATCAGGGCAGGGAAAAGTACTGGAAAAACTAGCTAGAATACAATAATAGGCTGAAGAGCTATGAATATATATATGTGTAAAGAATATAGAGAATATATAAAAGAAAAAAGGCAAAAATCAATTTGGCATCAGTGTCAGAAAGCTCAATGGCTTCTTTTTGACTTTAATATTTGGCTATGGTACATCTCAGGAGGAAGCTTAAATGTGATTATAAAACATTGCATACCAACTGCTGGGTTTGCAGTGGGGATGTGGTAGGAGAATGTGGAGTTTACACTATTGCAGGTGCTGTTTGGCAAGTGCACCGTCCATTTGCTGCTTCAGGCTTGCTTCTGGTAGTTACTAAGGGATAGTATTAATGTCTCCCTTTTCTTTCAGTCAGACACATTTACTGTTGTTATTGAATAGCCTAAACCTATCCGTTTTGTAGTCACTTATTTTAATTGACTTGCCCTGAGAATTATCCAAAATATTTTTCTTTGTGACCTAAGTGTCGACCAGGGGCTAGGCTGCATATTTCTGAGTCTCCAGTAGCATATGTGGGAAATGACATTGCAAATTATTTGCATGAAGTAATGGTCTTCTAATAAAAAACAAGTTCTCTCTTTCCTGGGTTTCAGAAAGAAGTTATCTGTTGTTTGAATTCCTTGAGTTAAAGGTGATCTGTTATGTTAGCCTGTATTTTTAAGAATGCATTGGATAATAGCCTGAAAATCTTCCCACAGTCCATAAGCGTAGAGATGCAACATTATCTGAAGTAGAACAGTGAGATTTCAGATCAAATATTTGTTCCTTTTTTTTTTTTACTTTATTTTTATTCATTCATCTTTTCAGGAAATCATCATACACCTTCAGACTAATGAGCTTTTAAAATTGCCTGTTTAAACTTTGATGTGAAAATGGAATCTTCTGCAGTTGATTCTTTCCAAGGCATTCAAAACATGATGTTACCATTTAGTTAATTTAACACCAAAGAGGCTTTTCAGCTCAGTAATACTTGCAGAATTTATTTTCTTCCTTTTCCAAGCATGCCAGCATTTGACAAAAGTTTTGTTTGATAATTCTCAATAATACTTCATTTAGAGTGGTATTTGCTCAAATGGTTACTCTCATTGCAAGCAGATGGCGTTGATTGTTCTTTGTGTGTTGGGAAGCAGAAGACGTACTGATGCAATCGGTGTACCTTCAGTGACTGTATTTCCGAAAGCAAGGCATGTGATTTCTCTTGATTTTTAGAAAATGAGATCTTGCATAGACAATCAGTCAAGAAGCAGATGCTATGGCATGATGTTTCCATGTCCGTTGGAGAAATGACAACCTGCACCAGGAACTGCACAGTAGAGCAGGTCATTTTCTTCAGAAGAAAGAAATATAAAAGTATAAAAATTTAGATTCAAAGAATGTTAGCATGGTTTTCATAGGATCAACCCTAATGCTTTGCTGTCATCCAGGTAACAGGTTATAGTTTTATGGATAGTATAGAACACTGAAGTGATGGTGTTAGTATACTGACCAGAGTATGCTAGATGTTTGCAAATAATTTATAAACACATAAATGCGGGAACTCTGTCTGGGGGGTGCTCGGTGCGGGTTCGGACGGTGACGAGAGATCTCTGAAGTCAGATCTTGGAACATGCGGTTTATTGCAAAGGGCGTGGGTACAGGGGCACTGCTTAGAGCTGCAGCTGGCAGCTCTGAGCAGGCCCAAGAGAGCAAGAGAGTAAGCGGGTAAGTGAGAGGAATGAGAGTGAAGAAGTAGTGAGAGAGAATGGAAGTAGTAGTAAGAGTGAATAGTAAGAGTGAATAGTAAGAGTGTCTGAAGTCCTGGTTACAATACAATAAATCATCTTCTGTACTGAATATTCTAATTGTCACTAACCAATCTAATACAAGATACAAATCCTATAGCATTTACATACAGCCTATAAGAGTTCTTATATTACCATAGAGTGTTACATCTTAACTCCTAAAAACTACTCTTTGGACCCCTTCTGCTGAGCTAGTAGGGTCTGCTCTGACCCTTGGCCCTGCCTGCAAGCAGAGGGTATTGTTCAATCAAGAGGGGATTACCTTCAGTCGGCCATACCATTGTTTTCCAGTTGTTCAGTAACTAAGACTTGGTATTTCAAAAGGTGGCTTTCATTTCGATGTCGCCTGTAGTTTTCATATTCCCAAAATCTTTTGTCAGGCAATCATATTTATAAGGCTTTCCTGTTTCATCTTCCCCAACACATAAAAACATAGAAAATTAAAAGTGATAGAGAATCCATCCTATGGATAGATACGTTGTGACCTTGAACAAAGTCACTTAAGCTCTGTTTGTCTGTTCCATGCATATAATAAATATTTATCTTTATGGTTTGGTGTGGTATCCTTATACTGAATAATAAAATGGTTTTAATTTAACCAACTATTACCCAACACTAAGGGGGACAGACAGATTCTTTTAGGCATCCTTGGCAGAATGATAACAGCACTATGTTGTAGTTACAATGAAAGCTTTTTTTTTATATAACATGATGTTATGATTAGCATAGCACGGATTTTATATTAAGAATAGCACAGGATTTCTACAAGCAGAATAAGTGTAGCACAATTTTATAAGTAGTGTAGCACAGAATTTTATAGCACTGCTTAGCTTATGGTTTCTAATCACCTGGACCCTCTGCAGATCGGGTCAAATATTAATGCTTGGCTTGCTGTATCAAAATAACAATCATAATCTAGACTCAAAAAGACATGAAAGAATATAAGTCACTTCCCCAATCCTCGGAGGAAGCAGATGATGGTGGAGGTGTCCCTGGCCACCAGGAGGTCACTGGTCTCACTGTTGTTATGAACCACCCCTGAGGTAGGGTAACTGAGGTTCTTGTTAATAGATCACTTGGGGTGGATTAGAGTGAAATGACACTGAATGACTGGTCTATATACAAATGACAGGTTTATTTTAGAACAATTTGGTTGCAGTGGAAAGGAGGGATGTAGCCCATTTGGTTATTAGGGGCAACAAAGCTGGTGAAGAGTCTGGATCACAAGTCTTATGAGAAGTGGCTGAGGGAGCTGGGGTTGTTCAATCTGGATAAAATAAGGCTCAGAGGAGACCTTATTTCCCTCTGCAACTACTTGAAAGGAGGTTGTGGCGAGGTGGGGGTCAGCCTCTTCTCCCAGGTAACAACCATCAATAGGACAAGGGGAAATGGCTTCAAGTTGTGCCAGAGGAGGTTCAGGTGGGATATTAGGAAAAAATTTCTTTACTGAAAGAGTGGTTGAGCATTGGAATAGGCTCCCTGGGGAAGTGATGGAGTCACCATCCCTGGAAGTGTTCAAAAAACAAATAGACATGGTCCTTTGCAATATGGTTTAGTGGGCATGGTCATATTCATTCAAAGGTTGGACTTGATGATCTTGGAGGTCTTTTCCAACCTTTATGATTCTATAACCATATTACCAGGGGTCAGGAGTAGAGGGTACTGGTCACAACAATATGAGAAATCGAGCAAGAAGGGGGTAAAGCATGAAAGCGAGTGCCAGAAACTGGGCAGAAGTGAGTGAGAGCACAAGAAAGTGATTAAGAGCAAGAGTATGAGAGCCAAGAGGGAGAACAAATATTTGAAAGGGAGAGAGCTAGAAAGCAAAAAATGCAAGAGCATGAGAGAAAGCTTGAACATGCGGTAAGACTGTGGCAGGACTTCCCCCCACCACAGAAAAGCTTATCTGTTCTGTCCATCAGCTGGTTCGATAGCTCCAGACATTCTTCCCCCTCACATGAATTGGTGAGATAACCCAGGCCTGTCCAGTAAGGAGTTATCTCTGACACCAGAGAGACAATAAACAACTTGCCTTGAGAGCAGGATGTAGGGAGATAAGCTGCTGGAATTTCTGACTGACAGACACTTCACTTTACAAACTATAAAAGCTACACAAACTTTCACGGAGGCAGAAGTCTCCTACACACACCTTGGAAACGTGTAGGATTTCTTCCTGGAGTTTGGACACAAATTCCACCAATACTTTCCTGGGAATTGAGTGAAAGGATTCTATGTGTACTCCATCACCAATTTGGTGGTAAATTACATTGACTCCTAATCTATACTATTTCTTCGCTAGCTGTAATATAGGTACCTTTTATCGCGCACTGTATTTTATCTACTAGTAGTTCTTTTTGTTTTATCCTGTGTAGTAAGTAGTCTGTTTAAAGTCTTCTGTCTGTTAATCTTGTGTCTATTCAATAAATAATTCATTTTGTAATAGACTTAATCGGCCATTCTTAAGAACTTGTGAACGAGAGACATTTGGGGTGCAGGCCACCTCAAACAGAGCTACTGCCAGAAATCTGAGTCAAAGGCAGGACTTGTCTAAGCTCTAGTCTCCATTCATAACAAAGATGTGAGCAAGGGGACGCGACTAAGTGCAAGTGAGAGAAAGCACAAGCAAACACTTGTACAAGTATGTGTGAGAGAGAAAGCATAAGAGGGTGGAAAAGCAAATGATGGAGAGAGAAAGCAAGAGCAAGAGAAATTGATGGAAAGAAAGAGCATGTGAGAAAGCTTGAGAGTGAGAAAGTGAGCACAAGCAAGAGAGTGGGGGTGAGAGCGAATGAGTGCAAGAAAGGGAATTAGCAAGAGGGAGGAATCTCGAGGTGAGGAAAGATGAGTGATAGCAAGAAAGCAAGAGGGGAAGAGAGGGACTGTGTGAGCAGAAGCAAACATGAGCCGAGTGTGAGAAAGCGAGAAAGTGAGCAAGCGCAAGAGTGAGTCAGCAAGCAAGAGCACAAAAGCACTAGAATGAGAGAAAGTGTTAGAGTGCGAGAAAGTGAGAGCAAGAAAATGCGAATGAGCAACAGTGGGAAATCAAGCACGAGCATGTGAGCTAGAGAGAAAGTGAGCATGAGAGAGAGCAAGAGTGACTGACAGCAAGGGAAAGGCTGAGAGGAAGTGAGAGGAGAATGGGAGCAAAAGAAAGATGAAGTGAGAGAGTGCTGGAGAAAAGGCATGAGATGGAGAGAAAGCAAGAGATAAAGTGTCAGAGAAACTGAGAGAGCAAGAAAGTGAGAGAGCAAGAAAACTAGCATGAGAGTGGCATGGGAGCATGTGGAAGGGAGAGAGAGGCAGAATACAAGAGACCACGAGAGAAAGGGAGACAGCAAGAGCAGCACAGAGTTGAGGACAAGGTTTGTATCATAATTTTGTCTCTTCCCTATAGTTCTCATGTCATAATGATTTCCAGGTTCATGTCTCCAGGGGAGACAGCTTTATTATGAAAAATATTTCTTGAGTGAAATATTGTTTCATAGGTTTTTTTTGTGTTAAGTTATATCTGGACTGAAACTATACACTCTTTCAGTCTTCCTACACTTGCTATACCGCCTCTCTCCCGCTGAGGTTTTTCGCTTTTTATTTATCCTTTCTCCCTACATATTCTGGTGTATTCTCCTTTCTGCTCTCCCACCCTCCACAGAAAAGGAAGCACTGTGCAAAGCCCTCCATGTTTGTCCTCTCCCTCTTTTCACTCCAGATGAATTCTTTGATAAGTAACATCAGGCACACGTAAATTCAGACAACTATCTCCTAAAAAAGGATGAAATGTGATCAATTAATTTACATTTGTTTTGTTTTCAAGTCAGCTGTTTCTGGGGTTTTTTTCCACAGACCTTTTCTCAGGTCTTCTAATGTGGCCTAGAAAATTTCTCTTTACATTTTCTTTTATGCCATTCTCTACCTGTCATGGTTTAACTACAGCCAGTAACTAAGTACCACACATCCACTCGCTCACTCCCCCACCCCTGGTGGGATGGGGAGGAGAACTGGAAAAAGATAAAACCCATGGGTTGAGATAAAAACAGTTTAAGAATTGAAATAAAGCTAAAAAAAAAAAAAAAAGGAAAAAAAAAAAAAAGAAAAAGATAAAGAGTAATTAAACCCTAGAAAAACAACTGCACGTTTGCTCACCATGTACTGACTGAAGCCCAGCCCATCCCTGAACAGCCATTGGCCCCCTTCTGGGTGACTCCCCTAGTTTATATACTGAGCATGATGTTCTATGGTGTGGAATATCCCTCTGGCTAGTTTGGGTCAGCTCTCCTGGCTGTGCTCCCTCCTGGCTTCTTGTGCACCTGCTCGCTGTCAGAGCATGAGACACTGCAAAGTTCTTGACTCGGGGTGATCACTGCTGAGCAACAGTCAAAACATCCATGTGTTATCAACATTATTCTCATACTGAATCCAAAACACAGCACTGTACCAGCTACTAAGAAGAAAATGAACCCTGTCCCAGCTGAAACCAGGACACAAACACAAGATAATTTTTATGAATCTGTGATGGGGGTGACATCAGACTGGTGATCAGTCACTACTGGGGTTCCGCAGGGAGCCATCTAAGGCCCTGTGCTCTTCAACATCTTCATAAATGACTTGGACACAGGACTGGAAGGAATACAGAGTAAGTTTGCTGATGATACTAAATTGGGAGGAGCTGTTGACTCCCTCGAGGGTAGAGGCCCTGCAGAGAGACCTCAGCAAATTAGAGGGCTGGGCAATCACCAACCATATGAAGTTTAACAAAGGCAAGTGCTGGATTCTGCGCCTGGGATGGGGCAACACTGGTTTTATTTATAGACTAGGGAGCAAGAGGCTAGAAAGCAGCACCGCAGAAATGGACCTGAGAGTCCTGGTCAATGGGAAGTTGAATATGAGTCAACAGTGTACTCTGGCATCCAGGAGGGACAACCATGTCCTGGGGTGCATCAGGAACAGAATCTCCAGCCAGTCAAACAAGGGGATTGTCCTGCTCTGCACTGATGTGGCCTCACCTTGAGTCCTGGGGGCAATTTTGGGTGCCACAATATAAGAAAGACATTAAGCTATTAGAGAGCATCCAAAGGAGAGCAACAAGGATGGTGCTGAGGGGAAGCTGTATGAGGAGCAGCTGAGGGCACTTGATCTGTTCAGCCTGGAGGAGACTGAAGGGGGACCTCATTGTGGTCTTCAACATCCTCATGAGGGGAAGTGGAGGGGCAGGTATAGATCTCTTCTCTGTGGTGACCAGTGACAGGACCCAAGGGAATGGCCTGAAGTGTCAGGGGAGGTTCAGGTTGGATATGAGAAAAAGGTTCTTCACCCAGAGAATGGTTGGGCACTGGAACAGGCTCCCCAGGGCAGTGGTCACAGCACCAAGCCTGACAGAGTTCAAGAAGTGTTTGGACAATACTCCCAGGTACATGGTGTGACTCTTGGGGTGTCCTGTCCAGGGCCAGGAATTTGACTTCAATGATCCTTGTTGGTCCCTTCCAACTCAGGATATTCTATGATTCTGTGATGCTTCATAGCTTAATTACCTGCATCTCATAACTTATCCTACACCTCCCAAACTACTCCCATTGTTAGGGGCAGATGAAAATCCCTACAAAAGTAGCTCACAAATATTTCTATATTTAAATATCCTATATTTAACAATGATGCCCAGCTTTTACAAGATTAGAAGTGAGTACTTCAGACAGCTAGGGTCTCTCCCTGCTCCTTGCCAAAAAAGAAAGTTTTTACTATTCTAGTCCTGAAGGTACAGCTAGATTTGCCAGAGGGCCCTTATGATGGAACAAAGAGGGAAGAACAGGAAAACTTCACTAGCAGAATAACTGGGGTGTAAGAGATGGTCCGAAGATCCCTCATCTGTCTCACGATCATCGCCAAGGACAGAGACTGAACACAGGAGTCCTGGCCTGGCTGAGGTGGGATGTCTGCCAAGTGTTGCCTGCAGGTGTGCCCACTGGGAACTGGTATGCATTCCTGAGGAAAATTAGTGCAGGTCACAGTGGACTGCGCCATTCTTGCTGCCCAGGAGGGAAGGACTGCGCTGAAGCGAAAAGGAATTACCTGTCCTGTACACCTGTCCTGTACCCGTTTCCCAAAGCAACGGGCCTCATAACAATGGCTGTAGATTTCCCCACTTCTTGGCCAGTTGCCCCTAACTTCTGTAAAGGACTATAAAGGGACTTTCTGAAATAACTGAGACGAGATCTCCCCACGGAAAGAAGACGAATCTGTTGGCAGAAGACCACGAGGACTTCGTCTCATCCGTTGGTAGCTATTACCCCCCCTTTCTTCCTCTCTACTCTTTTACTTTGTTTTTCTTTATCTCTCTCTCTCTTTCTCTCCTCTATCGCATTACCGTGTTGTGGGCACTTAAAGGTGCACTGTTCTGATTAAAACTGAAATCCCTTGTGTCCTTTTGCACTCTGAGATCAATAAACGAACCATCATGACCCTCGCTTGTATTAGCAGATCGTGACACTGGGGAAAAAAGCATAATCTCTCTGAGGGTTCTCAGGAATCTGGAAATTTGGATTTAACCTCTGACTAAAAACTATGATGCGATGCAAAAAAAATCAATTATTCAAACTTTATCAAATATGTTCTGAGGATCTGATATGTTTTGCTACACTATTACAGTGTTCAGTGTAATCACCTATCATGACCCAATTCACAGACCAAAGCACTGCAAACCACTCATGCAAACTGTCAATCCCCAAAAAGGGTAATCAGTAGGAATCATAATTGCTAACTGCTCAGACTACATGCAAAGAAACACACACGTTTGTCTGCAAAGCTTTAACTTTCTTTGATAGTATTATCATTGTAATAACTCTACTTATCTTTCAATTTTAGATCTAATTTTTTTCCCACAATAACTAAAATTACCACTCACATTTCTCTTACATAGCTCCACTTTAAGGTCAGTCTTTCTCTCAAAGATTTTTTTTTGAGTCTTTTTTTCTGCTGTTCCCATTTGTACTAGTTTGAAAACAAACCAGTGGGAGATTACAAGTCAGTATTACAATTTAATAGGGAAAGTAAAATAAATGCAATAGTACTGATGCCTTTTCCTGGTCTTAAAATCAAGAGTCAAACATGGTTAGAAGGGAAAAAGGGATTTTACCTTGGTATTTATTTTAAGGACCCTTAAGTGCACATGTCCAGGTCAAATGCACCGAAATGCACACCGCAAAATGCCCTCCCCAAAAGATCGGGTATAACACTATAGGTTTTACTAATTAGCATATCTATCAAAAATTCCCCAATGAGAGGCTCGAGTGAGCCCCCCTCCCCAAGGAACCTTCCCCTGCAAGGTTCTATCTTAGTTTACAGAATGTGTTCTGGAGAGGACCTTGGGGTCTGGGGCACACTATCCTCTACCTACAAAGCTTCTAAAATGTTTAGTCTCTCAGTTTGACAGACAAGTCTAAGAATGTAGGCAAAAAGCACTAAGAATACAGAAGTTGTAAAAGAGGTTATAGCGGGTTTGGTTCTGTAACCGGGCGGAAACACCAATTTAGTGTAGTGGTTTGGCCCAAAATACTCATTACTGTTTATCTGCTGTGAGATAAGAATTAGGAGAAATGCAAAGCAGGCACCAAACTTGAAAGAATATAAAGAAGTTTATTAACAGACCTAAAAAAAGGAAAAAAAATTATACTACACCTTCAGAACTCTTCTCCTCCCCCCACCTTCCTCCCTTCTCCCACTGACAATGTAAAAAAGACAATCCTTAAGATGTTCAGTCTGTTTACCACTTCCATAATAACCTTGTTCAGTCCATTTAGAAAGAGAAGTCTCTACTTGCTCGTGCTATGAAAACATTATCACAACAAGACAGCTGCCCACTTCCAAATAACTTTGTTCAGTCCATTTAGGAAGAGGTTTCTCTGCTCACATGCAAGTCCCTTCCCCCGACTTGCAGCTTTTCCCACAACTGCTTTCGAAGGTCCACTCTTGAAGTTTTTGGGGTACAATTTTAAGGTTGAGCCATTCAGAAACAAAAGATCTCTTTACCCATCTCTGGGAGCATTTAATCTCTAAGAACAGAGGCTCTTCTCCTTCCCTGGGAGCAAAGGGTCTTCCTCATCTTCATCTCTAGGACTATCTCTGGGAGCATCTCTAGGAACTGAGGTCTTCTCCTTTCCCATTTGGAGCAAAAGTCCTCATCTGGTCCATCTCTCCCTGTCCAAACTTCTCATGAAATTACAGCTGCGTCAGCATCTGCCTATCTCAGCGCAGGTGCTTTTGCTTACGAGTTGAACACTCCACCCTCCATATCTTCATGAAATTACAACAGGATACTCTGATATATCATAGCTTCACAACAGACTTTCAGCTTTAAGCATCTCCTCTTTCTCTTCCCTCAGGTTTTCAGCTCTTCACAGCAATAAAAGGGTTAATCTCACCTTAGCCTTGCAGCTGGAATGTGGCTTATCGAAGTGGAGAGGGGGAGAGAGCCAAGCTGCTCTGGCTGCCCACAGCCCTGCTGTGGAGGGGGGGGGTCCGCAGGTGGAACAGGCCCATCGGCTCCAGGATGGCCATGGCCCAGCCCAGCCTGGCCTGAGCAGGGCCTGGGCCGGGCCCACTGGCCCCCGCATGGGGCCCGCAGCCACCTGTCCCAGCACCGGAAACGAGAGAGAGATGTGGGGGGGGTTGTCTATTCTTAAGTGTGCATCACAGAGGCAGTCACAACTTTAAGTGGCTTAAAGAATTGTCCATATTCAAACTGACCAGCTGATAGGTTCTATCAGGTCACAGAGGAAGCAGTAAGCACCCCTTTGCAAGGACATCACTTCCAGGACTATGCTTGCTAACCTATGACAGAGGTATAGCAGGGATATAAAAGAAAAGGCAAAAAAGTCTTCATGGCATCAGTACAAGAACACTAACAGACTCAGGATACAACCTGACATCCTGTTAGTCAGGGTGGTGGTAGCAGTCCAGATGAAGTGGTCCTGTTGAAACGGCAATCCTGTAGAAGGGTCTGGTCTTCACCTGAAGGTCCAGTGGTAGCTCTTGTCCTCTGCGAATCCAGTAGGAAAGGGCTACTTGTGCTGTTCCAAACCCCAGATTATATCCAGGTGGGAATTCTTGGCTCCTCCCCCCGGGGCGGAGGATCTCACAATGGGATGATGTAATTCTATGGCTTGATAGACCATTAAACAGAGATAGGCCCTGGAGGGAGTTATCAGGGATGAGTCATGGTAGGAGATAACAAGCACTGCCCCACCTGCTCTAACAGCTTGAGAAGATGATAATAGAATACATCCTATTGGTTGCATCTTACGTTGTAACCTAGGTCACAATTGAAGGATATTTTTGCTATTGTTTTACTATATATTCCTCTTTAAAATGCAGTTTAACATTAATAATTCACTTTACTCAGACCAAACTCCCAAGCATCCACAAATTCAGAATTTGATCATATTTTACATTTTCTGTTTCAGATTCTTTGGTAGCATTGAAAGAACTGGAAACAATAGTGATGTTATCCATTACCAGCTCTTTGCTTAGGAAGTATTGCCTGCAGTATTGACCTCCATACTACAAAGACCCATTTGATCAACAACATTACATTGTCATTGTTCTCAAGGTGGGTGTTTGTTTTTGATTCGTTTGGGGTTTTTTTTTAACTGTGACTTAACAAATGAAAATATTCTTTCAAACCCACTGATTTTGTTCAGACCATAGTTTTGCGCTCTGGATAGATTTTACATCTTTTCAAGAGTAAATTCTACAACCTGTCATGACCTAATTTTGTCTGGAATTCACCTGTTTTTATCAGCTCCCATTTCTAAAGGTAGTATGGATTTTAGAAATCTTTTTTCATGCAGCTTATGGCCCTTCTGCTCTTTTCTTGTAATTCTTTTTAAAGATTATATTTGCCCGCAAAAACCCCAAAAGTATTTATGCTGCAATCATTGAACCATTCAGAACCTTCATCTATCTTCAGACAGTAACATCTACATTTTGATCAGTTTAAGTGTTCTTCACTGTCTTGGAGTGACTTTATGATGTTGTATCCCCTATCACTGCTCTATGCCCAGAAATTAATTTTGTGCCTTTCTGTGCCTTTAAACTGAGACTGAGAGGGGGGAGAGGAAAAAAAACGAGCGAACGTTTCAAAACAGTTGTTCAAGGACACAGATACACACTCCTCTGCATCCTGCTGCAGCAGCAAGAGCAGAAGCACCACCCTTCTTGCTTTTCAGCCAGTTTTCCGCTCCTTTTCTCTGGAGGGAGACAGAGAGTTGAATTTTGTTTTCCTGGGACTTCGGTTTTTCCCTTCTTCTCTTCTGGACTGTTTCAACATCAGAACACACCGGGAGAATTTTCCACCAAGGCCCCAGAGGTGGACCCACACCGACCCAGCTCCGAGGAGGAGGAGAGAGACCACACCTACAGAAAGACTCTGACATCTTCCCGGGTTTCTCCCCACAGCGAGAGGTTTTACTATTTAGCATTATTATCCTTTTCCTGTGTGTTTGTTAAATAAGATAAACAAAATTGCCCAATCAAAATTTATAAAGAAATGACATTTATTATGTGACCGAAATATCGGTTTCAAAAGCCACGATCGAGAAAAGCAGCTCCGAGCCCCGGGTCGGAGCTGGGCGAACACGCATGAATCTGATCTCTATCGCACCAGACCTCCCAAGTTCACGACTGCTGCTTCGGCTGGTCCCTTCTTATACAGTTTTTGGGCAGAGTCCGAATTAATTCTATTCTTCTTGTAATTTTAGCATATTCATGAAGTTTTCTTGTCCCGGAGCTGGGCTGCACAAAGCCTTTCCTGGGTCTGATGAATTGTCCATCCTGGGTGATGAGTGGGCCATTTCTGCTGATGAATGGGCCATCTCTGGTTCCTGGAACAGTTATTTTTAGTTCCTGGAATGTCAGATTCCTTATCAGATGAGATGTAGATATCAGAGTGTGGTGATCAAGTCGTCATGGTGCAAATGTCCCGGTGATAAGATCCAACCCCACCTAGGTGAAATCCTCACTTACTGTGAGAGAACTTCTTTTAGTGTTGTGAAATTTTTCTCTCAGCCAAGCTGGTGGAGGGATTTTGAAACTGTCTCTACATGGTCTGATTACATTCCAGTTTTATACATAATAGCACGAATTACATACTTTATTTATAACATTAAATAAATAGTTTTTTTATCTTTCACTTTCCTCCAAAGAAAATTTTTTCCCCGAACCTGGTAAGAGAAGGGTGGTTTTAACCTGCCTTCTATCTGTTATAAATAAAATATGTAATTCGTGCTATTATATATAAAACTGAAATATAATTAGACCCTACAGAGACCAAGTTTCTAAATCCCTGCACCAGCCTGGCTGAGAGAAAAATTTCACAACACTAAAAGTATTTCTTTCACAATAAGTGAGGATTCCACCTAGGTGGGGTTGGATCTTATCAGCGGGACATTTTCACCATGACGACTTGATCACCACACTCTGATATCTACATTGCATCTGATAAGGAATCCGACATTCCAGGAACTAAAAATAACTGTTCCAGGAACCAGAGATGGCCCATTCATCAGCAGAAATGGCCCACTCATCACCCAGGATGGACAATTCATCGGACCCAGGAAAGGCTTTGTGCGGCCCAGCTCCGGGATAAGAAAACTTCATGAATACGAGAAGAGTAGAATTAATTCGGACTCTGCCCAAAAACTGTATAAGAAGGGACCAGCCAAAGCAGCACTCGTGAACTTGGGAGGTCTGGTGCGATAGAGATCAGATTCATGCGTGTTCACCCAGCTCCGACCCCGGGCTCAGTGCTGTTTTTCTCGATCGTGGCGTTTGAAACCGATATTTCGGTCGCATAATAAATGTCATTTCTTTATTAATTTTGATTCAGCAATTTTGTTTATATTATATCAGAGGATATTTTCCTCCAAATTTGTCCAAACCGGCACACTCACTCCTCCATTCTTCCCAGAAGAATCAATATGCCTAGTAGAGCACTTTCAGGAAGAATTTTAAGAGTTTGGCTGTTACTTGTTTTGCAATACTTTCTAGTAGCCCAAATTGGCGATTAAGTCACACTGCAATAAGCATGCTCAGCAAGAGACACCATCGCCCAAGAAAATTGACTGTGTCAATCTATTTTGGTATATTTTAAAATAGGTCATTAGTATCCCAAAATTTAAGATTTGGCTCCGTATTCCACTTTATGCACTTGTACTTGATTCTAAATTTGCTTTGGTATTAAAGGTGTGTCAAACAAAAGATTAGGTGAGCAACTTTGGTGCTCTGCATGATCCACAGCAGAACACTAGCCATGGTGTGGGGGTGGGATTCCTGAACTGGGGAAACCTCGTGGAAGTGGAGAGACCAGCCACGAGCATGCAGATCGTTCGAGAGCATCTGATGAGACCTGGGTGGGACCAGGAGCAACTGTGGACAAGCGCCCAGATCTATAAAAGAAACCCCTAGGGGGTGCTAGCGATTAGAAACAGGGTGTGTCAGCAAGGGTGTTGCACAGCAGTTTAATAGGGTGTGGTGCATCAGCAGGGCCATGGTGCACCAGTTTGCATGGAAGGGAGCAATGGTATCTACCTGGCAGAAGGCCATGTCCCCTCTAAACTCTGCACTGATGCAGATTCCCAGACAGAGCTCTGATGGGAACATGCTGCAAAACAGGTGCCAGGCTTTAGGGTGTGCCCTACTCCTTATGCCAGCACTGGATGGCTGCAGTGAGTAAACCTGTGGGATGTGCTCAGGTAGAGGAACTCTTCCGCTTAATGGCAGAGCTCTGGGAGGAGGTGAGTACATTGAGGAGATCAGGGAGTCTGAGAGGGGGATCAACTACTGGAACTGCACCCTACCTTCCCAGGGACAGGCCTGTCAGGTAGACAGGACACACGATACAGAAGATTCCCTATCCTCTCTCCACCTGGCAGAATGCAGTGACTTAAGGGAAGGGGCGAATGGTGACTAGTTCCTACCAGACTCAGCAGGTGCACCTTCTCTGTGACTACCTGTGCTGGTTTGAAAGTAAACCAGTGGGAGAAATGAACCCCACACAAATACCTTGGGAGATATTTCAGGTTGGAATTACAATTTAATAGAAAGATTACAATAAATACAGTGATACAGAAAAACTGGCTTAAACCTACAAAAGTCAGAGTACAACCTATCACCATATTGGTCAGGGTGGTAGTCACAGCCTGATTAAGCAGTGGTTCTGTGAAAGGTCTGGTCCTCCCCTGAGTCCTTCAAGTGGTGATGGTGTCCCACGCCCCCAAACATCGAGATTATATGCAGCCAGGTTCAGGGTTTTAGGAGTTCTCCTTTTGTTTTTCTTTTAAAGAATTTTCCCCATGCGTGTTGCTAGGAGACAAATTACTGGGTACTTAAGAGAGACAAAAAGACCTGGCCACAGAGGGAGGGGTCCAGCTGGCTACCCTCTTTCACCTGGGGTTTTTTCGTGTAGGGCAGAGATGCTGCAAGATTTGAACTGGGAAAAAGGGGTTGGGTACTGCCCCTAGCTCTCTTGTTCTCCCGGCATTCGGAGGGGAGAAAGGCTGCTGTCATGGAGAGAATTCGTCGCTGCTGCAGGTTTCTGCCTTCCGCTGCCTTCCTTCTACCGTGAGTGGAGCTTGCTCGCTGGAGCAGCTGTTGCACTGGGACCCTAACACCCTACCTCACTAAAAAGAGGGACCTTTTCACCACCTGCTCGGGTGCCTCAGGGAAAACCCCAGGATCCCAAGCCCGCCTTTCCCTGCCCTGCTGGGAGCCGGGCCGCGGCCACCCTGCCCCCACCGTTCCTTTGCCGCCACTCCGAGTTTCGCCACACTGTAGCCCTGCAACCCCCCTGCCTGCCAAGACATCCCAGGGTTTCCGCTGCAGCTCCGGAATTTGATACATCTCGTCTACCACCCGGGATTTTGTGTTTGTCCCTGCTGTTCCCGAGGGTCCTGCTTGGGGCACCGGGATCGGCTGCCCCAGGGGGTTTGTGAAGCAAGCTTTTTGTCCGCCATTACCACGTGCTCCCAGAGCTCCCTCCGGAGCGCTCCCTGCAGCCGCGGGGAATCATCGCACCTGCCCTGCTCACTGGGAGCCGCCAGCGCCCCCTGCCGGCTGTGACTGTAACTGCACCAAAGGGGAAAGGGCCTGACAGCCGAAAAGGCTGTCACTAGGTTACTGGTTCTGTTTGTTGTTCCTGTCATAGTTATTGTTGTTTGTTTGCCTTGTCATACATATATAGATGTAAAGAACTGTTATTCCTATTCCTCATATCTTTGCCTGAAAGTCCCTTAATTTCAAAATTATAAGAATTCGGAGGGAAGGGGGTTGCATTTTCTGTTCCAAGGGAGGCTCCTGCCTTCCTTAGCAGACACCTGTCTTTCAAACCAATACAATGTGGTACCTCCCCCAGAGCAGGGAGTTTCACAATGGAATGATGAGTCATAGGATCTTTTTGGAGTCCTTGATGGTCGTTCCAGCTGCCTATTCTGCTGGTGCCTATTCAGTTCATTATGGCACATTAGCAGAGATGACCCTCTCAGGATAGGTGGTGCTGCTGCTTCCCCCGAGGGGAGTTATCATAGCTGAGCCATGGTGAAGATAAAGAAATACTACCCTGCCTCGAAGTGTTTACCTCTTCTCATCTAACACCCAGCTTGTAGCCTGAGGGATAAGGTGTGCACTGGGCAGCTATTGCAAACAACTCACCATTAACAGTTCATCAAGAATGATGTAGATGGGAGTAGAATACATAATTTGCTTACACCCCACATTGTAATCCAGGACATTACCTCACCTTTCCAGGTACCTTTGTACAATAAGTATGAGGGTCTGCAAGTGGAACTGAACAGTGATGAGGATGATGGTCCATCTAGGTTGGGGTGTCACCAAGGTTGAGTTGGTAAAAAACACTTCCATTAAGTAAAAAAGATGGCTTATTGTCATAGGAGACTGTCTTCTGTGGGGAACAGAAGGCCCAATATGCCAACCTGACCCATTTCTTAAGGAAGTCTTCTGCCTCCTTGGGGCCTGGGTAAAACATGTGATGAGAAAACTTCCTATGCTGGTACAGCCCTTGGATAATTATCCATTATCATTTTTTCATGTAGGAGGCACTGAAATTGTAAGAAGTCCAAGGGCAATCAAAAGAGATTTCAGGGCCTTGGAATAACTGGTTAAGGGATCAGGCACACAAGTAGGTTTTTCCTCTATACTTCCAGTTGCAGGAAATGATGCTGGAAGAAACATAATGACCCAGCTGATCAATATCTGGGTCTGTGACTGGTGTCATTGTCAGAATTTGGGGGGTTTTGATCACGGGTCAGTCTACAAATATGTTGTGAGGTTATGCAGGGAGAAAATTAAAAAGGCAAAAGCCCAACTAGCCCAACTTAATTTGGCTACTGCCACAAAAGACAATAGAAAAATGTTTCTATAAATACATTAACAACAAAAGCAGGGGTAAGGGCACTCCCCATACTTTATTGGATGCAGGAAGAAACATAGTGACAAATGATGAAGAAAAGGCTGAGGTACTTAATGCCTTCTTTTCTGCAGTCTTTAATAGTAAGACCAATTGTTTTCTGGGTAGCCAGTCCACTGAGTTGGAAGACAGAGATGAGAAGCAGAATGAAACCCCCATAATCCAAACGGAAATAGTGACCTGCTACACCACTTAGACAAGCTAAAGTCTATGTGGCTGGTGGAAGAGCTTGCCAAGGCACTTCCAAACATTTATGGGCAGCCCTGGCTAACTGGGGAGGTCCCAGCTGACTAGCAAGGGACAAGCATATATGATGCTCCATCTACAAGGAGTATCCAGGGAACTACAGGCCTGTCAGTCTGACCTCAGTGCTGGAGAAGGTTATGGAGCAGATCATCTTGAGTGCCATCACAGTGTGTACAGGAAAACCAGGGGATCACGCCCATTCAGCATGGGTTTATGAAAGTAATGCCTTAGGTTTTAACTTTTATATTTTCCTGATTCTGTACTGCTTCAAGTGTAACTCTGAGGTTTCTTGTAGCTTGCTAATTTCTGCTCACTTGTGCTAGGTAGACATAACAAAGCCTCTCCAGGCCTGCTCTCCAAGGTCACCCAGACCATCCTAGGCCCAAAAAGTATAATCCAAAGAGCTTCTAAGGGGGGCAATCGGAGGGGAAATTACATCATTGAACCGAAGCTTTAATTGGAGAATTAACCCTGATATGCAAATGAACCAAACCTATAAAGGTGTGAAGAACTCGTGACCTGTCGTCCATCTTGGGGTCCATTTTTGGCAATAGCCTGTGGCTCCCAGGGTATACCTTTGAAGGCCTTTCAAATAAATACCTATTTTATTCTTTTACTCCTGTCCAGTCTCTGTGTCTAGGAGGCCTCTTAAGGCATCAGTTCTTTGGCACCACCAGAAGGGACAATGAGGCTTCCGAAAATCCTCTGGGACTCAGAAAGATCCAGCTCAGCTCCCCCCATCTGCCGGCACCCGGGGGGGCTGTTGCAGCAGTCCAGGAGGCAGAGGAGCTCCAAGAGCCCAGAAAACTCTCCAGATCCAGCACAGAGGCACGTGAGTAACTGAATAAAGGTGGTATTCTGTTGTTAACACCTGAATTAGGTGTTAAGAGATCTCTTGTAGTTAGTTTGGGGACTAGGGAGGGTCCAAGGGGGTTTCCTTTGGTGTTTCCCCTTTCTGTTAGCTTGGTAGCTCGTGAGAGCTTATCAGGGAACGTTCCATTCAGGGATTTAATTTTCCCTCTGTTGGTTTGTTCCTGCCTTGTGAAAAGGTTAGGAGGATTGTAGCCAGACGCCCTTTGGCACACGGCCAGGTGGTGCAGTGGCTTAGGGCTTGGATCATATTTCCAGCCACAGTTTGTATCCCCGGGGTTGTGGGTTCGAATGCTACTTTCTTTAGTTTTCTCTCTTTGCTTTATAGAGTGTTTTTAGAGCTTGTTGCTTTACTTTCGTGAATTTTCTGTTTATAAGCATAAAACCATGGGTGGTAATATTTCTTGTATGGGGACTGAAGTACCACCCAACACCCCTTTAAAATTTGTATTAGATAACTGGGCAAAGTTGATTGGCAAAGATAAAACCCTTACAAAAGCAGAATTAATTAGGCTTTCTACATTGATTTGGCCAGCTTACAGGTTGAATAACTGGCAGAAATGGCCGCAATACGGCACTCTGGATGAAGAATTAATATTGAGTTTAATATCGTATCATCGAAGAGACCACTGTTTCTTAGAACTAGAGCATGCGAAGCTTTTCTTGCCTGCTTCTAAATTACAAATACCTAAGAAAGAGCATATACTATTTTTAAGGAGAAAAGAGAGAAAGGTTAAGAAGTCTATGTTGGACCTGACAAAGGGGGAAGACATGGAAATGGATTTAATTGCTCCCGTCTTGAGATCGGCCCCCTTCCCCCTCCTCCTCCTCCCCCTCTCCCTCTTCCTCCTCCTTCTCAGCTGACACGGGTCCCGGGGGCGGGGAGGGGAGGACAGGCAGCTTTAGATGGATTCTGGCTGGTGAGGGAGGAGCTGAGGGAAGGGGACAGCCAGCGTGTGCAGCCTACGGCACCACCCTTAGAAAAAGAGCCGGGGGGGCAGGACTTTCCACCAGAGGGGCAGGGAGGGAACCTCCCGCGGGGGGCGTGGTGTTCCTCCCTCTCCCAGGTGTTGTTGTTACCATGACAACGCCGCATGCCGAGCGGCTGGCTCAGGAGATGACATCATCGAAGCGCGCAGGCCCAGGGCCAAACCTGACACAGTCAGACAGCTCCCACACAGGCAGTTCCTCTGAAGAGGAAGATGAGATAGTTGCTTTAAGCAGGTGAAAGAGGGGAAAGACAGCAAGAAAAGCAATAAGGGAGCGAAGCCCAATTGTTACACGGACCAGAACAAAAAAGGAGCCAGTTTTACAAGCCCCTCTGAGGCAGGCTGCAGGTAATCAAGGACCAGTCTATATAAAGGTTCCATACTCCCTCATAGAGTTAGAACAATGGAAGAGTACAGTGGGAAAATATAAAGAAAATCCAGACAAAGTGGCTGCTTTGGTACAAAGAGCAATTCAAACACAGAACCCTGACTGGAGTGATTCGATAGTTATGATGGACACACTGCTTGATCCCACTGAAAAGCAGATCGTGAACAAAGTTATTGTAGACTCTGTGGAATCAGGCACAGCTATTGGGACGCTACAAGGTACGGTTGCAGATAATTTTCCAACAGGTGATCCAAGGTGGGGCCCAAATGTGCCAGCAGATATGCAAAGATTAAAATGGTATCAAGATCTCCTAGTATATGGGTTAAAGCATGGTGTCCCTAAAGCTCTCAGCTGGGCAAAGCTTTATGAAGTGAAGCAAGGTCCTAATGAAACTCCTTCTGATTTTTTGAATAGGTTAAGAGAAGTTGCTATCAAATTCACACACATAAATCCTGGTACAACAGAAGGGGCCCTTCATCTGGCTTATTTATTTATGGGTCAGGCTTCAAATGATATAAGGAGAAAGTTGCAAAAGTTAGAAGGGGTTCAAGACATGAATAAAGTGTTAGAAGTAGCCTGGAGAGCGTTTCGAGATAGAGACTCCAGTGACAAAGGTAAACCCTGTCCCAGGAGGAAGGATAGTCAGGAAAAGACATCTAAGAAAGCCTCTCCCCCTAGGGACAAAGACACTTGTGCTTACTGCAAGAAGAAAGGGCATTGGAAAGCTGACTGTCTGATGCTGAAGAAGACACCCCCAGTTCCACAGCTCCCATTGGAACAAAACTCAGAATGATGGGGACTGCAGGCTTCTCCCCCAGCAGAGCCTTCGGTTATAGCCAGGCTGGGGAAAGATGATATAGAATTTCTGGTAGACACCAGCACGGCATATTCTGTGTTAAATACTTTAGAAGGGAAACCGAGTCATGAAACTGTTCATGTGGTTGGGGCAACAGGGGTAACTGAAACACGGCCTTTCTTCCAACCTTTGAAATTTAAACTGGGGAAGCATTGGGTAACTCATCAATTTTTTTATATGCCTAGCTCCTCTAAACCATTGCTGGGGAGGGATTTGTTAGAGAAATCGGAAGCTGAAATTAAATTTAGAAGAGGGGAGGGCGTTTGAGTTATCATTCCAGAAACTAAATTTGTCGAAGTTGCTGCACTTTTTATACAGGACACATGTGGCGAAATCCCCATTGAAGTCGAACATGCTGTCAGTCCAATTGTGTGGGCCAGTGATGTTCCAGGAAGATCCAAACAGGCAGAACCAGTGAGCATTGCACTCAAACCAGGAGCTACACCGGTAAGGCAAAAACAATATCCTTTAAAATTAGAGAGTCACAAAGGACTGGCACCTATAATTGAAAAATTCCTCCACCATGGGTTATTAGTGCAATGTGAGTCCAGGTATAACACGCCAATCCTTTCAGTGAAGAAAGCTGATGGTAAAAGTTATCGGTTAGTCCAAGATTTGAGGGCAATTAACAAAATTACAGAGGACATACACCCAGTGGTAGCAAACCCTTATACACTTTTGACCACACTGACAGATGAATTAGGGTGGTTTACTGTTGTGGACCTAAAGAGGCCTTTTTCTGCATTCCTGTGCATAAAAACAGCCAGGAGCTTTTTGCTTTTGAGTGTGAGAATCCTGAAATGGGGAAGAAAAGTCAGATTACTTGGACAGTCTTACCCCAGGGTTTCAAGAATAGCCCAACAATATTTGGAAACCAGCTAGCAAAAGAATTAGAAGATTGGAGGAGACAAGAGCCAGGATGGGTTATCCTTCAGTATGTTGATGACATCTTGATTGCAGCTAAAACCAGTGTCCTGGGTTGCCGTGTATTCTATTAACATCCTCATGAGCTCTTGAAATCAAGTGGGGCAGTGTTTCCTTGCCTCCTTCCCCCAGACTATCTTTCTGTTAATGGCCCATCGATGCCCTGCCGCATGACTCAGAGATAACTCCCTCCGGACTATCTTCTCCTAATGAGCCTAATCAACACCTGGCCTCATGACTCATTATCTCACACTGTGAGATGCTCCACTCAGAGGGAGGAACCAAGCATTCCATCATGAATATAATCTCAGCCTCTGAACTCCAGAGACAACCTTTCCAGTGGATTTCCAGAGGACAGGAGCTACACAACCACCACTGGACCTTCTGAGGAAGAGCAGACCCTTTTTCTACAGGATCACCGCTTCAGAGGACTGCAGCCACCATTCTACCAGACTGCTACCACCACTCTGCCTAACAGGGACTCAGGTTGTATCTTGACTCTGTCAGTTTGAACCAGTGTTCTCTTTTGGTTTTTTTTCCTTTTTTTAATTTCCCCATTAAATTGTTATTCTGACTTGGTGCCTCCCACTGGTTTGTTTTCAAACTAGTACAACCAGAGATGACTGCATCCAATTCACTCTAAGCTTGTTAAACTTTTTGGGACAGAGTGGGTACAGAGTTTCCAAAGACAAAGCACAGATCACCAAGGAAGCAGTAGTTTATTTGGGACTCAAGATCTTCCGTCGACACTGACAGCTCAGCAAGGAACGGATAGGAGCCATCTGCCGACTTCCAGAGCCCCACTCCGTGAGAGAAATGCAAGCCTTTTTGGGAATGGTAGGTTGGTGTCATTTGTGGATAGCAAATTATGGGTTGTTGGTGAAACCCTTATATGGAACAATAAAAGCAGCTGAAAATGGCATTACAATTTGGACTGAAAGCACAAGGGCTGCATTTCAACAGCTGAAACACTCTCTAATGTCAGCTCCAGCACTGCGCTTTCCAGACTTGACTAAGCCTTTTGAACTTTTTACACATGAAAGACTGAATGTGGCGCTGGGTGTATTAGCACAGCACCTCAGAAGCCAACGGAGGGCTGTGGCCTACTTTTCCAAACAGCTAGACAATGTTAGCCAAGGGTGGCCTGGGTGTTTGAAGGCCGTGGCTGCTACTGTCATCCTGATTCAAGAGGCCCGGAAACTCACCCTTGGACAACACATTGTAGTGTGCCACATGCAGTAGCAGCAGTACTGGAACAGAAAGGAGGACATTGGCTTTCCAGCAATCGGATGCTTAGATATCAGTCACTGCTGTTAGAACAGGATGATGTTACCCTGAAAACAACTTCTGTTGTTAACCCTGCCATGTTTCTGTCCTCTACCTTAACTGATGATGTGCCTGAGCATGACTGTTTGCAGACAATAGAGGAGGTCTATTCCAGAAGACCACACCTGAAGGACATGTCCCTAGAAAATCCAGACTGGGAGCTGTTTGCAGACGGGAGCCGCTTCATGAGAAATGGTAAATGAATGACAGGTTATGCAGTAACCACCCAGGACAAGGTGATCGAGGCGAAGGCCCTGCCAGCAGACGTGTCATCGCAGAAAGCTGAACTGATTGCACTGACGAGGGCCCTAGAGCTGAGCGAAGGAAAGAAGGTAAACATATGGACTGACTCTAAATATGCATTTAGTGTTGTCCACGCCCATGGAGCCATCTGGAAGGAGAGAGGACTGTTGAACGCTCAAGGTAACCAGATCAAACACGCTGAACAGATCCTTGCCCTCTTAGAGAGCATCGAAAGACCCACAGAAGTAGCTATCATGCATTGTAGGGGTCACCAGAAAGGGAAAACCACTCCAGAATTGGGAAATCGCTTTGCTGATGAAACGGCAAAAAGGGCTGAAGAAAAAGGTGTTCTTGCAGTAATTCCACAAAAAGAGATTGACTTGTCAGGTTTCACCCCAAAATATGATCAGGCAGACCACAAGTTAATTAAGTTTCTTAAGGCTGAGATCACAGAAAATGGATAGGCTGTTACACCTGCAAATCAGGTTGTAGTCCCACCTCTCATCCTTCGAGAGCTAGCTCGAAGAGAACATGAAAGCACACATTTCGGGGCTGAAAATCTTCTGAAACATCTGAAAAAGGTAGTAATAGGAAAGGGAATGGCAGATATTGTACAATCAGTAGTGAGCAAGTGTGAAATCTGCTGCAAAAACAATCCTGATAAGAGGAAATGAGTTGTCTTAGGAGTAACAAAGGCAGGGGATCTTCCTGGAGATTACTGGCAAATAGATTTTGCTGAGTTACCACGCAAAGAGTGATACAGGTACTCGTATTGGTTGACACTTTCAGTGGATGGCCTGAAGCTTACCCCTGTCGCACTAACACAGCCAAGGAGGTGGTGAAAGTTTTGCTTAATCATATAATACCAAGGTTTGAGGTTCCTTTGGGTATGTCCTCAGACAGGGGACCACATTTTGTTGCAAATGTGATTCAAGAAGTTAGCCAGATTTTGAGAATTGCTTGGGATCTGCACACACCTTACAGACCCCAAGGAAGCGGTAAAGTGGAACGCATGAATGGGACCCTTAAGGCACAAATTAGCAACATTTGTCAAGAGACATCCATGACATGGGTTCAGGCCTTGCCTATAGCTTTACTGAGGGTCCGCATACAACCAAGGCAGAGGGATAACATCAGTCCCTATGAAATATTGTATGGCAGGCAATATCAAATGCCACGTGTTCCAGGTGAAATTCACGAGGGGAAAACTTAATTTGCAAAGATATCTAATGGCTTTAGGTTCTACTTTGCAGAAGCTCCAGAATTACATCGTGTTATCCTGACCCATAGGACTGGACACACCTGCACATCCAGCCTGGAGACTGGGTCTATGTCAAGTCATGGGACAGTGATCCTCTACAGGCCAAGTGGAGGGGACCATTCCAGATTTTGCTGACCACCCTCACCGCAGTCAAGGTTGCTGACAAAGGACCCTGGATTCACTACTCCAGAGTTAAGAAGGCTTCTGCTCCTGAAACAACTGAGAAAATAGAGACTGATACAAATGAAGATGATGTAGTTTAAATGATTTTTCCTGTGCTTATTATTTACACGGTTGGTAACCCTGACTCAGGTTTGAAACCAAATTTTGCATATGATTCTAGTCCAGAGTATATCCAAAGACATTCATTTGGATACAAAATTAATAATTGACATGTGAACTAAAGTGGAAAGATCAACAAAATTTGTTTACAATTTGAGAATCAACTTAGATCTTACATTGGATAACATTCAAAGCTTGACACTTTAGCGTGCCATAAATCGAGTCTCTCCTGATGGGAGAGAATTTGCTGAAGGTCCTTGCAAGGCGCTTAAAAGATAAAACGAGACGTCTTCTGTAGTTTCAATGCTTCTAGATAGTTGTTTATTAAGTCTTATCTGAGGAACTGAGCCACTAGCATGACCCAGGTACAGCATGGAAGGAGGAAAAGTAGGAGTGAGAGCAATTATCAAGATTTACACAGCCTTTTAAAGACATTTTAACCAATAGTTACTAAAAACGTACATTATTTTTACTTTCTTACCAATTATTCAGTAACACGACTAGGAACTGCGGAATTTTCTATCCAATCAATCCAAACTACTTTTACTGCAAAATATGGAGTGGTAGAAGAAGGAGAAGAAGGTTTAGAGAACAACAATCCTCCATTTTGGTATTTTTTACTCTTATCTATATACTATAAAGAGAAGCCTAAAACCTCTAAATTTTTCACCCTGTGACAATCTTACATAGTAGTCTATAACTTAATTCACACCACTGTATTTTCTAGCTGTTGTCTGACTGTTGGTAAGTTTTCCCAAGGTTTAAAGCTATACCAGTGTTGTCCAGGGGGGTAAAAACCCTTAAGAACAGGCAGAGAAATATTCTCGGCACTCTGGGTTCCTACAAAAGTTGATTGTATCTTCCACACCCTGGTTTCATGGTTACCAAACTGACCCTAGATCACAGATTGTTTATAATGATTGTAATCATAGTTCTTGTTTATAGATATATACTGCTGTTAGACACGTTGCTGCCTGTTCTGAGCTTCCCTTCCCCAAGACAGTTGCCTCTACCATGTGTTCTGAACTCCTTTGTTCCAAGCGCGGGCAAAACCAAATGTAACTCAAAATCTTTAGCAGTGTCTGATTGGCCGGTCACCCCAGGTCCGCCCCCAGTCCTCCCATTTCCCCTTCTCCAAATAAAAGAAGGGCCCAAGAGAGGGCCTGCCCTCTTTGGCTTGCATCCCTTCTGCAAACATCTTGTCGTCTGTTTCTATTTGAAAGCTTCTAATTGCAGGAATTGGGCAACCGAAGACTATATTTCTCCCTCTTTGCTTCTGCTGGTGGTATCAGTTTTGCAGCTACTATTGCTGCTTTTAGAGCTACTGAAATGCTAGATTGCCTGTGCTACCTCTCTAGGCTGCCCAAGGCTTTCTAAGGCATTGAACTACAAGCCTAGCCGGTAAAAAGCTGTGCATATCTCCACAGACACATATTATTAGTGTATATTAAAATATTTAAAATAGAGTCTAGACAAGGTAGAGACCTTGTCAAGCCTCTAAAGGGGGGAAATGGTGCCTAGGTTTTAACTTTTATATTTTCCTGATTCTGTACTGCTTCGAGTGTAACTCTGAGGTTTCTTGTAGCTTGCTAATTTCTGCTCACTTGTGCTAGGTAGACATAACAAAGCCTCTCCAGGCCTGCTCTCCAAGGTCACCCAGACCATCCTAGGCCCAAAAAGTATAATCCAAAGAGCTTCTAAGGGGGGCAATCGGAGGGGAAATTACATCATTAAACCGAAGCTTTAATTGGAGAATAAACCCTGATATGAAAATGAACCAAACCTATAAAAGGGTGAAGAACTCATGATCGGTCGCCCATCTTGGGGTCCATTTTTGGCATTAGCCTGTAGCTTCCAGGGTATACCTTTGAAGGCCTTTCAAATAAATACCTATTTTATTCTTTTACTCCTGTCCAGTCTCTGTGTCTAGGAGGCCTCTTAAGGCATCAGGTTCACTGAGAATAATATTTTGAAATGGGTGGTTATACCGCTCAGCCACTCATTTTGTTGGGTGGCTAGCCAAGGGGCCAATCATGTAATTTCTCTTTTGCGATCCATGCTATAAAACGATGGGTTTTTGGCATTAAAGGGTCAGCTTCGACCATCTTCTCTGACCTGAATTCATGTCGTTTTTCACCGTCCCTGTGCGCAACAGCGACACACCCACCCTCCCCTGCCACAGCTGGGCAGAGGAGAGAAAAAGAAATTAACAAAGGGTTCATGAGTTAAGGACCAGGAGAAAACACTCCAAGGACAAAACGGGCTCAGCTTAGAGGTACAAAGTGAATTTATTACTAACAAAATCAGAAGAGGATAATGAGAAGTAAAATAAGCCTTTAAAAACCACCTTTTTTTTCCCTCAACTCCTCCCTCCTTCCCACTGAAAGCGCAGGGAGACAGGGCATGGGGGTTTGGTCACTTCATCACCCGAGTTCTTCTTCCACTGCTCAGGGAGAGGAGTCCTTCCCCTGCTATCCCATGGGGTCCCTCCCATGGGAGACAGTTCTCCGTGAACTTCTCCAACGTGGTTCCAATCTCACAAGCAGCAGTCCTCCCAAAACTGCTGCAACATGAGTCCTTCCCACAGGCAGACAGTCCTCCCAAAACTGCTGCAGGATGGGTCGCTCTTCCATGGGGTGCAATCCTTCAAGGACAGACTGCTTCAGCCTGGAAGCAGGGACCCCCTCTCTCCACCGGGTCTCCTGCTGGATCACAGCCTCCCCCAGGCATCCACCCTCTCCAGCGTGGGCACCTCCCCCACACCCTGCGAGTGGATCTCTTTATCACCTGTGGATCCCCATGGGCTGCAGGGGGGCAACCTGCTTCACCATGGTCATCACTACGGCCTGCAGAGGAATCTCAGCTCCGGTGCCTGGAGCACCTCCTCCCCCTTCCTTCTTGCCTGACCTTGCTGTCTCCATGTTGTTTTCCCTCACATGTTTTCACCTCCTCCTCTTCTCTAGCTGGAATTAAAACTGCGCGCCCCAATTTGTTTTGCTCTTCTTCTTAAATATGTTATCACAGAGGCATAGCCAACCTCTCTCATTGGCTCAGTTTTGGCCAGCAGCATGTCCATCTTCAGAGCCATCAGGGATTGTCTCTGCTGGACATGGTGGAAGCTTCTAGCAGCTTCTCACAGAAGCCACCTCTGTGCTCCTCTCACTACCAAAAACCAGGCTGTGCAAAACCAACACAAAAAAAACTGGCTGGCTGGCTGGGCCCAGGGAATGGTGGTGAATGGAGTTACATCCATTTGGTGGCCGGACACTAGTGATGTTCCCAAGGGCTCAGTATTGGGCCAGTTCTATTTAATGTCTGTGGGAACCTAGAATGCAGAGAATATTTCTCTGCCTGTTTTGAAAGGTTTTACCCCCCTGGACAGTACTGTTTTTGACCTTTGTCCATGGGAAAATTTTCCTGACCTCTGGGAAGAATTAGAATCTACAATGGTGTGAATTAGGTGATATACTATGTGAGATTATCACAGGGTGAAAAATTTAGAGTTTTTAGGTCTATTTGCATAGTAAACAGATAGAAGTAGAAAACCTCAACATGGAGGATAAGTTGTAGTTAAAAGCTTCTTTCTCCTTCTTCACTAACTCCATATTTTGCAGCAATAGCGGTTTGGGATGATTGGATACAGAATTCTGCAGTTCCTGTCTACGTGATTTAGGAACTTGTTGGACATTGATAAAAAAGTGAAAATATCTTGCGTTTTAAGCTTTCATTGGGTAATTTACCTTTAAAAAGGCTGTGAGATCTTGATAAATTGTCTTCTTGCTGCATTCTCTGCTCTGTGCTATATTTAAGCCATGCCAGTGGCTTGTACTCCTTAAATAAGAATTAATAAACACCTATCTGGAGACTGAGAAGCATGAAGTCCCATTCGCCTCCTTTTTTCTCCTGGCAAAAATCTGAACGTCTCCCCCATCAGGGAAGACAACAATTAATGATGCAGACAGCGTTAAATGTCCTTATCAATGATCTGGACCAGGGGATTGAGTGCACCCTTAGTAAATTTGCAGATGACAGCAAACTGGGCAGGAGTGTTGATCTGCTGGAAGGTAGGAGGGCAATACAGAGGAATCTGGACATGCTGGATTGATGGGCCAAGGCCAATTGTATGAGGTTCAATAAGGCGAAGTGCTGGGTCCTGCACTTTGGCCACAACAACCCCATGCAGCGCTGTAGTGTCCCACCCTTAAAGGGAAGGCACCCAAGATTCGTAAATGCTCATGGTCAAAAGGAATTGATGCCTTAGGTTTTAACTTTTATATTTTTCAAATTCTGTACTGCTTGGTGTGTGACTCTGAAGTTTCTTGTATCCTGTTAATTTCTGCTCTCTCATGCTAGGTAGACATAACAAAGCCTCTCCAGCCCTGCTTTCCAAGGACACCAAGACTGTCCTAGGCCAAAAGTATAAACCAAAGAGCCGCTAAGGAGGAGGGGGGGTAAGCTGAGGGGAAAACTGAAGCTTTAATTGGAGAATTAACCCTGATATGAAAATGAACCAAACCTATAAAAGAGTGAAGAATTCGTGACCTGGGGTCCATCTTGGAGTCTATTTTGAGAATAGTTTCAGACTCCCCAGGGTGTACCTTTGAAGGCCTTTCAAATAAATACCTCTTTTATTCCCTTACTCCTGTCTAGTCTCTGTTTCTAGGAGGCCTCTTAAGGCATCAGAATGACAAAAGTCAGAGGCTCCATAAACAATCATGAGGTTTTATTAGTAAATTACACACTTGGCATGGAAATTGGTATGTTAGTTCCTGATGTATATAAGCACATAGCAGTGGGTTTTGAATAAAGGAATAGGGTGAAAGGGAAGAGAGAGAGAAATAGAGATGAATTAAATAGGGAGAAAGAGAAAGAGAAAGAGAAAAAGAGAGTGAGAGTAAGAGAGAAAAAGAAAAGAAAAGAAAAGAAAAGAAAAGAAAAGAAAAGAAAAGAAAAGAAAAGAAAAGAAAAGAAAAGAAAAGAAAAGAAAAGAAAAGAAAAGAAAAGAAAAGAAAAGAAAAGAAAAAAGAAAAGAGAAGAGAAGAGAAGAGAAGAGAAGAGAAGAGAAGAGAAGAGAAGAGAAGAGAAGAGAAGAGAAGAGAAGAGAAAAGAGAAAAGAGAAAAGAGAAAAGAGAGAAATCACCAATTCTGGCTCCAGTGTCAATCCAGCTGGGGTGTTCAAGGTCCTGGGGGTGCCTGTGTCTGATGGGCTTCTTTGGGGATACCTTTTCACAGATAAGTTTTCCCTACCCTAGAGATGTTTTTCGCTTTCTATGCAAATTAGTTATCATGTGTGGTTCGTTCTTCTAGACCTTTCTGGAAATGGGTCTGAGGACTTCTGGGGCTCTTGAGTGGTCTTGATCCCCCCTACTGTGTCAGTCTTTGGTCAACACTCCATATCTGCTTCTCAGTCTCATTCCTGTGCCTGTGCTGTGCTGTGTTGTGCTTATCTCCAGGAACTACAACAAGGATGTTTGACCCAGAAAAGTGCTGCCCTACCTCCATATGGCTCCTTCTTCAGCCACATTCTGTTCTTTCTCACAGTGTTCTTACCAACAATCCTTGGTTGGCTCCACAGCTATCTGGCTATTGGTGTTTGAGAGATACACATTAGACCCTTATCTTCTGGGCTTCTACAAACACTACAGGCTTGGGAAAGAGTGGCTGGTAATCTGCCTGGCAGAAAAGGACCTGAGGTTGGTTGTCAGGGGATTGAATATGAGCTAGCCGTGTACCCAGGTGGCCAAGAAGGCAAATGGCATCCTGGCTTGTATCAGAAATAGTGTGGCCAGCAGGACTAGTGAAGTGATTGTCACCTTTTACTCAACAGCGGTGAGACCATACCTTCAGTACTGTGTCCAGTTTTGGGCCCCTCGCTTCAAGAAAGACATTGAGGTGCTGAAATGTGTCCAAAGAAAAACAACAAAGCTGTTGAATGGTTGAGAGCAGAAGCCTTAAGAGGAGCGACTGAGAGAGCTGGGGTTCTTTAGCCTGGAGAAAAGGAGGCTCAGGGGTGACCTTATTGCTCTCTACAACTACCTGAAAGGAGGGTCTAGCATGGTGGGGGGTTGGTCTCTTCTCCTAAGTAACAGGAGGTAGGACGAGATTAAATGGCCTCAAGTTGCGCCAGGGGAGGTTTAGATTGGATATTAGGAAAAATTTCTTCACTGAAAGGGTTGTCAAGCATTGGCACAGGCTGCCCAGGGAAGTGGTAGAGTCACCATCCCTGGAGGTATTTAAAAGAAGTGTAGACATGGCACTTAAGGACATAGTTTGGTGGTGAACTTGGAAGCTTTAGGTTTGCGGTTGGACTCGGTGATCTTAACAGTCTTTTCCAACCTAAATGATTCTATGATTAATGCTAATACCTTTTATTGTTTCTACCACCTTCACTCATCTAATCATCTGGAAGATAACAAAAGGCCACGGGGAAACATTTTATTCTTGTATTGGGTGTACATGGCCAAGCTTTGGTAGCGATGGGGCTATCAGAGTAACTTCTGTGAGAAGCCGCTAGAAGCTTCCTCTATGTCCAGCAGAGTCAATCCCTGGCAGCTCCAAAGATGCACATGCTGCTGGCCATGGCTGGGCCAATCAGAAATGGTGGTAATGCCTCTGTGATAACATATTTAAGAAGAAAGAAAAAAAGTTATTGCACAGTTGTAATTGCTGGCAGAGAAGAGTGGGGTGAGAACACGTGAGAGGAACAACTCTGAAGACAGCAAGGTCAGTGGAGAAGGAGGGGGAGGAGGTGCTCCAGGCACCAGAGCTGAGATTCCTCTGCAGTCTATGGTGAAGACCATGGTGAGGGAGGCTGTTCCCCTGCAGCCCATGGAGGAGACCCATGCTGGAGCAGGTGAATGCCTGAGAGGAGGCTGTGACCCTGTGGGAGGCCTGTGGTGAGAGGAGCTCATGCTGGAGCAGCTTGTCCTTGAAGGACTGCACTCTGTGGAAGTGACCCACGCTGCAGCAGTTTGGGGAGGACTGTTGCCTGTGGGGTGGATTCACGTTGCAGCAGTTCACAGAGAACTGTTGCTTGTGAGACGGACTCATGTTGGAGAAGTTCATGGAGAGCTGCACACTGGAGCAGGGGAAGGACTCTTCTCCCTGAGCAGCGGCAGAAACAACGTGTGATGAACTGAGCATAAACCCCATTCCCTATCTCCCTGCGCTGCTGAGGGGGAGGAATGTTGGGGGTTAGGATCTCTCCTTTTGTTTTTTGTCCTTTTTTTCCCCTCATGGAATTTTGTCCCATATGTTGCTAAGATACAATAATGACCGGGTACTTAAGAGAGACAAAAGAAGTTGTCACAGCTCAGGGGAGGGGTCCAGCTGGCTACTCTCTCTTTACCTGGGGGTTGCTCTGGGGAGAGCAGAGATATCCGAGATTTGGGCTGGGTGAAGGGGTTAAGTGCACCTCCTAGCTCCTTCTTGCTCTCTCGGCATTCGGAGGGGAAGGAGGCTGCAGCCGTTGTGGGAAGAATTCACCGTCACTGCTGGGTTCTGTCTTCTGCTGTTTTCTTCTACCGTGAGTGGAGCTCTGCTCGTAAGAGCGGCTGTTGCACTGGAACCTTATTAACACCCTACCTCACTAAAAAAGTGACTTTTCACCATCTGCTCGGGTGCCCCAGGGGAAAACCCCGGGATTCCAAGCCCTCTTCCCCTCCCAGGGAGCTTTTCCCTTCCCTGCTCGGAGCCGGGCTGCCTCGCCCCCGCCGGTTTTTTTACCACTGCTCCGAGTTTTTGCTACACTGTAGCTCCTGCACCACCTGCCCTGCCGGGACGACCCGCGGTTTCAGCTACAGCTGCCGAGTGTCTGATACACCTCATCTACCACTCTGGGAGCTTGTTCATTCCTGCTACAGCTCCTTTTGCTATCCAGAGGGGGCACCGGGATCGGCTGCCCCTAGGGGCTCTTAAAGGAAGCCCTGTTTCCATCCCTTCCGCCGAGCCCGTCCGCCATTGTCCACGTGGAGAGAGATGGCCGAAACTCGCGCCACAGCGCCCCCTGTAGCCGAAGGGGAGTCATCGCACCTGCCCTACTCGGCTGGGAGCCTGCCAGCACTCCTGCCGGCTGCGACCATAACTACACCAAAGGGGAAATTGCTTAAAGAGCGGGATGAGACTGTTTGTTGGGTTTTCTGTTCTTTGTTGCTACCTTTGTTGTTGTTTGTCTGCCTTGCTATACATACACACACTAGTAAAGAACTGTTTCATTTTCTCATATATTTGCCTGAAAGCCCCTTAATTTCAAAATTATAAGAATTCAGAGGGGAGGGAGTCATATTTTCCAATCCAAGGGAGGCTCCTGCCTTCCTCTGCAGACACCTGTCTTTCAAACCGAGACAAGGAGGTAGAAGTGGAGGGAAGGTGTTTTCAGGATTGTTTTAGTTCTCATTATTCTGCTCTGATTTTGATTAATAATAAATTCAGTTAATTTCCCCAATTCAAGTCTGTTTTGCCTGTGACGGTGTTCGGTGAGTGATCTCTCCTTGTCCTTATATCAACTCATGAACCTTTCACTATATTTTCTCTCCCCTGTCTAGCTGAAAAGGGGAGTGATAGAGAGGCTTTGGTGGGTGTCTGGCATCCAGCCAGGGTTAAACCACTACACCACACTATTTCTGATACAAGCCAGGATGCCATTGGCCTTCTTGCCCACCTGGGAACATTCTGGCTCATGTTCAGCCACTGCCGACCAGCACCCCAGGTCCTTTTCTGTTGGGCAGCTTTCCAGCCACTCTGCCCCAAACCTGTAGCACTGCAGGGGTTTGTTGTGACTGATGTGCAGGACCCAGCACTTGGCTTTGTTGAACCTCATACCGTTGACCTCAGCCCATCAATCCAGCCTGACCAGATCCCTCTGCAGAGCCTTCCTACCCTCCAGCAGATCAACACATCCACCCAACTTGGTGTCATCTATGAACTTACTGTGGGTGCATTCAGTCCCCTCATCCAGATCATCAATAAAGATATTAAACAGGACTGGCCCCAATACTGAGCCCTGGGGAACATCACTAGTGACCATCTGCCAACTGGATGCAGCACCATTCATCACCACTCTCTGGGCTCAGGCACCCCACCATTTTTTTACCCAGTGAAGAGAGCACCTTTCCAAGCCACGGGCTGCCAGCTTTCCTAAAAGAATACCATGGGGGACAGTATCAAAGGCTTTACTGAAGTCTGGGTAGACACATCCACAGCCTTTCCCTCATACACTAGGTGGGTCACCTGGTCATAAAAGGAGGTCAGGTTGCTCAGGCAGGACTTGCCTTTCCTAAACCCATGCTGGCTGGGCCTGAGCCCTTGGTTGTCCTGTATGTGCTATGTGATTGCACTCAAGATAATTTGTTCCATAACCTTGCTGGGCACTGAGGTCAGACTAACAGGCCTGTAGTTCCCCAGATCCTCATTTTGACCCTTCTTGTGGATGGGCATTACATTGGCCAATCCCCAGTCATCTGGGACCTCCGCAGTTAGCCAGGACTGTCACAAGATGAGTGGGAGCTTCAGACAAGCCCTGCCTTAGCCTCAGATTTTTGGCAACAGCCCAAATTTAGGAAATCACTCTGGCCTGCAAGTTCTAAGCATGGCAGAGCAGGTCTATTTATAAAATGAGTTATTTATTGAAGAGACAGGAGATAACAGACAAAAGAGCTTAATCAGAGTTACTTACTACACAGTATAAAACTAAAAGAACTACTAGTAGATTACATAAAACAGTGCACAATAACAAGGCACCTATATTAAAGCTAGCAAAAAAAATAGTATAGATTAGGAGTCAAATGTAACCACTGAAATGACGATAATGTACTCAGCATCTGTTGGGGTTTTAGGAGTTCTCCTGGTTTTTTTCTGTTAAAGGAATTTTCCCCATACTGTTGCTAGGGGGACAAATTGCTGGGTACTTCAGAAAAACAGAAGACCTAGCCATTAGGGGAGGGGTGCATCTGGCTACTCTTTTGTTTCACCTGGGTGTGTGGACAATCAGTTCCCGGCACTTGGACGGAGAGGGAGGCTGCTTCTTCAGCTGCTTTTCCTTCTGCCAGAGAAACCCTGGGATCCCAAGCCCTCCTTCCCTGCCCCGCTTGGAGCCGGGCCATGGCCACCCTGCCCCCGCTGTTGCTTCGAGCCTTCGCTACGTTGTAGCCGTGCTTGCCCTGCCTGCCCAGACCTCCAGGGGGTTCCCACTGCAGCTCCACAGTTTGGATACATCTCGTCTGCCACCTGGGATTTGTGCTTGTCCCTACCGTTCCAGCCTGCTGTTCCTGAGGGTCCGGCCGGACACGAGGATCAGCTGCCCAGGGGTTTGTGAAACCTTTGCCCCATCCCTTCCCGGGATCCCAGGCCACCAGTGCCGTGTACTCCCCGAGCTCGCTCCGGAGCTCCCCCTGCAGCCGCGGGAGAACCACCGCACCTGCCCTGCTCGCCGGGAGCCGCCAGCGCCCCTGCCGGCTGCGACCAGAACTGCACCTGAGGGGAAAGGGCCTGACAGCCGAGAAGGCTGGGACTGGGTTTGTGATTGTTTGCTGTTACTGCCATAGTTATTGTTGTTTTGTTTGACTGGTTATACACATATAGATATATAATAGTAAAGAACTGTTATTCCTATTTCCCATCTCTTTGCCTAAAAGCCCCTTGATTTCAAAATTATAATACTTCGGAGGGAAGGAGGGTCGCATCTGCCATTCCAAGGGAGGATCCTGCCTTCCTTAGCAGACACCTGTCTTTCAAACCAAGACAGCATCCTTTCACTCAACCTTTGGAGAAGTAACCACAAAGCAGGTGTCCCTGCTCTGGGGAGAAACTCCACACATTTCCAGGGAATGTGCGGAAGATTTCTGCTTTATGAAAGTTTGGTGTAGCTTTTATAGTTTGTAAAGTGAGGTGTCTGTCAGTCAGAAATCCAGCTTATCTTTCCAGGTCTCACTTCAACAGTAAGATGTTTATTGTCAGCTGGGAGATGCCAGACCAGTGTTAACCCCATGGTGCCAAAAAACCTCACTACAAGACAGCTTGTCCTGTTCATTTCACCAGTTAACAAGCAACAGATAAGCTCTTGTAGGGGGTGAGATGCCCTGCTCCAAGGACTGATGATAAATGATGGGAAGTGGCTTAGTGAGCTTTTCCACCAGCTCCCTCATCACTGTAGGATGAATCCCATCTGGTCCCATAGACTTGTGATTGTCTGAGTGTCTCAGCAGGTCACTGACTACCTCCTCCTGGATTGCAGGGGGTTTATTGTGTTCCCTGTCTCCGTCTACCAGCTCAGGGGGATGATTACTCTGAGGATAACCGGTCTTTCTGTTAAAGACTGAGGCAAAGAAGGTATTAAGTACCTCAGCCTTTTCATCAACCTTGGTGACAATGCTCCCCTCCGCGTCCAATAAAGGATGGAGATTTTCCTTGGCCCTCCTTTTGTTGTTGATGTTTTTCTAAAAAAACCCCTTGTACTCTTCCTGAGTGTACTCTCCCTTCTCCCAAAGTTCATGAACCCTCTTTTTTCCCCTGAGTTTCAGTGAAAGTTCCCTGTTCAGCCAGGCCAGTCATGCCCTGACAGCTTGTCTTTCAGCACATAGAGATGGCCTCCTCTTGCACCTTTAAGATCTCCTTCTAGCTCCTCCTGTTTGTTACCCACACTGCTGCATTGGTGTAGATGCACTTCAGCTGGACCATCCATTTAACCCCCAACACTGGCCTGCCGCCCCCAGGCTCATCTCTAGTGAGTTTGGTCTTATCCCTTTCCCCCTTCAAACCCAGTTTAGAGTCCTTTTAATCAGCCCTAACAACTCAGGCTAGAATCCTTTCCTCCTTTTAGACAGGCAAACCCCATCTGTCTCCAGCACACCTGGTGCCGTATAAACTGCCTCATGATCAAAAAAGCCAAATTTCCACTGATAAAACCAGTCTTTAAGCCACACCATCACGTGGGTTGTCCTGTTCCTTTTGGCATTCTTCCCTGCTATGAAAGGGATTGAGGAGAACACCACCTATGCTCCTGTCCCTTCAACCAGTTGCCTCAGTGTTCTGAAATCCTTTTTGATTGCCCTAGGACTTCTCTCCTCAACCTCATTCCTGCTGACCAAGACAACTAGAAGTAGGTAATAATCAGAGGAACAAATTAGTCCAGGGAGTCTCCTAGTAATATGTCTTACCCAGGCTCCAGGGAAGCAGCAGACTTTCCTGTGGGATGGGTCTGGTTGGCATACGGGCCCTTGTAGGGAGGAGGGAGTCGCCCACTATAATTACTGTTCTTTCTTTCTTAATACCTGTAGTTGTGATCTGTCTAGTAGACAGTGCTGATCTGGGAGACCTGCCAGATAGACCTTCTTCTCCACTGTCATCTGCCTGACCCTCGAGTTCCAGAGTCTTGTACCTATTCTGTAAGGGCACTTGGGAAGGTGAGGGAGGCCAGGAGGGGATTCTCCTACCTCCCTGAGCATGGATCTGTTTCCATTCCCCCTATCTTTTAGGTCTCCTCCTTCTGCCTGATGGCATGAGGGTCGGGGCTCCTCCAACTCTTGCCGAGCTTCCATCTGCTGCATTTCTGTCAGGGATGGAAGAGTGTGACTCCACTGCCTCTGCGTCCTTTTTGGAGCAGTTCCCACTTTGCCCGGTCAGCTCTGGACGCAGCAGGCTGCGGGGGCCAGCCTCCGGAATCCGGGAGACCAGAGGTCTGGCTCGTGGGTCCTTCCACAGGACCGCGGCAATAGAGGCAGGCGGTGGAAGAAGGAGGCAGGCTCAATTGTGGATGAAATCCGGAAGGTTTATTGTGTCTCCGAACAGGGGACCTCGCCCCCCGGGGGTGTCCAGCAATGAGCCACCCTGAACGCGCCTGCCAGGGGTTTTATGGGGGGGTGGCGAGAGGGGAGGGATGACAAAGGCATTGAATCAGGGAAGGAGAAGGACAGGTCTGCGGGATGAGGGACACACAAGGGAACCTATCTTGGGAAAGGAAGGGAGGGATCCTCCCCCCAAGACCAATCACTCGACGCCCCTGCCAGAACTTTCTAGAAGCTTGGGAGGGGTGCCGGAGCGATTGGCAGGGGTCTGGGAGGAGACAAATAGAGAAAGCAGGGTTATGAACACGAAACCAGGAGGGTATAAACTGGGATGGTACAGTAATACAAAACCCAAAGGGGAGACCCGGACTGAACCAAACAAGACACACTCCCACATCTCCCCCTTTTTTGTTTTTTAAGATGGTTTAAAGTTTGGCTGGGGGTAATATTCAGAGTCTGGATAAAAGACCTCGAACTCTTGCAACTCAGGAGCCGTAGGTTCGAGCTCCGGTTCCTGCAAGGTCTCTGCATCCGGGAGTACCTCGGCTCGGTCAATATCTGTAGGGGAGGGGGAGCTTGTAATCAACTTTACTAACATTCTCTTGAGGAGTCCAAACAAAATTAGGGCAACCAACAAAACTGTAGCGGGTTGAGTTCGAAACCGGGCAGAAACACCAATTAAATGTAGTGGTTTTGGTTCAAAATATTCATTACTTACTTGTTTTCCTTCTGTGAGATAAGAATTAGGAGAAAAGCAAAGCAGGCACAAACCTTAAACAGTTGCAGTACAATGAAAGAGTTTTATTACTAATAGAATTAAAAGTAAAGAGACAATAACAAAACAAAATTAAAGCAAATCCCCCCCCCCCCCTCCAGCCAGCACTTCTCTCCTTTTACCTAGCTCACACAAGGGATAACAGAACATGGGATGTTAGTCAGTGTTCCAGTTCTTGAAAAGTCTCTCTCTTATGCTTAAGGGAAAAAAGGGTTTTTCCTTCAGTTGCACGTGGTTCCCAAACTGCCACCAACAGCAGATCCGCCCGGAAACAAACAATCTGCTGTGTGTAGAACATCTCTCCCATGAAAAATCTCACAGTTCTTTCACACTGCAAAACATGGGCCATCACATGGGGTTATTCATCTTTTTAAGGATAAGTTCTTTTGGCCTGCACATAAAGGCTCTTCTTCGCCACAAGTCTCTAGCAGCCTCTTACTACTATATAGCCTGGCATCGGGCATTCTTCACAATCTTCACAGGCACACGAAGATACTCCATCCCCCCATGTTCTTCAAATGGATTAAAGAGACAAACAGTTTGTGGTATTACAGTTTCTTACCACGGCATGCAAGAAGGTTTCTTTTAAGCTGCCCGCCAGAATCGTGGCACCGCCCTCTTTTCTCCCGTCGCCATGCTCAGCTCTGTCCCATGTGGCTCACTTCTCTTTCTCTCTGACTGACACCGCCATGCTGAAGAGTGTTCTTGTTCAGCCTTTACGGTGGGGAAAGCCTCGCTCCCTTTGTGCTGCTGGCTGCGTGGTGTCTTCTTCAGTTCAGCACGAAGTGTGCTGGCTGCAGACAGGAGGCTCTGCCGGCTCCCGTTGACTCCGCCGGCTCCGCATGGAGAGGAGAGGGACCCGCCGGTCCCCAGAAGCCGCGCTGGATGGGTTTAGCTGTGAGCACTCCATGGCTGGGTTTAGCTGCCTGCGGCTCTGAGGCAGTCCCCCCCCCAGCCACCCAGGGTCCGTGCCACAGCGTTGGGAAAGGGGGAAAGGGGCAGTGGCCCCGGCCTGGCCCGGCGGGGCCGGGAGGCTCCGGAGCCCCCACCTCCCAGCAAGCGAGCTCCGACCAAAAAAGGGGAAGTCCCGCCTGTCTGTGCGGTTTAAATATGTAAATTGTGAGAAGCGTAATTGGTCTTAAAGACTGTCCATCAACTCAGGGTCAACCCAATACAAAAACAAAAAGAAAAATCAGTCCAGATCAGAAAATAGATCCTGCCCATCCGGATAGTCCCCATTTGCTGAAGATGTTGCCGAGCCAGTCACCAGTTTCTTTCTGAATTTGCATCACCATGGCCTGCATCTTGTCTGTGGATGTTCTCCGCCCTTGATGTAAACATATGTGGTCTTGGCCCATGGTTTGCGCCAGGACTGACCACACGTTTGCTGCCAGTTGGGGAACTATCCACAGCTACGCAGGCCATGGGAGCAGCTGCAGGATGACAACAAGCTGCAGGCTTCTGGCGACGGCTCGGATGGATGGTGCAGGATCCATTTCTGTAGTCTCTAAACTAGAAAGAAACTCAAAAGGAAGAATATTAAAATTGGGAAGAATACCTGGGGGCGAACTTAGGGTCCAAAGGGGCGTAGGATTAACCCACCCCGGTTTTAGGGGGTGCTTGACTCCTTCCTCCGGTGGGCTGGGAAATACACGGTTTCACCCATTTTGATGTGATCCACCTGGGGCCCTCAGGGGTGGATATGCATGCATATCCCTTCCCCCATGTAACTAGTTCATGAGGGCCCTGTATTTCCCGAGTGTCCGGGTCTTTAACCAACACCGGAGGCCTTTCTTTCATTTGCAGCTGCTGAGACCGCCTGAAGTGCCGCACGATCGGTGGATTCAGGTTCTCAAAGGCACAGTTGAGGAAGTTTAGCATGAACAGTGCCCTTGAGAGCCTGACAGCTGGGGATTCTAATTTCTTTGAGGACCTTTGCTTTTGTAGCATCCTCTTGATATTTTGGTGAGCCCTCTCTACTATCGCTTGACCTGTCGGGGAATAGGGGATGCCCGTCTTATGTTCTATTCCCCATTGCTGCAGGAAGCCCCTGAACTCCTTGGATGAATACGCAGGGCCATTGTCCGTTTTGATGACTTTGGGGATGCCCAGGGTGGCGAATGCCTGCACTAAGTGCCTTCCGACGTCGCTAGCCCTTTCCCCTGTGTGGGCAGAAGCAAAGACGGCTCCGGAGAAGGTGTCCACTGACACATGTACATACTTCATTCTGCCGAATGAAGCGACATGTGTCACGTCCATCTGCCACACCTCACAACTACTGAGTCCACGGGGGTTAACGCCGGTGCCAATGGCGGGAAGAGCTAATTGATGACATTCGGGACATGCGGCCACGATCGCTCTGGCCTGGTCATGCTTCAGATTGAACTGCCGGACCAGGGCAGGCGCGTTTTGATGGAACAGCTGATGGCTAATTTTGGCCTGCCCAAATACATCTGGGATCGGGGCCATCGCGCCTGGCGCAGCAAGGGCATCTGCCTTCCTGTTGCCTTCCGCGATGAACCCGGGCAGGTCCGTGTGTGACCTGACGTGCATCACGTAATATGGTTGCTCTCGGTGGGAGACTAGGTTAACCAATTTTGAGAGCAACTCACATAAAGCTGTGTTGGAGACCTCTTGTAAGATGGCATGTTCGGCTCTGGAGACTACCCCTGCAACATATGCAGAGTCGGTTACTAAATTTAGAGGTTCGGGAAACCTTTCAAAAGCCCTGACGACTGCGTCTAACTCAGCAACTTGAGGTGATCCTTCCACCTCTTTAATATCAGCCTCCCACCGCTGAGTTTGGGGGTTTTTCCAAGTCATGACTGACTTGTGAGACGCCCCAGACGCGTCAGTAAAAATGGTCAAGGCCTTTAAAGGTTCCTTGCTCTGAACACTCTTTGTGCTTAATTCAAATTGAACTTCCGAATTTAAAATTTTGTGGGCCGGCCTATGTAGAGAAATTTGGCCTGTGTAACCTTCCAGAGCAAATTGCAAGGCTTCACAATCCTGAAGCAGGCTCTCCAACATTGCTTTGGTGATTTGGCCCGTTCGCATCCTAATTGGTACGTGGATGCAGTCAAAGTCACGTCCTGATAGTTCCCTGATCCGGACTCTAGCTTTCTGGATCAGTTCAGCCATCAGCTCCTGTGGCCGTGTCATCCTTTTGGACCTATTATGACTGAGAAAGACCCACTCTATGATCAAGAGAGGGTCCCTCCGGTCCTGGTCCTCCTTGCTCTTCCTTTTGTCTTCCCATTGGAAGACAAACCCGTGCAGGTGTGGCAGATTACCCAGGATGATAAACCTGAATGGCAAGTCAGGTCTGTACCTGCTTGCCTGCCTGGTGGACATCAGGTGTTGCACCAAGGCTGTCCGTGCCTCTGGGATAAGCGTCCGGGGAGAACTAAGCTCCTCTCCCCCTTTCAACAAATCGAAAAGGGGGGCTAGGTCTTCAGTGGACAGACCCAGCCACGGCCTTACCCAGTTTAAGGACCCACAGTTTGTGGACATCCGCCAATGTCTTAATATCCATTTGAATTGCCAATTTTTGCGGCACAATGGTCCGCTTTGTAATTTCAAGGCTCAGGTACTTCCAAGGTGGCATCCTTTGAATTTTCTCATGTTGGAGCTCGAACCCTGCAGCAACCAATGCTCCGATTGTCAGGTCAAGCACACTCGCAAGCATGTCATCATCGGGGGCACACACGAGGACATCATCCATATAATGAAGGATGATGGCCTCCTTTGCGGCTGCGCGAACTGAGGCAAGCAAGGAAGAGACATACCATTGGCAGATGGTCGGGCTGTTCTTCATGCCCTGTGGCAACACCTTCCAATGATATCTCTTTCTTGGGGCTCCTCGGTTGATGACCGGAACCGAGAAGGCGAAACGTGGGGCATCGTCAGGGTGTAGAGGAATTTGGAAAAAACAATCTTTAATGTCAATCATGGCCAAATTCCAATTTTGGGGAAGCATCGTCGGGGACGGCATCCCTGGTTGGAGAGAGCCCATGTCCTCAATTTCATCATTAATTTGGCGAAGGTCCTGGAGGAGCCGCCATTTGTCTTTGTTGGGTTTTTTAATTACAAAGACAGGGGAATTCCAGGGGCTGTTGGTTTCCACGATATTCCCCTTCCTGAGCTGCTCCTCCACGAGCTTCTCGAGCGCCTCTAATTTCTCACCGTAGAGTGGCCATTGCTCTACCCACACCGGCCGATCTGTCTTCCAATTCAGTTTTTGGGTAGGGCGCTCTTCAGTGGCCACCACGCAAAAATTTATCGGGGGGTCAGGTATGTCAATGGTGACTCCCCACTGCTGCATGAGGTCTCTCCCCAAGAGGGGTTCCTTGTAATCCAATACGAACGGACGTATATTGGCCAATTGTCCGCTCGGCCCCTTAATTTGTACGACGCTTTTAGACTGTTTAGCCAATTGGATGCCCCCAACACCTTGCACGTGTCCTGCCACGTTTTGCAGCTCCCAATGTGTTGGCCATTCCTGTGTGGGAATGATTGTCACATCTGCCCCTGTGTCCAGAAGCCCCTTGAAATGTAGGACTTCTTCCCCTCTGTTGATTTTACAGTTTACCCTCGGCTTCCCTGTCCCTATTACATGAGTGGCACACACCATTGGGTGTGGCCCTCCTGCAGGGATAGCCTGGGCGACCATCTGCCCTCTGGGCAGAAACAGAGGTGGACGGACACAGCGCAGCCAGAGAACGGGTCCTTCGGGACTGGATGTCATGAGTCCCGGAGCGACTTCAATCTCTGGTGGTGTGCATTTAACATCTCCAACAATGACATACCTGCTAGGGCTTGGGTCCCACGTCCCCAGCTCACCACCGACACTTACTGGTGCGGCGTGCCACTTGTTGGTTTTCAGGAAGAGCGGTGTCGACAGCTGCAACCTGAAAGAACCATCAGCAGGAGAAGTGAAGTCAGGCTGAAAAGTCACATCTGGTAATTTTGTGTCATCGCTATCTGCCCTCCCCTGTCCCTCCTCCCCCTCGCGTCCCTTCCCTTTTTTGTCTTCACGCGGGGCGGGCGTGCGCTCCTCATTCAGTTTTTTTTGTTCCCGGCCCTCAAGCCCCCCCGACCCTTGTTCTCTTTTAAATTGATAAAACTGTCTCTTGAGTGGACAATCTTTGGTCCAATGCCCGGGCTGGTCGCAGAGGAAGCAGGTGTTCTTGGTCTGCTGTTGAGGCCGCTTCTGGCTGTTCTTTGCCGGAGGTGGTCTGTTGCTTCGGCCTGCGGTCCTCTTCTGGTCCGCAGCAGTATGGTGTGTTGCTGTTCCCACCGAAATCGTTCCCTGGGATCGCTGCTTATCCGAGCCGGCAGGTTGTAGGTGTGGCGCCTTCGCAGCGCAAACCTCTAACATCGCCTGTATCGTCGGCGGAGGGTCCAGGGGGAGGCTCAGGATGGCCGCCTTGCACTGAGGGTTGGCGTTGACCATTGCCATCTCTGTGATGACCTCCTCTCTGGCCGCCGGCTGTTTAACCTGCAACTCTACGGCTCGGGTTAATCGCTCCACAAACCTTAGGAACGATTCAGTGGGTTGCTGACGGACCTGCGAGTACGTTAGCACGGGTGCGTCCAGCCTCAGGCCAAGGAATGCCTTTCCGGCCGCTTCCTTGACCTGTTGCAGCACCTCTAAAGGCAGACCTTGGGCCTGCTTCGGCGCCAACGCCCATTCTCCCTTGCCACTCAGATGGTCCATCGTTATTTCCTGATTGTCGGCATCAACGGCCGTATCCGAACTTTGCAGAAGCACCGGAAGGAGTCGACGGAGCTCCTTTTCCCATGCTGATTTCCAGAGCAGAAACTCTACTGAGGAAAGCAAGCAAGAGAAAAGCTGACGCAAATCAAAAGGCGTCATTACTGCTCCGGAGAGATTTGCCCTTAAAAGACCGCGAAAATATTCGCTTTCTCTCCCGAACTCCTTCTGCGCCTTGCAAAGCTCCTTTATTGTTTGATGGAAGAGGGGTTCCCAACTGGCGTGGGTCATTCCCCCTCTCCGGGACCTCTGATAAAAAACCGGAGCGGCTGAAGGAATGGGGTCCAGTTCCGGGTTCCGGTCCTCAGGCCCCTCCCGCTTCCGGCCACTCACCGTGGGAACCGGAAGGCCAAGCGTGGGAACCGGAAGCAGGAAGCGGGTGGCAGCCAGACACGGACCTACAACAACTTCTAGGGGCGGAGCATGGGGGCGTGCACTGATGACAGGTGGGAGGGGCAACAGGGGTGGACCCAGCTTGGGTGTGGGAGGAGTTAGGGTACTGGGAGGGGTCATGACGAAAGGGGTTGGGACTTGGGAGAAAAGGGTTTTGGGATGAAGAAACGGGGGGAGGGCAAGAGGGGGTTTCTGCCATGTGGCACCCGCCATCTTGTCCTCGTCGGGCAGGGAATCCATTTTCTAAGTTCTCAATATAACTAAAGCGAACACGGGGTCTAACAACTGGGGAAGTCGGGGAACGGGATAAGCCCCGGGCAGTCTGGCCAGGACTGTCTGGGCAGGGGGGCCGAGAATCCCGAGGGAAGCCAGGGAGTCAGTAGCAACCCTGCACAGCATCGCGGTTTGCTTCCTTTAGGACGCCCGGTTTAGGGGACACGGGTTTAGGAGAAGGCTTAGGGGTAACTGGGGAACCGGGGGCAGTCTGTCCTTCCCTCTCCCTTTTTTTTGTTTAGAGCGGACCGAATCTGTAGATATAACAAAGAAAACTTATCTAAATCCTTTTCTTTTGCCAATTGAGATTGCGCCAATTTTGCTCCCACGGCGTTCCAAAAGGGATCGCTTAAAACCGAACTGTGGGAGCACTGAGGGAAGTGCTGGAACAGCCACCACACAAACCGTTTTAAACACCCTTTAGAAAAACGTTTTCCCCCCCTCCAGGAGTCCCGCAACTTGGAAAAATACCCCCTTTTGTGCTGTGGACAATTTTGTGCCCATAATCCACAGCACGACGTCTGGAGCTTTAAAAACAAACCAACCCTCGGACACTAGCTCCCACCAGAAACCAGAGGCGACTGGACCTGTGGCTCGCGTGGCTCCGCCCGCACGCGGGCACAGTTGCCCCGGGGCTCCGCAGCCTACCCTGGTGTCTCAGTTTTGAAAGACAGGTGTCTGCTAAGGAAGGCAGAAGCCCCCCTTGAAGTGGCAGATATAACCCCTTTTCCCTCCAAGTTATTATATTTTGAAATCAAGGGCCTTTAGGCAAAGATGTGGGAAATAGGAATAACAGTTCTTTACTATATATATATATATATATATATATATGTATATGTATATAACCAGTCAAACAAAACAACAACTATGACAGTAACAGCACACACAAACCCAGTCCCAGCCTTCTCGGCTGTCGGGCCCTTTCCCCTCGGGTGCAGTTCCGCTCGCAGCCGGCAGGGGCGCTGGCGGCTCCCGGTGAGCAGGGCAGGTGCGATGGTTCCCCCGCGGCTGCAGGGGGCGCTCCGGAGCGAACTCGGGAAACACGCGGCACCCGTGCCCTGGGATCCCGGGAAGGGAAGGAACAAAGGCTTCACAAACCCCTGGGCAGCCGATCCCGGACTCTCAGGAACAGCAGGCTGGAAACGGCAGGCGGGAGCAGCAGGCTAGAGCGGCAGGCTAGAGCGGCAGGGACGAACGCAAATCCCGGGTGGCAGGCGAAATGTATCCAGATGGGAGAACCCCACGGATGCCCAGGCAGGCAGGGCGAGCAGGGCTACAGCGTAGCGAAAACTCGAAGCAGCAGCAGCGGGGCGGGGCAGCCACAGCTCGGCCTCCAGCAGGGCAGGGAAAGCGGCTTTTGGGGTCCCGGCGTTGTTTCCAGCAGGAAGAGAAGAACGGCCAAAAAGAAGAAACAGCAGCTCCTTTCTCTGCAGCTTCTCTCTCCGGACGCTCAGAGCGAACTGCCCCCACACCCAGGTGTAGACAAAAAAGTAGCCAGGCCCGCCCCACTCCCTTTTTTGTCTTTCTTAAGTACAGCTATTTGTCCCCTAGCAACATGCATATGGGAGAAAATTCCTTTAACAGAAAAAAAAAACCTAAGACTAAACTAAAACCCCAACACCTGGGCTCCTACGAGCCGCGGACTGTGCGAAGCCGTTCACCACGCGCTGCGCGGCCGGGCAGGGACCGCCGGGTCCCGCCACTCCCGTCGCGCCTCGCTCCGCCGCCGACACTGCGGCTTGCGTGGCTCCGCCCGCACGCGGGAACTGCCTCGAAAGGCTTTATGGTAAGTTTCCCCCCCCGGGGAAATACTTACCTGCTGGTGTCCAGGCAAGCTCCAGGCGTCCCGATTTCCACCGAGGACGACTCTGCTGGTGCGGCGGAGCTACTGTCCTCCTCCCCAGGAGCGCAGCTCACTAAAACGGAGCCTGCTGCAACTGGGGTAGCTTGACGTCCCAAGGATGCACTTGGAAGTCCAATCAGTCCCTTCCGTGGGGTCCGGTGGAAGCAGGGGCCCCGCGATGGGCGCCATGCTGCCTCTGCGTCCTTTTTGGAGCAGTTCCCACTTTGCCCGGTCAGCTCTGGACGCAGCAGGCTGCGGGGGCCAGCCTCCGGAATCCGGGAGACCAGAGGTCTGGCTCGTGGGTCCTTCCACAGGACCGCGGCAATAGAGGCAGGTGGTGGAAGAAGGAGGCAGGCTCAATTGTGGATGAAATCCAGAAGGTTTATTGTGTCTCCGAACAGGGGACCTCACCCCCCGGGGGTGTCCAGCAATGAGCAACCCTGAACGCGCCTGCCAGGGGTTTTATGGGGGCGTGGCGACAGGGGAGGGATGACAAAGGCATTGAATCAGGGAAGGAGAAGGACGGGTCTGCGGGATGAGGGACACACAAGGGAACCTATCTTGGGAAAGGAAGGGAGGGATCCTCCCCCCAAGACCAATCACTTGACGCCCCTGCCAGAACTTTCTAGAAGCTTGGGAGGGGTGCCAGAGGGATTGGCAGGGGTCTGGGAGGAGACAAATGGAGAAAGTAGGGTTATGAACATGAAACCAGGAGGGTATAAACTGGGATGGTACAGTAATAGGAAACCCAAAGGGAAGACCCAGACTGAACCAAACAAGACACACTCCCACACTCCACCAGTCTATTTCTCTCACACTCCCTGATAGTGCCCAGCCTCTACACTTCTTCTTAAAGCTCTGCCACCAGGCAGACCAGATAATTCACCTGGTCATACCACACGCAGGTGTCATCTCTGCTACCCTCCAGTACTGATGCCAGGCTCAAACACTCCCTGCAGCCAGAGACCTGGACAGCTGTGTGCTTCTGAGGCAGCTCCATCTGGGTTGCCATACTCGTGCTTGCGATGGCTTTTGACCGTGTGGAAACTGTTGGAGAATGGTTAGAGGATCAGGGACATGGATCATTGATAAAACCAGATCAATAAAAGAACTGTACAAGCAAAAGCCTGCAAGCAAAGGCCTCCATGAGAAAAAACCTACATGAGAAAATGCCTGCGTGAGAAACAGGCCTGAGAACCAAAAGGGAGTTTTAAGGAGGTACAGTGCTGTGGTGATAAGATGTACTGACCATGAGAAGGGAGGAAGATCTTTGAGCTCTCAAGTCAAAATATAAATAATAGAAGCTTGCCAAAATAGTCTTTTATATAACCCAATTAAGTAGAAATAAGAATGCGCTTTTGTAAGTTTGAACCAATTAAGAGCTGATAAGCATGTATACTTGTTGAGGTTTTAGTTTAGTCTTAGTTTTTTCCTGTTAAAGGAATTTTCTCCCATATGCATGTTGCTAGGGGACAAATAGCTGTACTTAAGAAAGACAAAAAGGGGGGTGGGGTGGGCCTGGCTACTCCTTTGTTTACACCTGGGTGTGGGGTTCAGTTCGCTCTCAGCATCTGGAGAGAGAAGCTGCAGGGAAAGGAGCTGCTGGTTCTTCTTTTTTTTTCGGCCGTTTTTTCTTTCTGCTGGAAACAACGCCGGGATCCCAAAAGCCGCTTTCCCTGCCCTGCTGGAGGCCAGGCTGTGGCCGCCCTGCCCCGCTGCTGCTTCGAGCTTTCGCTGCGTTGTAGCCGTGCTCTCCCTGCCTGTGTGGACCTCCGGGGGGTTCCCCTTTTGGATACATCTCGTCTGCCACCCGGGATTTGTGTTTGTGCCTGCCGTTCCAGCCTGCTGTTCCCGAGATCAAACAGGAAATTGCTCACGCCGTAGCCCTTGGCCCAGTCAGGACAGGACCAGAGGTGAAGAATGTGCTCTACTCTGCAGCCGGGAACAATGATCTGTCCTGGAGCCTCTGGCAGAAGGTGCCTAGTGACACTTGGGGCCGACCACTGGGATTCTGGAGCCGAAGCTACAGAGGGTCTGAAGCCAACTACACTCCCACAGAGAAAGAAATCTTGGCAGCTTATGAAGGAGTCCAGGCTGCCTCAGAAGTAATTGGCACAGAGGCACAACTCCTCCTGGCACCCCGACTACCGGTGCTGGGGTGGATGTTCAAAGGAAAGGTTCCCTCCACGCATCACGCCATTGACGCTACTTGGAGCAAATGGATCGCCCTCATCACGCAGCGCGCCTGAATTGGAAAACCAAGTCACCCTGGGATCTTGGAAATAATTACGAACTGGCCGGAAGGTGAGACTTTTGGGTTATCTTCTGAAGAAGAAGAGGAGGAGGTGACACGTGCCGAAGAAGCCCCACCATATAACAAGCTACCAGAGAGTGAAAGACAATATGCCCTCTTCACTGATGGTTCCTGCCGAATTGTAGGTGCTAGTCGGAAATGGAAAGCCGCTGTATGGAGCCCCACACGACAAGTTGCACAGGCTACTGAAGGCGAAGGTGGATTGGGCCAATTTGCTGAGCTCAAAGCTGTCCAATTAGCTCTGGACATAGCTGAAAGAGAGAAGTGGCCAAAGCTCTACCTCTACACTGATTCATGGATGGTAGCCAATGCTCTGTGGGGTTGGCTGGAAAGGTGGAATAAGGCAAACTGGCAGCGCAGAGGAAAACAAATATGGGCTGCTGAGGAGTGGAAAGACATTGCCACTCGGGTAGAGAAGCTACCTGTGAAGGTCCGTCATGTAGATTTTCACATCCCCAAGAGCTGGGCTAATGAAGAACATCGTAACAACAAACAGGTAGATCAGGCTGCGAAAATAGAGGTGTCCCAGATAGACTTGGATTGGCAACATAAAGGACAGCTGTTCCTAGCTCGATGGGCCCATGATGCCTCAGGTCATCAGGGCAGAGATGCCACCTATAAGTGGGCACGAGACCGAGGGGTGGATCTAACTATTGACAGTATCTCCCAGGTCATCCATGATTGTGAGACATGCGCTGCGATCAACCAGGCCAAGCAGGTGAAGCCCCTGTGGTATGGCGGGCGATGGTCCAAATACAAGTATGGGGAGGCCTGGCAGGTTGATTACATCACACTGCCTCAAACCCGCCAAGGCAAGCGCTATGTGCTCACAATGGTAGAAGCCACCACTGGGTGGCTGGAGACCTACCCTGTGCCTCATGCTACTGCCCGGAACACCATCCTGGGCCTGGAAAAGCAAGTCCTTTGGAGGCATGGTACCCCTGAGACAATTGAGTCTGACAATGGGACTCATTTCAAGAACAGCCTTAAAAACACCTGGGCTAGAGAACATGGCATTGAGTGGGTGTACCACATCCCTTACCATGCACCAGCAGCTGGGAAGGTTGAGCGGTGTAATGGACTGCTTAAAACCACCTTGAAGGCACTGGGTGGGGGGACTTTAAAAAACTGGGAGGTGCATTTAGCAAGAGCCACCTGGTTAGTTAACACTCGAGGCTCCACCAGCCGAGCAGGCCCTGCCCAGTCTGAACCCCTACAAACAACAGACGGGGATAAGGTTCCAGTGGTGCACATGAGAGGTATGCTTGGAAAAACTGTTTGAGTAAAGTCTGCCTTGAGCAAAGACAAACCCATCCATGGGGTCGTTTTTGCTCCGGGACCAGGTTGCACCTGGTGGGTGATGCAAAGGGATGGAGAGACCCAATGCATGCCTCAAGGGGACCGTGTTTTAGGGTGAACTACCCATGGCTCTGTACTTGTATCAGTATCAGCATGTATATATGTATATAATTCGGGTGATGCATGGATTTATATTGTTAAAAAAGTTAAGTTTCATGTAACATGTTAGTATGGGAAAAAATTCAGGGTGGATAATGTTGGGGTTTTAGTTTAGTCTTAGTTTTTTCCTGTTAAAGGAATTTTCTCCCATATACATGTTGCTAGGGGACAAATAGCTGTACTTAAGAAAGACAAAAAGGGGGGTGGGGCGGGCCTGGCTACTCCTTTGTTTACACCTGGGTGTGGGGTTCAGTTCGCTCTCAGCATCTGGAGAGAGAAGCTGCAAAGAAAGGAGCTGCTGGTTCTTTTTTATTTCGGCCGTTTTTTCTTTCTGCTGGAAACAACGCCGGGATCCCAAAAGCCACTTTCCCTGCCCTGCTGGAGGCCAGGCTGTGGCCGCCCTGCCCCGCTGCTGCTTCGAGCTTTCGCTGCGTTGTAGCCGTGCTCTCCCTGCCTGTGTGGACCTCCGGGGGGTTCCCCTTTTGGATACATCTCGTCTGCCAGCCGGGATTTGTGTTTGTGCCTGCTGCTCCAGCCTGCCGCTCCAGCCTGCTGTTCCCGAGAGTCCGGGGTCGGCTGCCCAGCAGTTTGTGAAGCCTTTGTTCCACCCCTTCCCCAGTATCCCCGGGGTACCAGTGCCGCGTGCTCCCTGAGCTTGCTCCGGAGCGCCCCCTGCAGCCGCGGGGGAACCATCGCACCTGCCCTGCTCACCGGGAGCCGCCAGCGCCCCTGCCGGCTGCGAGCGGAACTGCACCCGAGGGGAAATAGCCTGACAGCCGAGAAGGCTGTCACTGGGTTTGTATTTGCTGTTACTGCCATAGTTGTTGTTGTTTTGTTTGACTGGTTATATACATATATATATATATATATATATATATATATAGTAAAGAACTGTTATTCCTATTTCCCACATCTTTGCCTAAAGGCCCTTGATTTCAAAATATAATAACTCAGAGGGAAAAGGGGTTATATCTGCCACTTCAAGGGAGGCTTCTGCCTTCCTTAGCAGACACCTGTCTTTCAAAACCGAGACAATACTCAATACTATATGCCTCTGTATTGCTAATAAACAAAGCTTGCTTTATCAATCACATTGATTGTCTGCATGCCTTCCCCCGCTGAAGTCAGCAGGAAACCATCGCCGGGTCTGTTCTAGTTGGGCAGGCAAACCCATCAGGTGAGCTCACCTCAGGAGCTGGGTGGGTGGCTGTGCCCTCTTACACACCTTTCATGCATAAAGTGCCACGCCATGTCCTGTTTGCCCACTCCTGTTTGTCGTGCTCCAGGTTGCTTGCACTCCCTTGAGGCATTTTAATCTCCCTCAGATGCTTCTGGAAAGGTCCCCTCCTCATCTCATTGGCTGCCAGGGGCTTCCAGGTCCACACAGGGCTCAGGGCTGTTGCTCTTATGTCCCTGAGCTGGGGAACCTCCCTGTACAGCCTGATCTAACCCTCACCCCCGAACTTACCTCAGTCACTGCTGCTGCCACCTCGCCGATGGGATGGGGAATTGTCCTGGTTTCTGCTAGGATTATTACGAACTAGTGTTTTGAGATCGCTTAAAGAATCACCAGCAAAGTTATCAGTAAAAAGAGTTTTAATATAAAAGTGACAGCATGACAAAGGTCATTGGCAAGGTTCACTCTGATGGTTAAGGCACACTGAGGAAAAGCAACTAACAAAAATCCAATCAATTAATCTAAATTGAAATAAACCGAAAACTGGGTGTGGGTGTGGGTGTGTGGGTGGGTGTGTGTTTAGGCATGTATGACAAAAGGATAGAAAGGGTAAGGATAAAAAGGAATACGGGTTAAAGGCTCATTAGCAACAACATTTATCTTAACACTTTAGCAAAGGATTCATATAGGATTTATTATACCGCAACAGTAACTTACTTACAGGTCTAACTTATTTACAAATCTAAAGTATTTAAGAATCCAGGATAGCAGCATTTCTCCCACATTTGCTGTAGTGTATTCACACTTGCATGCACACAGACATAAAGAGCCTGTACAAGGTACCTGTGAAAAATTCCCCTTGAAGGTAGTGAAATACATCAGATGCCTTTGCATCTTCTCAATGGGTGAAGAGTTGAGCCTCAAGGAATGGCGGTACCAGGCCAGGATCCATCGTCATTCAGCAATCCTCCAAGTATAGCAAACTTGAGAGTTCTCCGGCTCTGAGAGGCCCCGCTCAGAAGGAGTTTGCTGGTTGCAGCTGCTGTGGGCCAGGAGAGCTCAAAGGGCCTAATTTTGGACCACTGTTTATAGGGTCACAAGAGAGTGGGCTTTAGTAATAACAATGTTTCATCCTGGAGACACTTCAGATCGGCAACTTTCTTTGAAAGTGCAAGAACAAGAATGTTTTTGCCTGAATGGCATAAAAGTTTCCAAGGCTGTTAAAAAAAAAAAAAAAAAAGTAGGAGCTTGTTAGCCAGCATTAGTTCCTGGGAGCAGACATTGTTTCTGATAAGCTTAAGAGGAGCTCAGCCCAGGGGCTGTTCATCATGGCCAAGGCCTAATGAGCATTTCTCAAATCATACTGCAGCCTGGTGGAGAAAGGATGCAACTCCACAAGGATAATTTTTTTCCTAGTAGTTGGTATAGTGCTTTATTTTGGATTTCATCTGAGAATAATATTGGTAACACTGATGTTGTAGTTGTTGCTAAGCAGTGTTTGCACTAAGTCAAAAACCTTTCAGCTTCTTGCACCACCCCACCAGCAAGTAGGCTGGGAGGCACAAGAAGCTGGAAAGAGACACAGCCAGGACAGCTGACCCAAACCGGCCAAAGGGATATTCCGTACCATATGACATCCTAGTGTGCATATAAACTAGGGGGAAAGCTGGGCAGGGGCCATTGCTCAGGAACTGGCTGGGCATCACTCAGCAGGTGATGAGCAATTGCATTGTGCATCACTTGTTTCATATATTCTCATTCTTTTATATTTTCTCTTCCATTTCTCACCTATTATATTATTGTGTCCTATTATATTGTCTTTATCTCAACCCATGAATTTTCCTTTTTTTTCCCCCCCTCTCCCACTAGAGAGGAGAGAGTGAGCAAGTAGCTGCATGGTGTTTAGCTACCTGCCCAGTTAAACCATGAGAGGTATCCTCAACTTCTTTGGGGAACCTGTTCCAGTGTCTCACCACTCTAAAGAATTTCTTCCTTATATCTAATCTTTCACAGAAGTATAAGATTCTTGCTTTCAAGTTTTAATGATCCTGGGTCTAAAGTTGTATTTTTAAATGTCCTCATTCTACACAGCAAGAGACTCCACAAAAATAGGTATTGACATCACTCTCTTTATTTTTCAGCCAGAAATACATTTTCATAGAGCATTTTAATAAATAGTAGTGTTTATTCCTTAGACAAAACCTCTCTTTGGCATGTGACCATATTCCATTTTTTAAACTAAAGACTATACAGGAAAAGTTTATTAAAGAGATCATTGTTCAATAAATTAAATTTACAGAGGTGCAGTTAACTCTTTGAAATACACATCAGTTATATATATTCTAATAAGCCAGAAAACATTAACCAAACCAGCAAAACCATCTACTGGGCTCCTCTTCACTGCCTTCAGTTACAATTGTGCAGTAAGTGGCAGAATGAAAACAACTCTTCCAAAACACATGTATTGAGTAGTACTTGCTACTCATCCTGAAGAATCAAAGAAACCCTAAACTGTACTAGAAACAACTGATCAAATAAGATGTTTCAAAACATGATCTTAATTTTAATTTCTAAATATGTAAACTAAAATGAAGTTGCAAACTGCTTCAGTAATAGACTGCACCTAAAAATGTCTAAAAACTTTAAAATTTTAAACATAAGTTACTAACATGTTTTAAATATATCTAAGAATACAGTTGTCAAAACTGCATTTGGTGTCATATTTGGACAAAAAATTCTTCAGCAACAAATTAAGCCAGTGTATTCAATCTACTAATATTCAAAATACTTATTCCAAACTAGTTTTATTAAAAAAAAAAAAAAAAGAGGTAAAACAATTACTTCTGTACAGAAACAAAAATATGTAATAGGTTTGAAGCAGCAAATGAACAAATGTTTATTTTATGAGTGAATTTCCTCCTCACCACCAGTGCAAACCCAGTTACAAAATAGGATGGTTTAAAATAACAGGTGATCCAATTTAGCCAAGCTCACATTCTTTCCCATGATGTAAAAAATCATACATACATTTTATTGTAGAATACATTAAGAAACAAAAAGATAACTTGAGTACTTATCCAAGAGCAATTTCTAACATCAAGCCAAAATTAGCAACAACCAAGCAGACCATCAATTTCTCAGTATTAAATTACCATAAATGCTAGATAACTACAAAAAACCCCAAACCCAAAAACCAAAAGCCTTTTCTTTGTTAAAAGATGTTCAAAGAAATATCTACCAGCTATAGTCAAATTTGCATTAGAAGCTGCTTGCTCTGGAAAATTTTTTCCCTGCATTCGTAACACAATACATTGTTAAAATTCTATTCAAATAAATTACTTTCTGATAACATTTAGCTTATACCACCTACAATGTGGACAGTCATGTACAGTATGACAGCAGATTTTTGCAGCAGAGAAATAACCGGAAACTGGTTCTAAATTCTAGATTATACTTCATGGTTCATGTATTATTTCTTGAAAACATACGGTCCCCTCTAAGGGTAAGGTGTTGGAGCTGGTATTGTAGCATGTCTGTGTCGGCAGGTTCCTGAATGCTCATTTTGTCTAAATTGAGGTAGTCCAGGGATTTAGAATGAGCCTTTTTGCCCTTTAAAAGGCAAAGAGGCAGGGGACCATGAAGTGCCTTGTAAGGTTCATATGGTAAAGCCTTAGTGCATTTATCACCTGAGCTGGGCATCCGTCTCCTCCTCCTTCCATTTACTGCTGGGATCTCATATGGCTGATAGCACCTACTTCTAGTTTTGTACAAACGGGAAGAACACACAAGTCCTAAATCAAGCTGTTTAGAGTGCAAGCTAGGCCCAGATTTCCCTTTATTATCTTCATTTCCTGTATACTTTTGAGCTAATTTTAGCAGCTCCTCTCCAGTTGTGAATCCAACCAGGTAGTTAGAATCCATACGAAGGATCTGATAGCCTGAAATTGTCTGTCGCATTGGTGAGCAGGGGGTGCTGGAACATCGTGGTTTCTCTGCTTCTGTTTTGCCTGCAGAACTGACCTCTGCAAGAGGTACAGGGAGGGTAGATATGGTAGTTCTGGAGTTTCCATTTATGTCCATTTTAAGCAATGTGTTATTCTCCTAAAAACAAAACAGATTGATCTCAAATAGAGCCTTTAACCACTAAAGGAGCTGAGAGAGGATCTCAGAAATCAAACTTTTTATCACCCAGAAACCATAACCAGTACTTCTCTATTCAATTCTTCTGGTTGACATGGTCTTTTTAATGAATCCTTTATGCTCTTTTCCTTACTGTCCCCATGCACGTGTTCCTCTAAAGTTCACATTTTGTTCTGGCTAGCTATTTCAATGAACAATGCCGGTGCCTTACAGGATCACACAAAGCCTAAAGTTTGGTCCAGTAACACTGCATAATCATCCTGTTGGGCTGAGCCCAGATGCAGAGGCCTCTCAAGCCAGCTCAAAGGATTGGTCTCTTCTTTGCACACAACAGGGTTCTCCCAGAGAGTCCCCTGATGGGCCTCCTAGGAGGGGTTTGCAGGCCTTGAGCACATCCAGACTTGTCCATGCTGCCTCCATCTTTTTGGTAACCCTCCACCCTCATCAAGTCCCTACTCCAGACATGTTAGGGCTTGTTCTATAGCCTTTTAAAGTGGGGGACCCTAAATCTGCCTTTTACCTTTGTTTATTTACTTTCTATTCACATTCAAACTTGAATTACTCATGCCATTAGCTCTTATTTAAGAATTTTTAGACATTTTATACCTATACTTTTACAGATATAATTTCTATATCTTTATAATTGTATATATACATATTTAGATATAAGTATATTAAGAGAGTGCAACTACATATAAATATAGAAAATATGACTGTGCAAATATTCCATCTACTATATACATATTTTTTTATACGCTGCCAATCAGAGGAAGTTCTGAGAATATGTGGGTATTGATGAATACTAGGAACAAAGTTCCAAATAACAAGATAAAGAACAAAGTGGTTAAACAATGGAAGCAATGACCGTTAACTACACTAATGTAGTAAATTGTCAATTAAGACAGAAATCTAAGTCTTTGAAGGGGAAAAACACATAACACCTTCTTTTACCCAGGATATTGCAAGCTGAGCCAAACCTCCTCCAGTTCTGTGGTGAGAACTTGCCCTAGCCATGAACTTTGCTCATTAGAATATCATTATAATGGTAAAAACCACACCCTTACCTTAGATGCCCCCTGCCCACAGAAAGACCACTACTCTCCAAGCATGCACCATGATTTCTTGGGAGTCTATACCTTTAAATCAAAATGAAGAAAGGGTGAGCCAATAGCAACTTAGCCAAGTAGTGACTTATGCAAGATACACTGATAGCCTAAGATTGTAACCATATAAGTATGCCTGCTTTTTCTTTAAAAAAATAAATGCTAATAGCAATAAAGTCTTCACTGCTTTCCTGTTGGACAAGAAACATGTCTGGTAGCAAATTATGTTGTCATGCCTAAAAATACAAACCTGCAGAGATTAAACAAAAGCTATATTATACTCAGCCTTTTTCTAAGGACAGCTATTCAAAGACAGACACTACTTTTAAATAGGACCTATTCTTGAAGTTAAGAAAAAAATATGCTTAATCAAAACAGTTTATTTTGGGGAGGGTTTTTTGAGTGGGTTTGCATGTCCCCCAACTGAAGCACTTGTTCTTTGTCTTAATGGAACTGTGGTGGATTAACCTTGGCTGGACAACAGGTGCCCACAGAGTTGCTCTATAACATCCCCTCCTTAACTGGACAGAGGGAAGAAAATATGATGAAAGGCCTGTGGGTTGAGATAAGGGAGATGACTCGGCAAGTACACAGGCAAAATAGACTTGTCTTGGGGAAATAAAATGAATTTATTGCCAATCAAACATCCAAGTAGGATAACGACAAATAAAAACAAGTCTCAAAATACCTTCCCCCCACCCCTTTCTTCTTTCTGGGCTCAAATTTACTTCCAGCTTCTCTACCTCTTCCCACCGAGCAGCACAGGGGAACGGGGAATGGGATTTGCAGTCAATTCATCACATATTGTCTTTGTTGCTCCTTCCTCTGCACACTCTTCCCATGCCCCAGCATGGGGTCCCACCCATAGGAGACAGTCCTCCATGAACTGCTCCAGCATGGGTCCTTTCCACAAGGTTACAAGTCCTGCCAGGAACCTGCTCCAGCGGAGGCACTTCAGAGAGTCTCCTTTCGGCCACATTCACATTCTCCATGGTGGACCTCCATGGGCTGCAGGGGGACAGCCTACCTCAACATGGTCTTCAACAAAGGCTGCAGGGGAATCTGCTCCAGCACCTGGAGCACCCCCTCCTCCTTCTTCACTGACCTTGGCACCTGCAGAGTTGTTTCTCTCACATTTTCTCACTCCTCTCTTCTGGCTGCTGTTGCACAGCATTCCCTCCCCCTTTAAATGTTATCACAGTGTTATCACTACCAACATTGCTGATTGACTCAGTTTTGGCCAGCAGTGGGCTCACCTTAGAGCTGACTGGCACCAGCTCTATTGGACATCAGAAAAGCTTCTGGCATCTTCTCACAGAAGCCACCCCTGTAGCCCCTCTACTACCAAAACCTTGACATGCAAACCCAAAACAGTGATATAATCTGCAGCAGGTACTGTTTCTTGGCAAGGTACATCTCATTTCACTTACATCATTTACACTTCAGAAGGTCATTTCCTCAAGCTTATTAAAACTATGTAGTAAAATGACCTTTCAAGTTTTACTCTCTGCCTTGCTCAAATGTCCCTCCCCATATTAAAATTCTACTTAAAAATTAGTGTTCATTTACATGCAATGCCAGTATGGAACCAACAATAATAGAAGTCCAACAGCTCACTCAAATATAATAAATATGATTTACACTTATAAGTAGTGCCACGAGAAACCAGAATAAGCCATTTGGATTGGAAGGGACCTTCAAAGATCTAGTCCACCTCAACTGCCACGGGCAGAAACATCTTTCAGTAGATCAGGTGTGCTCAAAGCCCCATCTAATCTGACCTCAATCACTTCCAATTACTGGTCAAATAGTTCATCTGACTTTACTATAATATAGTGCATTTGCATCTGATTATGCAAGCCTGATGGCAAGACAGGCAGGATATGGCTGTCCACTTTCTTCAGTTTCAGTCACTTCGAGTACCACCCCCTCCTCCATCCTGATAACCACTCTCAAAAACAACAAAACAAAAAAAATCACCCCAAAAACACCAACATACCACATAAACCAGAATATGTTTCTAAATACACCACCAGCAGTAGCATTAAGATGGATGGTAGAAAGAGAAGCTTTCAATATGGGAAACAACAGGGGAAAAGGAAGGGGGGGGGGGGGAAATCAGTGATGCACATCTCTACTTTTGTGCCTCTTTATGGGAATGTTTCAAGGAATTCTATTGTATTCAGAGTTATGTCAGAAGGCAGCCAACTACTGATAGAAGCAAGTCCTTTTCTCATCACAGACCTTCACCACCATTCCTACTGAGATCTGCTTAACGACAGTCATCTGACATCAATTCATTTCTACATGCAGCTATGCAAGCATGTATGTATAGTGATGTACAGCATCACCCTAAACAGACACAATAACAAGCCAAGACGTGTTCACAGGAAATGTCTACTAATATATATTATTTGCTATTTTCTGTGCAATAGGTACACATGCACTCTCAGATAAAAACCCTACATAAAATTGCATATAAATAATAACTAGATAAGAAAAATTAACCTGAGACTATTTTCTTATATATCTGTAGGAAACTTGAAACATCAGTACTTTAACTGTTCAGACACCCTCTTCCCAATACCTTAATAGTCAAAAGAAACCTGCCAATAAACCAAAACCACTTAGTGAGCTTTATATTCTGTAAAGTAACATTTTGATGTACATTAGAGCATACAAACACAATCTCTATCATTGATGATAAAACTAATATTTAAAGAGAGCTTTGACCCTCTGTTTACCTTTCGCTAAAAACCAAAACAAAAAAACCAAGACAAAAACCAAACTAACAACACTCCCCCCCCCCCAAAAAAAACCCAAACCACTAAAGACAACCACCTTTTACTACAGTGCAATATAAAATTACCCATAGAAAGCTGGGCACTAGTATACTTTGTTACTGTTAGACTGAATAGGAAGGTTATAGTCAGGTTTAGCACTTGTACAAGAATTAAGAATGGTATAATTGGGACAGCTGTTGGTTGTAAGTTGCAACTTCAAAGAATTAAGCAGTTATGAACAGATAGAGGTGTTAATACATGTTAATTCTGGCATTCCCACCAGTTTAGACTGTTAACGATACTTGGTGCAAAAAAATACACTTGCTCAATCTAACTACAAGCTTAAGGATTTACATTAAAATTCCCAAGATTTGTGCACAAAGGTATCAGAATTAATACCTTGTTTTCCTCCTGAATTTGCCAGAATAGTTTAACTGCTCTGCTCTTCATAGCATAATTCTTATTTCCATCATATTGTAAAGCATTTATAGGAGAAGAAAATGTGGGTCTGAGAGAGAAAACACAGGGCAAAACAGGCCTGCAGACCCTAATACTGTGGCAGGAAAAGACTTACACAAATTCATTCCTGCCTTGCTGACGACACTACAATACTTAGTACAGAGATAGGAACACAGAGAAAATGAAAGTGAAAACATATATCAGGATCTCTCTGCTGCAGGGGAAAATTCTGTCTACATAACAGCACCGGGTGCTGGCAAAGGCTCGAGAAGCACCATGCAGCTATGAGAGGACGGCTGCTCAGCCATATGAATAATGTGTTTGCACACACCTCTTGTCCGCTACTGCCTGCTCTCACGGCGCAACCACGGAACGATTGAGGTCTACTCGAGAAGCGACTTTAAAGACAGGGAGCAGCTGTCAGAAGCTGCCAGCCCTGCCGTGGAACTCAGATGCATTAAGAGCGGGCAGCTGCGTTACCGGCTCCCACTGAAGCGCCAAGCGCGATCATACTCCACCTCTACCGCCTCCGCACGCAGAATCGTAACACTGCGCTAACCGGATCGCTAGCTCCTTGCACTCAGCATTCTGACGCGATAGGAAAGCCGCAGTTAAGGCCAAGGCCGCACCCACACCCACTCCGAGCAGCACATCTAAGTTATTTAATCATACCACTCCAGAGGGGCCCATGGGGAACAGAGCCTTCACACGATCTTCGCGAACAATACCGGTCGCCCCGCTGCCACCAGTCCACAACACCGCCCACCCCCCTTCGTCCCCATCACACAGCCCTTCGCCGGCCTCCTCTGTAGTGTCTTGGCCAGGCACACGGTGCGCTAAAGTCTGCCCGGTTTCCCACGGCCCCTCCCCAGGCAGGGGAGGGCCTCCCCGCACTCCAGCAGGCACAAGCAGGACCCGCCACAGAGCCCGAACTGCAACTTTGACGGCCCAGCGAACCGACACAACTCCCACCTCCTGCCTGCGGTCCAGTGCGGCGGAACTCCAACACACAGCAAGGAAAGACAACAAGGCTCTGAGTACGGTGCAGTCTATTACGCTCGCTGAAGCTAAGGATGAAAATAAACCCCCTTCCCCTACGCTTGCAGACCGTGGGGTAATGGATGCTTCCAGCCAATCACAACAGACCACGTGACCAAAAGAGGGGCATGACATCCGGAGCAAATGGTACAACTGGCTGTCTGCAGGGGCAGTTATTTTACCAGAAGCTGGGGGTGGGGCACTTGTCACTTATTATCTTGGCTAAAACTTGTCCCTGTGCTACTCGCATACGTATATTACTAATACTTGGAAATTCCATTTTCTTTTGCTGTTATGAAAACATGCTGTCGAAGTTATGTACTTATAGAGCAAAGGTTTTTGGAAATATTTATTTCAAATATGCAATAAAAAAAATTAGTTGAAAGGGAAAAGTCAGGTTTAAACTGAGCTATGTAAGAGTATCTACAAAGTTGTCACAGTACACTATCTAGAGCAGGGGCAGTTAGCCTATAGACTTTAACCTCTATGCAGCTAACAGACTCTTCTAGTACAAGCTGGTGATCTTGCTGTATGCACTGCCAACCCCACATTACAAACACAGTGGTGAGAAGTTGTCTCCCACCAACTTGCACCCAGATTTACCCACAATTTTCTCCATGGTTGTTTGTAACCATATGGAAATTTTGTAAGCTGAAGGCTCTTAAAAAAATGTCACTTCACTATGCTCTTGAAGGTCCCCTAGAATAGTCACAGATACAGATGGATACCATGTTTGTAGAGAAGGAAAAGAGTAAAAACAAAGTCACAGCAAGACTAAAACTAGAGATAAAGCTCATGAGAGGTACCAAGGAATTTTAAACATTCTTTGCCAACTCCTGCTATTCCTTGAGACAGATGTCAGGCTATTCTAAGACACAAAAAAGCAAATAGAGAAAATATTAAATTGTTATATTGTGTGAGGTAGCATTCATATGGAGCAAGAACTAAATTTAACAGCTTTTTATTTTTAAATTAAGCATAAGAAAATAAAAGTATGCATAAGGTATATGTTACAATTCTGTAGGCCACAAATATTGTGGTTTAAACCCAGTAGGCAGCTAAGCCCCACACAAGCCACGTGCTCACTCTCCCCACAGTAGGATGGAGGAGAGAATTGAAAGAGTTAAAGCGAGAAAACTCATGGATTGAGATAAAGACAGTTTAGTAGGTAAAGCAAAAACTTAATGCCCAAGCAAAGAAAATTGAGGAATTCATTCACTACTTTCCATCAGCAGGCAGATGGTTAGCCATATCCAGGAAAGCAGGGCTTCATCAAGCGTAACATTTACTTGAGAAGACAAATACCATAACTCCAAATGTCCCTCCCATCCTCCTTCTTCACCTAGCTTTTATAAAAGAAGGTGAATGGATAGGTGTGGTGGGTTGACCTTGGCTGGCCACCAGGTGCCCACCAAGCTGTTCTATCACTCCCACTCCTCAACTAGACGGGGGGAGAAAGTACAAGAAAAGGCTCATGGGTTAAGATAAGGACAGGAAGCTCACTCAGGAATTACCATCATGGGCAAAATAGACTCAACTGGGGGAAATTAATTTAATTTATAACCAATCAAATCAGAGTAGGATAATGAGAAATAAGAGCAAATCTAAAAACTGCTTCCCCACACCCCTCCCTTCTTCCCAGGGTCAACTTTATTCCCTACTCTTCTAGCTCCTCCCTTGAGGGGCACAGGGGGATGAGAAATGCAGGTTGTGGTCAGTACATAACACTTTGTCTCTGCTGCTCCTTTCTCCTCACACTCTTCCCCTGCTCCAGTGTGGGGTCCTTCCCATGGGAGACAGTCCTTCACGAACTTCTCCAATGTGGGTCATTCTCACAGGATGCAATTCTTCACAAACTGCTCCATCTTGGGTCCTTTCCATGGGGTACAGTCCTTCAGGAACAGACTGCTCCAGCATGGGTCCCCTATGGGGCCACATGTCCTGCCAGCAAATGTACTCTGGCATGGGCTCCTCTCCATGTGCCATAGTTTCTGCCAGCAGCCTGCTCCAGTGCAAGCTCTCCACAGGGTCACAAGTCTCCCTTCAGGCACATCTCCCTGCTCTGTCATGGGGTTCTTCACAGGCTGCAGAGTGGATATCTGCACACTCCATGGGCTGCAGGGGGACAACCTGTGTCATCATGGGTTTTACCACGGGCTGCAGGGGAATCTACTCTGGCACCTGGAGTACCTGCTCCTCCTCTTTTTTCACTGACCATTGGTGTCTGCAGAGTTGTTTCTTTCACATTTTCTCACTCCTCTCTCCCAGCTGCTGCTGCACAGCAGTTTTTACCCTTTCTTCAATATGTTATCACAGAGGTGCTACCAACATTGCTGATTGTCTCAGCTTGGGCCTGTGTTGAGTCTGTCTTGGAGCTGGCTGAAATTGGCTCTTTCTGATATGGGGACATCTAGTTTCTTCTCACAGAAGCCTTCCAGTATCTGAAGGAGCCTACAGGGAAGTTGGAGAGGGACTCTTCGTCAGGAACTGTAGTGATAGGACAAGGAGTAATGGGTACAAATTGAAGGAGGGGAAATTTAGGTTAGATATTAGGAAGAAATTCTTTACTGTGAGGGTGGTGATACACTGGAACAGGTTGCCCAGAGAAGTTGTGGATGCCCCAACCCTGGCAGTGTTGAAGGCCAGGTTGGATGGGGCCCTGAGAAACCTGGTCTAGTGGAAGGTGTCCCTGCCACTGCCAGGGGAGGTTGGGACTAGATGATCTTTAAGGTCCCTTCCAACCCTTAACATTCTATGATTCTATAAGCCACCCCTGCAGCCCTCAGCTGCCAAAATCTTGCCATGTAAACCCAATACAATATTGTAAAATAAGAGAACTTTGAAGTCAAAGACATACCACATTAAAAAAGTAATAAAGGAAGTGCTGAAAAACAGGTCTCCACACAGTAACCAATAAAAATAACTACAGAATAGCTAGGGTTTTTTTCCTTATGAACAGGTGCAGTATTAAGCCCTTAAGCAATGCAGTATACTGGACAATAAAACATACCATATGATTTATATAGAACAAGGAAGTGCTGAATATTTTGCAAAAGAAGTCAAATTCTAATATGTTGCTGCTGTGAGAAGCCAGAACTACTTAACCAGTTAATTTTTAAATTCTTCTTATTAATTCAGCTTTAAACAGAAGACAAACATGATCCGGGAGACTTTAATTTAAAAATTAAGAGGATAGCAAACAAAATACCAAGGAACTACAACTGGCTTATGCCATGTAAAAATTTAGGAAAGGGAGACTCGCTTGCTTTCCAGGTTATCTGCAGACATAGCATGCCTGAGGGCATCTAGATCTTTCCCTTCTTAGTCAAGATATTATCTGTCAGAGTCACAATACAGATTCACAGATAAAATTTTAGAGTAAGCAATTTGACGCTATGTCTGGTTGTGTTATAACTTTCTGTCATAGGTTAGCAAGCATAGTCCCGGAAGGGACGTCCTTGCTAAGGGGTGCTTACAGTTTCCTCTGGGAACTGATAGAACCTATCAGCTGGCCAGTTTGAATATGGACAATTCTCTAAGCCACTTAAAGTTGTGAACACCTCTGTGATCCACATTTAAGAATAGGCAAACTCCCCCTCCAAGCTCTCTCTCGTTTCCGGCGCTGGGACAGGTGGCTGCAGGCCCCGTGTGGGGGCCAGCGGGCCCGGCCAGGCCCTGCTTGGGCCAGGCCGGGCCGGGCCACGGCCATCCTGGAGCCATGGACCTGTTCCAGCCGTGGAACCCCCCCCCACTGCCTTGCCATGGGCAGCCGGAGCGGCTCGGCTCTCCCCCCTCTCCACTGCGATAAGAAAAATTCAACATTCCAGCTGCAAGGCTGCAAGGCCGAGGTGAGATTAACCCTTTTACTGCTGTGAAGAGCTGAAAACCTGAGGGAAGAGAGAGAGGAGATGCTTAAAGCTGAAATTCTGTTGTGAAGCTATGATATATCAGAGTATCCTGTTGTAATTTCATGAAGATATGGAGGGTGGAGTGTTCAACTCGTAAGCAAAAGCACCTGCACTGAGATAGGCAGATGCTGACGCAGCTGTAATTTCATGAGAAGTTTGGACAGGGAGAGATGAACCAGATGAGGACTTTTGCTCTAAACGGGAAAGGAGAAAACCTCAGTACCTAGAGATGCTCCCAGAGATAGTCTTAACGATGAAGATGATGAAGACCCTTTGCTCCCAGGGAAGGAGAAGGGCCTCTGTTTTTGTTTCTGAACGGCTCAACCTTAAAATTGTACCCCAAGAAACTTCAAGAGTGGACCCTCGAAAGCAGTTGCGGGAAAAGCTGCAAGTCGGGGGAAAGGACTCACACGCAGGCAGAGAGACTCCTCTTCCTAAATGGACTGAACAATATTTGGAAGTGGGCGGCTGTCTCGTTGTGATAATGTTTTCATAGCATGAGCAAGAAGAGACTTCTCTTTCTAAATGGACTAAACAAGGTTATTATGGAAGTGGTAAACAGACTGAACATCTTAAGGGTTGTTTTTTCACATTGTCAGTGGGAGAAGGGAGGAAGGTGGGGGGAGGAGGAGAGTTCTGAAGGTGGTATAATTTTTTTTCTTCCCTCTTTTAGAGTTGTTAATAAACTTCTTTATATTCTTTCAAGTTTGGTGCCTGCTTTGCATTTCTCCTAATTCTTATCTCACAGCAGATAAACAGTAATGAGTATTTTGGACCAAACCACTACACTTTCATAATCACAGATTCACAAATGGTGTGGTTTACACTCTAAGTCTGGGTGCATTCAATAAGATTCCAGATTCACAAATAGTGCAATTTATTGGTTGTTGTGACAATAAGGTTCAGAAATTGCCATTGATAAATGCACTGGTATCAGAAAGCATAGGCAATAGCATAACCATGGAATAAAGCTCACCCAATAAGCATCCCTATGGGGGAGGAGATGGATACAGCATGTTGACCATCCCAGGATACAAAGGTGGAGTCTCCTCTGACTTCCTCCCCTCTTAAGTTATATTTATATTGTTTTCCTTAAGGGTGGGGAAAAGATAAAGTTTTGGTTGACGTCATTTCATGATCAGGTGGAGTTTGAATGACTTTGGTCATACATGTGAAGCATGTACAGGTTTTATTTTGTTAGCATACGCAGGGTCGTGAAAAGTAATATGCAATTTGTTTGGGCCATTCATTTGGCTTAGTTCCCATTAGCTGCACTGTTTTAAACAGAGCATGAGCACAACACCTCCATGCTGTTCCATCCTTTGTTTCATGCCTCTTTGGCAATACACCAAGCTTCCTCAGTGTTCCTGCTCCTAAGGTTGCAGACTGTTTCTGGTGAGCTATTGCCATTGTGGACACTTCTTGCTGAGCTTTGTCTTTCAGTTTTTTTCCACAGCTTATCCTGCAGATGTGGCAGCCACTAGATGAGATAAGAATGACTGAGCATACAATTTACACAAAAAAAAAAAAAAAGAGAAATAGAGTTTCAAGAGTAGGTTCGGGATGATGAATTTTGTATAAATAGACTTAGCAAGCAGGAAAAGTAAAATAAAATAAAATCCCCAGCCTCCCCTGCTGCTGCATGCATCCATGGGGTAATGGACCGGCAGCTGGCAGCTCACCTCAGCCTAAAGGAAAGTGGTATGTACCCTGTGTCCTATCTCAGCTAGTGCCTCACCCTCCTCTTGCCTCACCCTCTTCCCTCTTGCTCTCCCCACTTCCCTTTGACAAACCACTCCTCAGGTCCTGCTGTCTGTGCAGAAGAGCTGGTAGGGTTCCAGTTTAGGCACTGATAAGAGCTGGAGCAGGACAGGCAACACCTAGACTTGAAATGAGTAGGGGTGTTGCAGCACCCCAAAAGGCAGTCCTTGTGTGAACAGTGTGTTTCTGGGCACAGGGCATCACACAACGGCTAAGCACAGCAGAAGACTGGTGAGTCCATGCTGCTCTGCAACTTCTTCAGTTATCATCAAGATGCTAGCTCTGAAGACGCATAAGGCATGTAGTCAGCTGGTCCTTAAGAGTAAGTGTTTCCTGCTCCCCTTCTACAGGTGGCTGAAGCTCTAGGATGTAAGGAAGCAAGAGGACAGACAAGCAGGTTTGTTACCAAAAATTTGGTGAAATAAAAAAATTCCTTAACACCAATGTAGCATTAAGAAGCAGACATTCTTTATTTGGCCAGATGCACGGGGGAATAGCTCCTCCCAAATCCATGCATGCTGAGTACAGGAAAGTTTCTCTTTATATACTGTATTTTACATACATATTCATTGATTGTCCCAGAATAAACATACATATGATAATCATTTCCCCAAAATCATTAACATATTTTCCCTCCCCTTCACACATGCGTTCTTCTGTCTTGGGGGTCTCTCTGGTGGTCCCTAGTGATCGTAGACCCCAATGTTACAACTGACATACTCCGGTTGACAGGGCACTGGGGCTGGTGAACTTCTGGTTCTCCTTCTTACACAATGGGCATTGTGCAGTTCCATAGTCCAGTGGTTTTGGTAGAACAAGCATTGTGGGAGACAGAGGAGTAGAAACTCCTGCAATTAAAGGAGGCTTTGATTTACAACCCTGGAAGAGACTAGGTCTGGCTTAATTGACAGAGATTTGTGGACTTTAAGCAAAAGGATTACAAACTTGTGTTCCTATCATTATAAGTAAAATTGTACACTGGGTGTTTTGGTGAAGGGTTTTAAAATATAATAGTGTGGTTTTATATAGTTTAAGTTAAGAATGTAGATGGTATAAGAGAGACATCTGTGTGTACGTGACATGAGAAGTTATTGGTCAAGACATAGCTGCATTGCAGTGAGAAGTGCCACAGGTGATAGGTCATTAATCTAAAACAAAGTGTCGTTTTAAGTATCTATTGGATTAGAAAGTTATAAATTACGATGTAACCCTAAATCTTGTGACTAGTCGCCATTACTCGGAGGTGTTGTAAAATCTCACGCCTCGACTGATGCGTTTGTTATTTTAAACAATAAATTCATGTAGTTGCATAGTCCCATCCCTTGAAGTTATTTTCCTCCGACACGTGAAGCGCGGAAAACGGACAAGTGGTGCCCTGGTGTGCGGCGAATTTACAGCGCAGAGGTCGGAGTAGGATGAAGAGGATTCCCCCGGTCGACGTGAGTTAGCCGAACCCTGAAACAAAGGGTGATCCGGCGAGAGCTGAAGCTGAAAGGAAGCTTAAACGGAGGGTCGCGGGCCGATTTCTCCAAAGCACGCCGGTAGGAGAACTGTCTTCAATGTTGAGTGGAGGCAGGGGCCGGGGAGGTTAAGAGATGGGTGAGAATATTTCAAAAGAACAAAGGGATGTTTATAATAAGTTAGATGCCTTGCTGAAGTTACATTCTGAGCCTCTTCCCAGCAGGGAAGTGAAAGATTTATTGCTTTGGGTTTTCCATAATTGCCCTGATGTTGATTTTGACCTCCTTCTTACTAAATCAGTTTGGGATGATATTGCAACTAGACTTTATGATCTCGCTTCCAAACGCGATAAGGCGGCGGCTGTGTTAATCCCTGCTTGCCGGGTGGTGATAGAATTGTTGAACAGCTCAGTGATTAATGGCGGCTCTGAAATTTTAACTGCGCCACGGGCTCCCTCGCAGTCGCCCCATCCGGCCGCTTGTGATATTGCACCCGAAAGGGGGGGTGGTGAAGAAAAGAGGGGGGAGCCCTCAGAAGTGACGTATGGTGCCAGAGGGCGGGAGGCCCCGGAAATTACATCTCAGGAAATGACATCTTCGGAAGTGATGAAAGCAAAGATGGATGCCCCCATGACAGCTCGGAGGGTTGCCGGTAGCACAGCACATGTGCAAGCTCAGGATGAGTGTTTACCATCAGTGGATGAATCTAATTTAAGTCTTCAAGATATGAATAGGCTTTCCTCTGCCGATAAGCAGAGAGAAATAAATCTAAGAGAAAAGCCTGTTTTAACAAATTGGAATGTTATACATCGGGAGGTATCTAAAGAGGATGATCTTGTCCCAGCTCGTAAATCGTTGTTAGCATTGCCGGTGAGGTATGGGAGAGGAGGAGCAAACCCGAGATGGGAAGCCTTGGCACATGATGACATTAAGGATTTAAGGAGAGCGATAAAGGAGAGTGATTTGGGATCCCCCTACTTTAAACAGCTGTTAAAAGCAACTTTAGATCATGTGGACTTAACACCTTTTGACTGTAAAAATATTGCTTCCATGCTTTTAACTGATTCGCAGTATTTACTGTGGGATTTAAAGTGGCGTAGACTTCTTGGAAAACTGATAGAGAATTACGCAGGAGGTCCTAATGCAGCTCTGACACTTGCACAATTGGCAGGAGATCCACCTCATGACAGGCCAGAAGATCAAGCAGATCTGGCAAGGGCGGTCCTTGCTGACCTCAAAGAAGCAGCTAAAAGGGCACTTTTGCAAATTGAGCCTGTGGGTTCTCCACAAGGTGCCTATACACAAATCAAGCAGGGTCCTACCGAGACCTTTTCTTCTTTCATTGATCGGCTGACCCAGGCTTTGGAGAGACAATGTGAGGATGATGTTACTCGTCCAATTTTATTACGGAATCTTGCTTATGTTAATGCTAATGAGGAGTGTCAGCGAACTATTAGAGCTTTACCAGGGGTGTAACCAAGTATTTCAGATATGCTTGAAGCATGTAGTAAAGTTGGTAATGCACAGCATACGGCTGTCATCCAAACTGATTCATTAGGAGAAAAACTGGAAAGAGCTATTACCAGCCAAGCTGAGATGATGGACAAAAGGCTTTCTGCTCAAGCTGAGATGTTGGATAAAAGACTTGTAACAGCACTTAATGCTCTTGCTATAAGCAATTCTCGAGCAATGCCACGAGCTAATATAGATGAAGGAGTGTGCTTTCGATGTGGCAAGCCTGGACATTTAATGAGAAATTGTCCAGGGCTTGGAGAGATTCCAATGATACCACTTCGTTGTCCGAGATGTAGAAAGGGAAGACACTATGCTAACAGATGTCGCTCTAGATATGATGCAGATGGGAATCTCTTGCCGGGAAACGAATTTCTGAGCGTGATGCCTCGCCGCGGGATGAAACAAATAGCAGCAGTCCATCACCCAGAGCTCCCATCCTCTGGAGACCAAAGCCACACACAGTTAGCAGAATGGTCAAATACCTCCCGAGCGACTCAAACCTCCTGCCCCCTGGAGCATTCTGTACCTTGGCAGCCTGCAAATTGATATGCTTTATGAATAGTTCCCACTACCTGATACCCACAGGGGTTACTAGGACATCTGAAGAAAAGCAAGACTTTTTAATTATGGGAAAAGATGCATGTCGTATCATAGGTCTCGTGGTTTATCCAACAATTGTCTCAGCAAATTATCATGAAGAGCTTACAATTTTGGCTCAAGCATTACAACCTCCTTTAGTTGTTCCTGCAGGAACACAACTAGCCACCGCTGTTGCAGTGCCTACTACAGCTGTACGTAGAGCGATAAAGATGGAAGGGCAGCCACCTATAACAGAAAACTCAAATGTGGGACCAGAGATTTTCTGGACAGAGCATATTGGACGTGACAGGCCATTATTGACTTGCAGTTTAATGCATAACAATAAAACAATCATGGTTCAAGGCCTATTAGACACAGGAGCAGATGTTACTATCATTTCTCACTTGTTTTGGCCAAAAGACTGGAAGCTGGTAACTCCCCTGGATACCCTCACAGGTATAGGGGGCGCCACTTTATGCTTACAAAGTGAATCTGCGATTACAGTCAGAGGACCTGAGGGAAAAACAGCAATTGTTCGTCCTTTTATTGTGAGAAAGCCTATTACAGTCTGGGGAAGAGATTTGTTATCTCAGTGGGGAGTCAAGTTGGAAGTGGATTTTTAGTGGGGGCCATGCAGGCACTCATCACCCCTAAGCTTTCGTGGAAAACCGATGAAGCCATTTGGGTTAATCAATGGCCCCTAGAAGAAGAAAAATTGAGTGCCCTTAAGAAATTAGTCCAGGAACAATTGCAGAAAGGACATATCATAGAAACAACTAGTCCTTGGAATTCACCAGTGTTTGTTATACATAAGAAGACCTCTAATACCTGGAGACTGCTTCAAGACCTTAGAAGAATCAACGAAGTAATAGAAGATATGGGACCCCTCCAACCTGGACTTCCTTCACTCTCTATGATTCCCAGAGATTGGCCTTTAGTTATCATTGATTTAAAGGACTGTTTTTTCAATATTCCACTTCATCCAGAAGATGCTCCATGTTTCGCATTGTCCGTTCCAAGTATTAACTGACAAGAGCCATTGATGAGGTACCATTGGGTTGTGCTTCCTCAAGGAATGAAAAATTCACCTACTATATGTCAATGGTTTGTAGCAAAAGCCTTATCTCCAGCCAGGTGAAAACATCCTAAAGTAAAGATTCTACATTACATGGATGATCTGTTAATTTCAGCACCAACACAGAAGGAGATGGAGGAAGCTCGTGACAGTGTTGTAACAGAGATTAAAAGGGCTGGACTTGAGATTTCTACATCAAAAATACAGGAAACTCCACCGTGGAAATATTTGGGATGGAAAATGACTGAACAGTCAATAAGGCCACAGAAAATACAGCTTCGAATTAAAGTTCATACTTTACAAGATTTGCAGCAGCTTTTGGGAGAGATAAATTGGATTAGAGTTACTTTAGGGATTACTAATGATGAACTTGCTCCAGTTTTTGATTTGTTAAAGGGAGATTGTGACATTACATCCCCAAGAACCCTCACACCTGAAGCTCTAAAGGCACTTGACAGAGTAACAGAGGCTTTTCAGAAAAGACAAGCACATCGTTGTGTAGATTCACAACCATTCTTCCTTGCAGTACTGGGGGAAAAAATGCAATTGTATGGTCTTATATTTCAATGGGATGCTTCTGCCAAAGATCCCTTATTGATAATAGAGTGGGTCTTTTTGCCTTACAGATCTCCAAAAACAATCTTCACAACGATGGAAATGTTAGCTCAGATTATAATCAGAGGCAGGTCAAGGTTGTTAACTATGGCAGGCAAAGAGTTTGCTATAATTTATTTGCCTCTGAAGAAGCAATATTTTGATTGGGCATTACTAAACTCAGAAGAACTTCAGATAGCATTATTGAATTATCCAGGCACTTGTTCTATTCATTTCCCTAGTCATAAATTATTTCAGGCAAAATTAAGCTTTAGAGAAAGACCACTGTTAAGTGAAGTGCCTTTGGATGCTGTGACAATTTTTAGTGATGGGTCAGGAAAGACACATCGTTCGGTGGTAACGTGGCAAGACCCAGAAACTAAAACATCGAAACAGAATATTCAAATAGTAGAGGGTTCAACCCAGGTAGTAGAACTTGCAGCAGTAGTTAGAGCATTTCAGCGTTTCCCGGAGCCTTTTAATTTGATTACAGATTCTGCTTACGTTGCTAATATAGTTAAGAGAATAGAAGGATCAGTTTTGAAGGATGTTAGCAATAATGCTCTGTATCATCATCTTAAATGTCTTTATACACTCGTGCAAGATAGAACTAATCAATATTTTGTCTCCTATATTAGGGCTCATTCTTCACTCTCAGGATTCCTGGCGGAGGGCAACTCCAGGGCTGATAAGTTAACAGTTGCCATAGTGAACACCTTGCCAAATATTTTTGAACAAGCAAAGTTGAGTCATGCCTTTTTTCATCAAAATGCACAAGCTCTTATGAGAATGTTTCGTCTTTCCAGAGATCAGGCTAGAGCAATTGTAAATACCTGCCCAGACTGTCAACTGGTGCAGCCTCCTGTTTCCATGGGAGCAGTAAACCCTCGAGGGCTACAGAGTTTGCAATTGTGGCAAACGGATATTACTAAGTATCCGTCTTTTGGAAAATATAAAAATATCCATCTGTCAGTGGATACATTTTCCAGTGCAGTTTTTGCTTCTGTACACACAGGAGAGACAGCAAATCATGTGTGTCAGCATTTTTTGCAAGCTTTCGCTTCCTTGGAAGTACCTCAAGAAATAAAAACAGATAATGGTCCTGCTTATACAGCCCAGAAGGTAGCCACATTTTTGATGAATTGGGGTGTTCGCCATACTTTTGACATTCCTTATTCGCCCACGAGTCAGGCAATTGTAGAAAGGACACATCATTCCTTGAAGCGTATTTTAGATCAGCAAAAGGGAGATCTAGCACAAGCAACACCACAGATGCAATTAAGTAAAGCTTTGTATGTTTATAACTTTTTGAATAGTTCTTCTACAGAGCCTGATCCTCCAATATTTAGGCATTTCTCTAATAGCACACATGCAAAATTGAAAGAAAATCCTTTGGTTCTGATTAGAAATCCAGAAACAGGACAAATAGAAGGTCCATTCCCATTAATAACCTGGGGCAAAGGGTTTGCTTGTGTTTCTACAGGTACGGGACCTAGGTGGCTTCCTGCGAAGAATGTGAAACCATATCACGCGCAGAAAGAAGCTGACAACTCTACAAGTAGAGAAGAGAGTACGCAGATGTGAACTTCGCAGAGACTACAGCCTATACCTGCAATCTCTTGTTTTATTGTTAAAGCTGTAAATTTTAGGTTTTAGATTGATGTAAGAGTGCATAAGCAAATGTGTTGTAAAGATCTTTTGGCAAATAATCCTCATTTTTTTATTTAAAGAAGGTATAAAATATTTTTGTGCCTCATCATTAGATGAAGTGAAAGTGAAATTGGGAAATACAAAAAAATATTCTTACAAATTAGTTTAGAGATTGAAATTTGAGAAGGAGTCTTTTGCCAAGAGAACTTTCAAGAAACATGAAATTTAATCAAATGTTAAGTTTGTTTTTTGCTTTGTTTGTCTTGTTTGTTTTCGGTGGGACAGCTTTGCCGGTTGATCAACCTAAGACCAATGTTTGGGTGACTTTAGCTAATGCTTCAGGGTTGGATACTCTTTGTTTGTCTACCACAACTCCAGAAAATCCATTTTCAACTTGTCTAGTCAATGTTCCAATAGAGAATTGGCCAATCTCAGAGAAAATTGACAGGGCCTTACGAGGTGCCTTTGCAGGATCAGAAGTTTGGGAACACTATACTCCAGTAAATACATGGGAATGGTGGACTCCCTATCTTCCTAAAACCTCTGATGAACCTGAAGAATTGGAAATCCTTGGTTCTGTAAAAGTGAAATTCTGTGTTGAGTTCCATTCTACAAACACTAATCAATCAATGATGAGAGATGTTTCTCCACATCACCTTGTGTATAAGAACCACTCCTTTTGGTGTAATAGTACTTTTGTAGTTTCATCTGCACCTAGCTCTATTCCTCTGCAATTACCAAGAGGAATGTTTTTTGTATGTGGAGACAGAGCATGGCCAGCTATCCCTTCAAACATTAAGGGTGGTCCGTGTACTTTGGGAGAGCTTACATTGTTTACTCCTAATATGAAGACAATTGCCAACGTGAGACACAGACAAAAAAGATCCACTCCGCATCAATATGGACCAGAATGCAAAGATGATTTTACCCCATGGGGCTATGGAAAAAGGCTTGTAACATCTCTTCTTATGCCACCAGTTGCCTCAGTAGTTGCGTTAAAGCAGTTGGATCGGTTGGGATGTTGGCTGAGTAAACAATCTAATGCCACATCCCTTGCACTAAGTGGCCTTTTAGCAGATGTCAAAAATGTGAGGCATGCAACTTTGCAAAATAGAGCAGCCATTGATTTTCTTTTACTAGCCCATGGACATGGATGCAAAGACTTTGAGGGGATGTGCTGTATGAATCTGTCTGACCACTCAGAGTCTATTTATAAGAGCATACAACAACTTAAAGAGGGTGTGTCGAAAATAAGAATTGATGATGGAACTTGGCTGGATAATTTGTTTAGTGGATGGGGTTTAGCATCGTGGGTAAAGAAACGTCTTACAACAGGTCTATACATTTTGGCAGTTATAGTAATAGTTCTCATAATGGTGCCATGTCTGTTTCAATGTGTACAGCGAATGCTTGATAAATCCATCAAAGGAGTTTTTTTGGTGCAGAAAGGAGGGGGAGATGTGGGAGACAGAGGAGTAGAAACTCCTGCAATTAAAGGAGGCTTTGATTTACAACCCTGGAAGAGACTAGGTCTGGCTTAATTGACAGAGATTTGTGGACTTTAAGCAAAAGGATTACAAACTTGTGTTCCTATCATTATAAGTAAAATTGTACACTGGGTGTTTTGGTGAAGGGTTTTAAAATATAATAGTGTGATTTTATATAGTTTAAGTTAAGAATGTAGATGGTATAAGAGAGACATCTGTGTGTACGTGACATGAGAAGTTATTGGTCAAGACATAGCTGCATTGCAGTGAGAAGTGCCACAGGTGATAGGTCATTAATCTAAAACAAAGTGTCGTTTTAAGTATCTATTGGATTAGAAAGTTATAAATTACGATGTAACCCTAAATCTTGTGACTAGTCGCCATTACTCGGAGGTGTTGTAAAATCTCACGCCTCGACTGATGCGTTTGTTATTTTAAACAATAAATTCGTGTAGTTGCATAGTCCCATCCCTTGAAGTTATTTTCCTCCGACATGTGAAGCGCGGAAAACGGACAAAGCATTGTGTTAGTTCACCAGGTGTAGACAATTTATCATCTGGTAACAGTCATACACATTTAGATGGGAATATATTTTCCCATCAGAACATCCCCATATTGCCCTGTGTGTGTGTGTGGGGGGGGGGGGTGTATTTTGTGGTAGAACATAGTCCCTCCATCATTTGACCAATGCTTAATACCATCTGTTATCCAAAAGGTTATTGGTTTCCCTTGAGTGCCCCTTATAGTGGAGGTAGAAATACCACAGTAGCCTATTCTGACATTTTTTCCTCCCTGATCTAAAATCCCTGGGCACTCAATATCTCTATTCTGGAATCCCTTGATTAGGCATCCCCAACAGGTACACATATCTTGAACGAAGTCTCTCAGTTCAGGAATATATGGAGTTTCCAAATGATTTCCTGCACCCATGGAGCAATCTAGAACCCCAGAGCAATTAAACAATTTACTCATGGTCAGATCTCATATTTCTACTTTGCTCACATCCTTATCATCAGGGTCAATTTCCATTAATAGAACTTGTCTCCATGACCAAGTTGCCTCATGGGATAAACGGTTCAGATTTTAGTAATTTTCCCCTTTTCCATACGGAATCTGGATGCACCATTGGGGATCCCATTGTAGACTAGTCTATTTCAAAATAGCCACTCTCTAATGGTTGGTACCACCAATCAATTGTAGAACAGTCTAAGAAAAACCTGTTATATGCCCAGTTACAATTTCCCTGATCTTTTCAAGGACAATTGTCTTCCATTAGGTTACAACAAATGCATCCCCACAAATGATCCCATTCAGCGTCATTTGGAATTAGGTAGCGTCTGTTGGTTGGGCTCTCCTACACATGGTTATTTGCTTCAGCCTGGTTAAGCACTTTAACTAAAATGGTAGACAAGTTTAGATTAATCATAGCAAATTTAGGCACTTCTGCTGCTGAACCACAGAGGGAGACACATATTCCTTGGTCCGTTAGATTCCAAATAAGCACAAATACTTTTATCAATCCCCAGGCTAAGTTTGAGGATTCCTCTCTTAATATGGTACCAATGATGTTGAGGGTGATAAGGACAGTTGCCCAAAACATATTTTCTGATTACAACATACAAAAATCACAAATACAATTAAACAAAAATGCACACAGTGATTAATACTGTCTAAATCAACATGAATAACACATTGTTTCTTCTGATAATCTGCAACATATATACAGAATAAATAAAAAGAAAATTATTAAAAGGATGGGATTATCCACTGAGTATGAATACAGTGGTCTTTCCCGTGGGTGTCGGTGGCTGTCCCAGATAGTGAGAGGGTTTCATTACATCCTTGCTTTTCCCTTTCCCTGACAACAAGGATGGGAGTTCAGGGCAGAAGGCAATGAGTTTGAGACATCCATTCTTTCCCCATCTGTTACTGACCTTTGCCACGGCGTCTGGAAGTCATGCAGGCCATCCTGCATTGTGTAGTTTCAGGGCAGGTTTTTGTGGATACAATATTGCTGCTAGCAAGAATTTTCTTGCTTCTTTCTAAGCCCGTGAGATACTTTTCTCTCTCATGAAGAGATTAGCAGAAGTTCTATAAACTATGAACACCTGTGACCTTGTAGAACTATGTTTATGGTACAGTAGAAAAATATTTTGACAATGGATGTTTGGGATTTCTAGCCAATCCACCCAGGGGGTGGCTGATTCTTTGTCCAATTAGACTATGAAGAAAAAAGTCTATAAAGGAGTTTGTAAAATAATTAAATAAATCAATCTTGCTGCACAATTCCTGCCTGTTGGATCTCTTCTCTCCTCTCCTACGGCTGCGAGATACAGTAATATTTGGTGCATGCCGACGTGATCTGCATGCTGCGACATGTCCTGCATGCTGCAAGCCAAGCCAAATTTCTTTAGAGGTACTCTATTCCCTTCTCCCCCCCGGACCGGGATGTCCGACGGGACTGAGAAAATGGCGAACAGTGGTTTAAAAACCTATGCTGTGCTAACGGTCTGGAAAGGTGTTTTCAGTATAATGCGCGCCTCCATTCCTGAAAATTCACTTTGTGAGTTATTAGACTGGGCTGCCCCGCATGGCATTTCCCCGGACAGAGACACCGCCCTGGATTTTGGGCTGTGGCAGGAGATACGCTGTGCTATCCGGCGCGACCTTCCATCTGGGGATCCGTCAGTGTTAGAATTATTATGCACTTGGCGATTTTTATTTAACCTGCTGATAGACCTTGACTGTGGCAGCAGAGCTGGCTCGCCTGTTTTGGTGGCGAGTGACAGAGAGCTATCCGAAGGAGAGAGATCTGAAAAATCTGCCCTGGCTCCACGGGCAGAGAATGCTCCGGATCCTGCACCGGCTCACCCTGCGCTGCCGCAGGACCCCACGCCACCCGAGGACCCCGCGCTGGCAGAGGAATTGGCGGGGGTGTCAGGGCAGCGGGAGAGCGTGCAGCCCGCCTTGCCGTTCGGCTCAGCGGGGGCCACCACTTTTCCGGGGCCAAGGTAGAGGGCTCTCACATCCTGGACCCCCATGGCGCCTCCTAGCCGGGCTGCGCAGGCGCCTGCCATGACGAGGATGCCTGGATGGACCTTTTTGGCCGGCGTAGCTCCGGACAGTGCTGCGCACACGCCTGCTGCGCTGAGAATGCCCGGGTGCAGATCGCCCCCCTCCGCAGCGCCGGACGGTGCTGTGGAAAAGCAGAATCGAGCAACCAACCTTCTAATACAGCATCTGCCTTTGTTGACAGAGCTGCCGAACATATCACGGCAGCTATCAGAATTGCTCAGCTTGCAAAAGCAGCTGCTGCAGCTGCCAGAGGCACCCCGCCGTGCCATCTGCACCGCCCACGCCCCCTGCGAGAGACGCGGCTCCGAACCAGGAACCCGCAGCAGTGCCGGCGCCGGTCCCGGCGTTATCTGCTGGCACAGCTCCAGCGCTCCAGCGGCCATCAAAGCCGAGACCAGCAACAGAAGCGGTGGATGTGCCCCGGCCCCGGCCGGCGGCGGCTCCAAATGCTGCTGCGGCACGAGAGACAGCGGTGGCTCTGGGCGTGGCTGCAGCACTGGAGACGGCCGCAGCAGCTCCAGCGCCAGATCAGTCGAAACCGGCCGAACGTGCGTCCCGGAAAGAAGCCGCAGTTCAAACCACAGCGCAGCCGACTGCAGCTTGTGCTGCCAGTTTCTCTTCTGGTCAGTCCATTCCTCCCTGCCCACCTTTATTCGTTCACGGCACCTCAAAGTTGCCTTTAACCGATGATTCATCGTTGGGCAGTGAGGCAGAGGAGGCTTTGGCCCCAGGTCGTAAAGCGGCTGTAGCCGGGAGGCAAAAGAAAAGGCTGCTCCAGTCTCACCCCTGGACCTTCCTGGACTGCACTGTGACAGTGCGTCCGAGACACTACAACCATTTCTGGGAGTCACTTAAGATGCGGGCTCTGGAGGAGGGAGATTGGAATTTATTGGAAACACTGGGGATGCCAAGCAGAGTTGAGGATTCTGGGAGTAATCAGGAAGCTGTTACACTGCATCCACAGGCTGTGCCAGTAGTTCAGGATGGTAGTGACTCCCCGAAAGGGGAGATCCGAGCTTTCCCAGTGTATAAGGCTCTCCCAAATTCAGGTCAGCGTGATAAACATGAGGTGATTGCTTGGAAGGTTGCACAGGATCTGCAATCCAAGGTGGCACAACATGGGCTGGGTTCTGCTGAGGTTATGCACATAATAAGAGTGATAAATACAGATTTGCTTCCTCCATTCGATATCAGACACTTAGGTCAAATCCTATTTCAACCTGTACAATTTGGAGTTTTTGATAAAACCTGGAGAAAGCTGGCTGACAAGACTGCATTAGGGAATATGCAGCTCCCTGCTGATGATCCTAGACGTGCAGTGGGAACAGATGCTCTTATGGGGACTCATCCTTTCTCTGATCCCAGTCTACAGGGTACTCTTTCCTCTAGCATCCTGCAGCAAGCTCAACAGGTTGGCATGGCTGCCCTGTTGAAAACCATAGAGTTGTCTGCACCCAGAAAGCGATATACTGAAATAGTTCAAGGGAGATCAGAGTCATTCCTCTCTTTTGTAGAAAAAGTCGCTGCTTCTCTCGAGAAGCAGGTTGAGGATGACGGGTTAAGACAGTTGTTGTTAAAGCAGTTAGTGAGAGATAATGCAAACGAGGAGTGCAGAAAAATCATAGATGCCTTACCAGGAGAACCTGATGTTGTGGACATGGTCGAGGCCTGCTCTAAGGTGGGATCTGGAAACCAGAGAAGGTCTGCTTTGGCTGCGTTCCTGCAGCCAGTTCACACATCTTCTGGTCGTGAACCAAAGCAACCAAAACAGGTGAAGAAACGGAAGCGGCCTAAGCCGAGCCAAAAAGAGAACACACCAATCCCTCAGTGCAAGAGGTGTGGCAGACCAGGGCATTGCTCCGACTATTGTAGATCTCTGACTCATGCCGCCGGTCGGCCATTGTCGGGAAACTTCTGCCGGGGTGCAAGGAGGGGGAATTGCTCTCTGATGCAGTCGCTCCCCCAGAGAGTGGCACAGGTACAGGCACAGGCCTACCCAGCCACCCTAGAGACAGCACCCAGGGATCAGACGGCACCCATGGATCAGACGATTTTGACGTCCACACGGCAGCCGCAGTTTTCTTAGACTCTAGCGGCTTTTATAAGGTTCCCTTGGATGCATATGGACCCTTAGCCCAGGGATCCAGTGCAATGCTGGTGGGAAAACCTGACGTTACCCATCAAGGAATCTTAGTGCACGCAGGAGTTATTGACACTGACTTTAAATGTCAGATTCATGCGCTATGGTCTCCACGCAAAAACGCCCTGTAACTATTCCTGAAAAGACCTGCCTTGCTAAATTAGTGCCTTTTAAGTCTTGTGTCCGCAGGATAGAACAACAAACTCACGAAGATAGTGGCAGTGGATCTATGGGACTTCCACAGGTCTTCTGGACTGCAGACATCTCTGACCAAAGGCCACAGATGACATGTACCCCAATCCTGCCGAACGCCCGTGTCCTGGGTTGCAGTGTATTCTATTACCATCCCCATCAGCCGTTGAAATCAGGTGGGGCAGTGTTTCCTTGCCTCCTCCCCCCAGACTATCTTGCTGTTAATGGCCCATCATTGTCCTGCCGCATGACTCATAGATAACTCCCTCTGGACTATCTTCTGTTAATGAGCCCAATCAACACCTGGCCTTATGACTCATTACCCCATTGTGAGATGCTCCACCCAGAGGGAGGAACCAAGCATCCCAGCGTGGATATAAGCTGAGGTTGAAAACCAGAGAGGAGACCTTTCCACTGGATTTCCAGAGGACAGGAGCTACACAGCCACCACTGGACCTTCTGAGGAAGAGCAGACCCTCTTTTCTACAGGATCACCGCTTCAGAGGACTGCAGCCATAATTCTAGCAGACTGCTACCACCACCCTGCCTAACAGGGACTCAGGTTGTATCTTGACTCTGTCAGTTTGAACCAGTGTTTTCTTTTAGTTGTTTTTTCTTTCCTTTTCTTTAAACTTCCCCATTAAATTGTTATTCTGACTTGGGGCCTCCCACTGGTTTGTTTTCAAACTAGTACAGCCCGTCCGCCCCGGACTCTGCTTCGAGGTTTGATTGATACGGGTGCTGATGTAACTATCATCTCCTTCTCTGCATGGCCTCCCTCATGGCCTTTAGCCCCTGTGGGATCGGCCATCACAGGATTAGGAGGAACCACACAGAGATATTTAAGTGAATGGCTCGTGGTGGTGAAGGACTCAGAGGGGCACACAGCTACAATTAGGCCTAATGTTGCCACCACTTCCCTTAACCTTTGGGGACGGGACGTGTTGGCAGCTTGGGGCGTACGGATTGGGACAAATTTTTAGCAGGAGTCACTGTGCGCAAGGGTGCACAGTATCCTACACTGCCTTTGCAGTGGTTGACTAACCCACCAATCTTTGAGCCTCAGTGGCCCCTACCAAATGAGAAGTTAGACACCCTTCATCAGCTAGTTCAGGAACAGTTGCAACAGGGGCACATTGAACCTTCTACTAGTCCCTGGAACATTCCTGTTTTCATAATTCAGAAGAAATCAGGGAAATGGAGATTGTTGCAAGATCTCCGGAAAGTTAATGCAGTAATGGAAGGTATGAGGGCATTGCAGCCTGGCATGCCCTCTCCCACCATGATTCCTACGGGGTGGGAAATCCTGATCATTGATTTGAAGGATTGTTTTTTCACAATTCCTTTGCATCCTGATGACAAACCAAAATTTGCCTTTACTGTGCCTGCCATTAACAATGCTGAACCTGCTAAGACATACCAATGGAAGGTCCTCCCTCAAGGAACGAGGAACAGCCCAATTATCTGTCAGTGGTATGTTGCCCAAGCTTTAGCCGGAGTTTGCAAGCAGTTTCCTGATGCACGCTGCTACCATTACATGGATGATATCCTGGTGGCAGCGTTCACACGGGACGAGCTGCTGAGAATACAGCCTCAGCTGATCGCTACTCTGCATGCCTATGGATTAGAGGTAGCTCTGGAGAAAGTTCAACAGCATCATCCTTGGAAATATTTAGGAATGAAAATTTTGGACCAAACTATCCAACGCTAAGAGGCGGAATTCCCGGATTTGATTAAAACCTTGACTGATGCTCAGAAGCTGCTGGGTGTCATCAATTGGTTACGACCTTATCTAAGTCTAACCCCAAAGCAACTTTCCCTGCTTTTTAATTCATTAAAAGGGGATCCTAATCTGAATTCACCTTGGGAGTTGACTCCGGAAGCCCGACAAGCGCTGCAGGAGGTCCAACAGGCTGTTTCTGCTTGTCAGGTTTATCAAGTGGATCGCCCCATTGCTCTCACTGTTTTCATTACTATTCCAGACCTCCATCCTACAGGTATCATTGGCCAGTGGAATGCACAATGGCATGATCCTTTGCATATCCTAGAGTGGGTCTTTTTGCCTCACCAGCAGAAAAGGACTGTGACCACAGTGTTTAAATTGGTCAATTCTCTGATAATCAAATGCCGCCAACAGTGTTTACAACTGATGGCTGCAGATCCTGCAGTAGTTATCATTCCAATCTCAAAGGACTACTTTGAGTGGAGCCTCATCCATAGTGCTCCTTTGCAAAGCGCGCTGCAAAACTTTTCAGGGCAGATCACTTACCATCTGCCCAGCCATAAATTACTGCAGTTGGCAAAATCGATGGTGCTTTCCTTGCGGCCGAGAAATAGTCGAGTGCCACTGCAAGGACCCACTGTCTTTACGGATGGTTCTGGGAAAACTAGGAAAGCCATTGTTACCTGGAGGGAGGGATCTGAATGGCAGGTGCTGAAGGAACACGAGTCAGGCTCTGCTCAGTTAGTTGAATTAAGGGCTGTTACCATGGCTTTTCAACAATTATCACAGGAACCTTTGAATTTGGTTACTGACTCTGCTTATGTAGCAGATATAACCCAACGCTTAAATTGTTACTTCTGAAGGAGGTGAACAATGCGGCTCTGTATTCACTATTGAAAACCTTATGGTCTGTAATTCAGTCTCGAGTGCATCCGTATTACATTCTGCACATTCGAAGCCACACCAATTTACCAGGGTTTCTAACAGAAGGCAATGTCAGGGCTGACATGCTGGCCAACCCTGTGTGGGTAGGGCCTCAGCCTGACAGAATTGCACAAGCCAAGGCATCACACGGTTTCTTCCATCAAAGTGCACATACCCTGCAGAAGCAGTTTCATTTAACACCAACTGAAGCGCGTGACATTGTCAGCGCTTGTGCTGACTGTCACGGGCTCGCCGCGCCTTTGCCAGTGGGGGTAAACCCCAGAGGGCTAAAAGCCTTGCAGATTTGGCAAACGGATGTAACTCACATCCCAGAATTTGGTCGGCTGAAATATGTGCATGTATCTATTGACACTTTCTCCTCAGCTATGTGGGCTACTGCTCACACTGGAGAGAAGGGCCATGATGTCATTGCCCATTGGAAATTGGCTTTCTCATTCCTGGGTGTGCCAGCTTCTTTGAAAACCGATAATGGTCCTGCCTACGCCTCGGAGAAGACGCGGGAGTTCTTGCACCTATGGGGTGTAGACCATACCTTTGGTATCTCACATTCTTCTACTGGCCAAGCCATTGTCGAACGCCCTCATGGTACTTTGAAGCGTGTTTTGGAAAAACAAAAAGGGGGAATGCATGGGGAAACCCCACAGAGCCGACTAGAAAAAGCTTTGTATACAATTAATCACCTTACAGTACCACAAAATTCAAATTATCCTGTTATTCTGAATCATTTTCTCTCATTGCAGTCTTCAGGCGAGGCATCACTTCCCCGGGCAAAAGTCTGGGTACGGAATTTACTTACTAACCAGTGTGCGAAAAACAAGGTTCACTCTTTGTAAAATTTTAAGAAAAATGTAATAAAAGGGACAATTAGGAGACAACAGCAAAAAGAGTATTACAGCCGGGTGCTTTGGCAGAGATCCAAAGGCACACTTCTACATCCAAAAGATCGTCTTTATAAGTACATTGCTTATTGCATATACATCACTGTGGAAGGTATCTTTTCAGCTTTATACTGGCTAGGCTAGTAGTTTAATGCCTTAGAAAGCCTCGAGCAGCCTAGAGAGGTAGCACGGGTGATCTAGCACTTTAATAGCTCTAAAATCGGTACCTGTATCAGCTGCAAAGCAAATACCATCAGCAGAAGCAAAGAGGGAGAAATATAGCTCCCTGCTCGCTCAATTTCCTGCAGTTAGAAGCTTTCAAATGAGACAAACAACCAGAGATGTTCACAGGAAGGTAGCTGAGCTAAGAGAGGGCGGGGCCTCCCTCAACCATCTCTTTTATTAGGAGAAGGGGAAAGGGGAGGACTGGGGTCGGACCCGGGGTGACCGGCCAATCAGACACTGCTGAAGAGTTTGAGTTACATTTCGTTTTGCTCGCGCTTAGAACAAAGGAGCTCAGAGCACGTGGCAGAGGCAAGTGTCTGGGAGGGGGAGGGGAAGCTCAGAACAGGCAGCAACACATCACCATCATGCATAATTCATGAATTCTTTGGAGTTGCTAAGTATCATCCCATCAGCCTAATCTTTCTCCTTGGCTCCATTCCGTCTGGTTTTGGGTCTTCTCCTCTGATAAGATCCTCCAGGAATGTGAAGACTTTTCTCTGCTTATATTTTCTAAATTGAATACCTAAGCAGTAGACATTCCATTTCATATAGTACATTACAGAACCTAGGTAAAGTTTTTCTAACATTAAGTAACATGCAAAAAGACAATATCACAATACATTAACAACAGGTATGTAACATGCGAAAAGCCAACATCACAATACATTTATATCAAGTGGGAAGGCCCGCATGAGCTTATCGTTTGGGGTCATGGGTATGCTTGCATTTCCACAGATACTGGGGTACGGTGGCTACCTTCAAAATGCATTCGCCCTGACCTACAGCACCAGAGGCAGAACAGGCAACCTCCAAATGATGACCAGAATGCAGACCATCCAAATGGCAACCAGCATGTAGATCATCAGCCTAATGACTCTTCTGATGATGACCAGGATGTCAACCATCAGGCAGATGGCCCTTCCACAAGCAGAGACTGGGATGGTCCTTCCACAAGCAGAGACTGAACTTTAAAATTCTTGTTACAGAGTCAGATAGTTAAAGCCTTAAGGACATATTTAGAATTAAAAACTGATGTAAATTTCTATTTAAGATTAATACCTAGTAGAATTGTTATCTTATAAAACAAAAAGGGGGAATTGTGGATACAGTATTGCTGCTAGCAAGAATTTTCTTGCTTCTTTCTAAGCCCGTGAGATACTTTTCTCTCTCATGAAGAGATTAGCAGAAGTTCTATAAACTATGAACACCTGTGACCTTGTAGAACTATGTTTATGGTACAGTAGAAAAATATTTTGACAATGGATGTTTGGGATTTCTAGCCAATCCACCCAGGGGGTGGCTGATTCTTTGTCCAATTAGACTATGAAGAAAAAAGTCTATAAAAGAGTTTGTAAAATAATTAAATAATCTTGCTGCACAATTCCTGCCTGTTGGATCTCTCCTCTCCTACGGCTGCGAGATACAGTAATAGGTTTTAATACCTCATTCATTCTTTCTACTATCCCGTTAGCTTGGGGATAGTAGGGGATATGAAATATCCATTGAATTCCCTGATCTTTTGCCCATTCTTAGACCACCCTGGCAGTAAAGTGGCTACTGTTGTCAGGTTGGATAGACCTGGGTTTAGGCAAGTAGTTGAACCATCACTTCAGCACTTTTACCATGCTTTCTCCAGTAGCCTGTGCTACTGCTTCAGCCTGAACAAGACATGAAACGACTTCCACCCCAACCAGCACATATTGTTTTCCTTACGGTTTCTTGAAAGGACCTATATAATCCATTTGCCATGTCTCCCATAGACCCTTGTTATCCTGGCTTTTCTAAAGAGATCTTTAACTCATCAGTGGCCATGTTTAACATGTAACCACTCTAGCAAAGATTCTAATTTTTCTCCCTCCTTTCCTGCTGTTTCCATCACCGCCAAGCAAATTAAGGAATCCACCTGGTCATTAAAGAGGTGAGCTGGATTGCTTCCCTTCTGGTGTGCTGCACCCCATCCCACCAAGATAGGTTTATGCTTAACGATGTCCAAAATCTCTTCCCATTTATCTTTTTGCCACACTGGCACTCAATTAACTTCCCACTGGTTCTGTTCCCAAAAGGGAAGCCATTCCAGTACACCCTTTAAACACTGCATAAGAGTCCATGTAGATGTATAACGGATCCTTATTCTCCGCTTCTTTCTTTATTACACTCCATACCTCTATTAGCTTTCCCATCTGTGCACTTCCTTCATCCTCAGTTACAGTTTGGTCTCCTGAATTGACACGTAATGCTACTGCTCGATATTTCCACACTTTTCCTTCCCTTTTAGAGGATGCCTCAGTGAACCACATGCTTTTGAAATTGTGCCCAAACTGGGAAGAGAGTCCAATGGGAGAGGAAGGGGGTTTCTCATTGGGTTCAACACCTGCTGGTTCCTGTATGGGGAAAATCTTAGGTGCTTCCTCCTCTATTTGGCAGGTATGACAATAGTGATCTATTTGTGCATGCCATTTTTTCACAGTCTCCCTTTGTGCTACTCCAGCAGGGGGTGGAGTGCCATGGTTACTGATTTTAGGACCCTGAAAAGCCCTCACAAAATAATTGATTGGTACCCTATAATCCTATCAGCTTCTTGCAAGGCCAAATTGACCACAAAGCAGCCCTTTTCCCAAGCGGAGTAGTGTTTTTTGGCATCTTTAAAACTATGGTTGTAAAATTCAATGGGGCGAGTGGGACCCTCAGGCCCGTGCTGACACATATGAGTTAAATTTCCATGGGTGGTAAAGCCCCACTCAAACTGAAGGTGATCAGTTGGGTGTATTGGCTTCAAAAATCAGCAGTTTTAGGGCTTCCTCATGGACAGGGGTCCAATCCCAAGAGGCCCTTTTTTTCATTAAATCATATTGGGGTCAAGCTATGATGGAAAAGCCTGGAATGTGTTTCTTCCAGAACACCAATAGAACTAAGGTCTGCTGAAGTTCATTCTTGCTCCTGGGGACTTTCACCTGTTCAAGGGTGCTTAAGGTTTCAAGAAGAATGCACACAGATGCCCAGAAATTTTACTTCAGAGGATGAGGGCTGTATTTTTTCTGCTGGAATTTGGAGGCCTAAATTTTCCAAATGGACAATCATTTCCTATTGGGTTTGTCCCACCATGGAGACATCAGAGCCACCAATCATCATATCATCAATATACTGATATACTTTAACTCCCTGAGGGTAATCTGGGCAACTTCCTGTGCTAAGGTGTAGTGGATGATAGTTGGCGAATGACAGTATCCCTGGGGAAGACGTGTAAACATGTACTGCACACCTTCCCATGTAAAAGCAAAATGCTCTCTATTTATTTCCTGCAAGGGGAACATAAAGAACATACCTTTTACATCTGTAGTTGCCAAAATCTGGAGGTCTTGTTCCTGAATGGTCGCAATCAATACTGCTATGTTCAGGATAGCAGCTAAGGGACCTGTATTGGCATTTAGATGCCAATAATCAACTGTTAGCCACCATCTGCCATCTGGCTTGCATACAGGCCAAACGGGAGTATTATAGGGGGAATGCACAGGGACAATTATTCCCTTCTCTTTCAGATCTGAAATTACTGGGGTAATCCCTTCTCTGGCCCTTACAGGGAGAGAATAGGGATTAAGGTTTACAATCTCAGAGGGAGGTAATTTGGTATGGATTGTAGCAGTCTCACCAAGACTACTGGTAAACCAAACACACATTCTCATCCTTTCAAATCTACCCAAGCACGTCCTTTAAGCAAATCAAGCCCCAAAATATTTGTTGGTAATTTCCCCAATATCATGAGAGCCTCTATTGGGGATTTGTCCCTGGGCAGCCTACGCTTTACTTGGGCAGTTGACTGAGGTCTGGAATTTCCAAATACATCTGTAACTCAAATTCACTTTTTGGCAGTGATTATGCCATGGTGGTCAGCCTCATCTGCCCGCAGAGCTGACATCTGTGCAGCAGTAGCCACTAAAAAAGTAACAGGTGTTCAAAAAGGACTCAGGGGAAAGGTAATCAGTAAATCTCCATTCTTATTCTGTGAGCCTTCTCAAATATTTCCACTCACCATCTTCCAGTTCACTTACTGAGGACAGCAGAATGGGTTTCCTGGCCCCAGGGTAATACATTTTTCAGGAGGAGCAGATGGAATAACCATCTGTCTTGGTTTGAAAGACAGGTGTCTGCCAAGGAAGGTGGGAACCTCCCTTGGAATGGAAAATATGACCCTCTTCTCTGCAAATTATTATAAGTTTGAAATTAAGGGGTTTTCAGGCAAAGATATGGGAAAAGGAATAACAGTTCTTTACTAGTATATGTGTATACATATATGTAAAAAGGCAAACAAACAACCACAACGGCAGCAACAACAAACAAAACCAGAAACCTAGTAACAGCCTTCTCTTGGCTGTCAAGCACTTTCCCCTTTGGTGTAGTTATGGTCACAGCCAGCAGGGGCGCTGTTGGCTCCCAGCCAGGCAGGGCATGATTCTCCCATGGCTGCAGGGGGCACTGTAATGGCAGGCGAGCCAGTGGGAGAGATAAAAAAGGGGCTTTCCTTTACAAACCCACAGGGGCAGCCAGTCTCAGTGCCCCTCTGAATGGTGAAATGGCCTGTTGCAGGAACCTCAGAGAACCAAGCTGGAAGGGCAGAAGTGAGCAGATCCCCGAGGGCAGTGAATCAAAGTGTAGCATTAACCCTCAAGTGGTGGCAGAAGCAGAAACAGCAGGGGGTTGTGGATGCTGGGTGTCAGGCTACAATGTAGCAAGAGACCCTGAAGCAGCGTCAGAATAGCAGTGGGGGTGGGCAGGGATTGCTCCTTTGCACGGCTCACTGGCAAGGCAGCGGCCCAGCAGGGGACGGGGTGCTCCCGGCTCTCAGGTTCTGGCACAGCACACACCAGCCCTGGGCTCCCAAATGGCAGAGGACAAGAGAAGCAAACCGTCCAGCCCTAGTCACAGTGCCAAAGAAAAGGAAAAAATACAACTGGCAAAAACCACAAGGCAAGAGTATTTTGAGTCAGAGGCACTGCGCTGCATGCCCGTGGAGATAAATTGCCCCAGTGGAAGGAAGCAACTGCCTCTTGCCCCCAACTCTCGCAGGAATCCCGGGCTGGCTCTCACTCATCACAATACTCCTGGAGCTGGCGGGGGGGGGGGCCAGCAGCGACCACTCTGGACACAAAACTGTTGCAATGGGGATGTTGCAACAAGCGTATCAATCAACGAGGCCCGTGGAAAAGCAATATAAGGACTGATTCTTGATAGATGTTTCAGAGAGATGTTTATTTTTCCAGCCGCATGGCCGAGGCTCTGCAGAGGAACTGCTGCAATCATGGGACCCGAGGGTCCTTCCCTGTACAGGGGAACACAAAACAACCAATGGGGAATGAGGCTGACCAGGGGCAGGGAAACCCCGTGTCTCCCCCCCGGGGCCCCTCTCCCAGGACCACATGGCAGGGGGGAAGGGACCCCAACACAAAACGAAACCAAAAATGGATATGGGATAAAAAACCATCCCCAAGACACCATCTGAGCCTTGGGAGTTGAGGATGACTCGGGGGAATTCCCCTTTTATCTTGCCACAACTAGCTATCAGCTTTTCTAGATTTGTATTGGGCAAGCCATCCATAACCTCCCCAGGAATTCCCTTTGAAATTCCTTCCATTCATAATGTGTATCTTCTATTATTGGGGGACCATTCCGTCTTCCCTTGTGGGTGGGGTTGTGGTGGATAATGCAGAATTACAGCTTTTGCCCCTCCATTTCCTTCAACCCTTCTAATGTCCATCTTGCATTTTGTCTCTCCCTGACTAGTAAATCCCATACATCTCCCATAGTTGATCAATTCCTGCACTACTTCTCCCCAAGTTACATCACAGGGGACCTCCTCTTTGTCTTGGTCGGGGAACTCACAACCAGTCTTGCAATTGCACAGCGTACAGCTTTAAAGCATCAGCTAGTCCCCTAATTAAGGGATGCAACCTTTCAGGGTCTGCAACATACTCCATAGGAGACTCAGCAGCATCAGCTGAAGGCATGCCACTTTCTGCACACTTTTCAAAATATGGCCTGCTGTGATGTACTGAATCGGGGGGGATGGGGAAGCAGAGGTTAAATGATTTGCTAAGAAGTTGTTTGTTAAAAGCAATGCATACAGCTTGCTCAACACTTATTGTGCCTACCAAAGCAGGATGAGAAGATATAAGATTATTGATAAAGGGAAGGAATCTTGACCAAAGATCCTGTTTTCAACCTAAAACTAACTTAAACCAGCCTTGAAGTTTGGACTTGGTCCAGGGACATAAAGCGCATGCGCAGGGAAGCAAGGTGAAAAGTTCAGAATAAGGAAGACCCTTTACTTCATTTCAAGCAACCCCTGCCCATGACCACCAGACAACACTGCTCAAGTGCAACGCGGATGTAAATGACTTTTGGGCTCATTGTAATACGAGGCGAGGCTAGGTGGGGATAGGTAATGAATATGTATAGGCATATTGGGAAACTTAATGAATATGGAACTTGTAACCCGATATATGACAAGCTGAATACAGCTGTGGACACACATGACTTTGGGGGAACTATCCCCCATGCATCCCAGCACTGGAATAAGCATATCTACTTTACTGCTTATTCCAGTAGTGGAGTCTTTTCCGCATATCATTACCACCTTTAAGGGCAAGGGAGCACCCAAGACTTGTAGATGCTCGTGGCTGAAAGGAATGACAAAAGCCAAAGGGTTTGCAAAAGCTTGCAAAGTTTTATTAGTAAATTACACACTTGGCATGGAAATTGGTATGTTAGTCCCTGATTTTCTAGTATAAGCACATGGCAGTGGGTTTAGGATAAAGGGGTAGGGTGAAAGGGAAGACAGAGAGAACTAGAGAGATGAATTAAATAGGGGGAGAAAGGAAGGGAAAAGGAAAAGGAAAAGAAAAAGGTTATAAATAAAGTATGTAATTCGTGCTATTATGTATAAAATTGAAATGTAACAAGACCATGCAGAAACAGTTTCAAAATCCCTCCACCAGCCTGGCTGAGAGAAAAATTTCACAACACTAAAAGAAGTTCTCTCACAGATGTAATCAATAAGTGAGGATTCTACCTAGGTGGGGTTGGATCTTATCACCAGGACATTCACACCATGATGACTTGATCACCACCTTCTGATATCTACATCTCATCTGATAAGGAATCGGACATTCCAGGAACTAAAAATAACTGTTCCAGGAACCAGAGATGGCCCATTCATCATCAGAGATGGCCCATCCATCATCTAGGATGGACAATTCATCAGACCCAGGAAAGGCTTTGTGCAGCCCAACTCCGAGACAAGAAAACTTCATGAATATGCTAAAATTATGAGAAGAATAGAGTTAATTTGGACTCTGCCCAAAATCTGTATAAGAAGGGACCAGCCGAAGCAGCAGTCGTGAACTTGGGAGGTCTGGTGTGATAGAGATCAGATCTATGCGTGTTCACCCAGCTCCGACCCCGAGCTTGGAGCTGCTTTTCTCGATCGTGGCTTTTGAAACTGATATTTCGGTTGCATAATAAATGTTATTTCTTTATAAATTTTGATTGGGCAATTCTGTTGGAAAGGAAAGGAAAGGAAAGGAAAGGAAAGGAAAGGAAAGGAAAGGAAAGGAAAGGAAAGGAAAGGAAAGGAAAGGAAAGGAAAGGAAAGGAAAGGAAAGGAAAGGAAAGGAAAGGGAGAGAAAGAAAGAGAAAGAGAGAGAAAGAAAGAGAAAGAGAAAGAGAAAGAGAAAAAGAAAGAAAGAGAGAAAGGGAGAGAAGAAGAGAGAAAGAGTGAGAGACAGAGAGAAAGAAAGAGAGAAAGAGAGAAAGAAAGAAATCGATCACCAGTCCTGTCTCCAGTGTCGATCCAGCCGATGGGATGTCCAGGGTCCTGGGGCATGCACCCAGGCTTTGTGGAGCTACCTTTTCATAGATAAGTTTTCCCTGCCCAGACATAAGTTTCTCACTTTCTATGCAAATTAGTTATCATGTGCAGTCCATTCTTCTAGGCCTTTCTGGAAATGGGTCTGAGGGTTTCCAGGGGTCTTGGGTGGTCTTGATCCCCTGTTCTGGGTTTGGTTTTTTCAATGAATTTTTCTTCCATCTGCTACCTGGAAGAATGACAATGCAGGGGTAGGGCGTTGCCTGAGAGACAAATGGGGAAATTAGGAAACAGAAGATGTAGCTGGGTGTCGCAACACTCTATTGAAATAGCCCTGGCTGGGGGCGGGTTGTGGGTGATATCAAGAGAAAAAAAGTGAGGGGGATACCCAAGGCTTGGCTAGGTTTGCTTTGTCCTGTTTCCAGGTTCGGGGAAGAAGGAGCAGTTGGCCTGTTTCCCTGCTGCCCAACTGCTCGGAGCTCAGAACCAGCGCGTGTGGTGCCAAAACATCGGGACTGGCTCCTGCCGGACCTTCTGCCCGAGGCGCATTGCCGTGGCTACTCCTGTGTGTTGGACTCTGAGATCCTGGTCTGCTGCGGTTTCCTGCACTGCAAGTCTACTTAATTTTTTTTTGTTTCCCAGCCGTTTGGGGGGTCCAGAGCCAATGTGTGGGGTGTCCCTGTACGGGCCACCTCTCTGCATGGTAGCCCAGCAATCGAGATCAGGTGCTGCCCGTGATCACCCGTCTTAGCCAAGCCACCATTAACCGCGTGGAGAGGTCTCCGGGCTCATGCTGAGCGCCCCCTGCAGCCATGGGGGAATCATTGCACCTGCCCTGATCACCAGGAGCCCGCCAGCGCCCCTGCCGGTTGTGGTCATAACTACCCCAAAGGGGAAGTTGCTGGAGGGGCGGGAACAGACTGTTTATTGGGTTTTCTGTTTCTGTTGCTGTTGTTGTTATTGTTTGTCCATTTAATTTTATTTTATATATATACTCTAGTAAAGAACTGTTATTCCTTTTCCCATATCTTTGCCTGAAAGCCCTGTAATTTCAAAGTTATAATAATTTGGAGAGAGGGGGTCATTTTGTCCATTCCAAGGGAGGTCCCCACCTTCCTTGTCAGGCACCTGTCTTTTAAACCAAGACACCCCCCTATAGTCCATGTCCACTTCTCAATCTCATTCCCGTGCCTCTGCTGTGCTGTGGTTTGCTTATCTCCAGGAACTAGAACAAGGACATTTGCCCCAGAAGAGTGCTGCTGTACCTCCGTATGGCCCCTTCTCCAGCCATATCCTGTTCTTTCTTACAGTGTGTTATTGCCAGCAATACTTGATTGGCTCCACAGTCATCCAGCTATCGGTGTTTGAGACCCACACATTAGCTCCTTATCCTCTGGGCTTCTACACCTGCTGTGGGTGTTTTAATGGAGAGATGGTCCCCCCTCTCCATTGGGTGTAATCCTCCTGCCCAGGCCTCACTCAGTAAGATATGGTGTTCTCCCATAAGGGACACCCTCCACACATATTCAATGTAAGTTTCTTGGGGGCCCCAGGAATATTTTTCTTGTATTTTAGCCAAAACCGTGGGGGAATAAGGGATGGTGCATGTGGTGGCTTGTTGAGCACCTCCCTGGCCATTATCAACAGTCTCTGTTTTAATCAGGAGCTGCGTTGTGGCCCCCTCCAAGGAGGAGTAGTAGTATAATTTCGTCATATTTTGTAAGTCATTGGAGGGATATGCTAACTCAGGCACTCATCAGGGAGAGAATGAGTCCTCTCTAACTGTTCCCTTAGTATTTTTTCCCTTTTTAATGATTCTGTCAAAGCAGTTTGAAGTCTCTGATTAGTTATCCATTCAGCAGCAAGCTGATTGGAAAGGCTCTGTGTCTCGTTTCCTAGTTCTTCTTGTAAAGCTTTAGCTAAGTCTTGCAATGACTTAATCATTTTGCTTTTTTCCTGTTGGTTCATGTGCCTGTTCTGCTAGGCAGCAACTAAGGCAGCCCCCAGTACCACATAGACTACCACTTTTCCTTTACCCCATCTCAACCTTCAGTCTTTAGCTAAGATGGCAATCCTATCTGCCACTGCCTGTGGATCATGCCAATTATTATGGGCCCAAGCCATTCTGGGGGGAGAAGGTCAGGCATTATAACCCTCTAACCTCTCCAGAAGAGAAGTGTGATCCATAGTTGCAAAGCCTACAAGGATAGGAAACCTTCCAGAGAAGTCCTAGAAAAACTGACAAGTACTATTCCTCCCCAGGATATGGCTCTTCTTAGACAAGGGATCACGCTAAGGACCATGGTGCCCTTGATCATTTTAGCACAAACAAGGGTATCCTGTCTTGGTTTAAGACAATTTAAAGAGGTGGGCACTCTAAAATGAGCAACCTCCCCTTAACTCCAACCAATCCTCCTCCACCAACAAGGAATGAAATATGAGTAGATACAAGTGAAAAAATAAGTTTACTAAAAAACAGAACAGCAATGGGCAAAAAACCAACAGCAAATAACTGCTAGATACAAAATTGCCAAATGTCATGAACTCCATGGAAACAAAGAGAGACCTGAAATACTGGAAACACCCTTCCCAAGATGGCACCCGGAAGGGGCGACCACGTGGCTTGAAAGACAAAGGGACAAGATGGCATCAAATCTTTCTCGGGAAGGCAGGAGCTTATGGAGTAGTTCCAGCAGCAGATGAACAGCTGCTGGCTCATCTGGGGTAAGTGCTTTCCTCACGGCGGAAGACAGTAGGACAGGCATGGCAAGACAAAGCAGCTGGGCTGGGGCCACTCAGTGTTTTCTCTCCTCAGCTGGGTGCTGCCGACGAGCCACCTGTGACTCAGACCGGAGTGGGGCTGCTCCGTTATTGTTGGCACAGTGCCCCAACTGTGGACAGGCACCTATGGAATTTGCCCTAAGGCAGCTTAAAATTGCTAACTGCAGTCTCTCTGAGACTGCAGGGAAAAAAATGAAAAGAGAACCCAAAAAAGGAAAAATCTCTTTCCATGTGGACTCAGCTCTATAGCAAGAAAACCAAGAGCAGCCTGAGAAACCAAGCAGCCTGAGAGAGAGCTCTGCCTAAGCAAAGACCAAGCAGCTAGCAAAGTAAAAACCATGCGGCAAAAAGGGGGGAAGCTGTCTCCTCCAGCAGACTTTAAAAGTGCTTGCATTACTACCCCACTGACCTTGTGATTCTATTCCCAGCTGCATTGCTGGTCCTTAAAGAGATAGCAACAATTTTGGGCACAGATAGATATGGAATACAATAACATTTTTGGTTACCCACGATGCTGTCCATGATGCCAATTTAAAATGTTGGGTCCCTAGAGGGCAGTCCTGGACTGCTTACTCTAAGATAGCTGATGTTCGGGATACCCTTGGGCTAAATTAAGGCAAAACAATGCCAAACAATCAATTAGAAATTTTTATTTATGGCAGCAACAAATTCCACCTTATGATAGGTTGAATGGTCTGTGGCAGCAGTGATTTAAACATTTCTGAACAGCTCATCGCAGCAGCGGTTTCTGAACAGCCTGTGGATTAAACTTCTGAGCAGCCCATGGCAGCAGCAATTTAAACTTTTAAGGAGAGGGAGAAAGGAAGAAGGAAAGATAAGAAAATAGAGAAAAATATTTGGATCACCACCCAGGATTCTAGTGCCATTTCTGATCTGGTTCCTCCAGATGGTGGGTGCACAGATGATGGGTGCACATAGAGAGATAGTTACCCAAGATAAGCAAGTTGGTCCCAGAAAAGTGCTATTCTGCCTCCACAAGACCTTCTTTTCTAACCACACCATATCTTGTTGGCATGGTAATGTTCCTTTTCTCTCTGCTGAGTGTTTGAGGCATTAACTCTTTCAGATTTTCAGTCTCACACTGCTTGCAAAGCCATATCCAGATTTATGCTGACAAGCTGTTTCACTCATGTTACTGATAAGTGCATCAACATTTGGTCGAGGGTTGTCTTATCAGTTTCTTTGATTGAATTCATTGGCATTTGAAACAAAATTAGTTTGTTTCAAGATTCTATTTTAAAACTTCTTTTTAGTTATCTTTGAAATATTTTTCAAAGCCCAATATCTGCAATACAGACTTTTTGGCTGAGACCACTACTTGGTATACATACTCATCTAATATGTTTCTATGGAAACGGGATTCATTGTTGTCCATGTTCATTGGGTTGATGATGTGAGCTATTAAAACACAGTAGTTGCAATTAGACAATGTTGTTTCATGTTCTTAAGTGTTATTTTATGATAGATTCTTCCATCAGCAGTGTAGCTTCAACTTTACATTATTATAGTTCTGACTTCAGTAAACCTATGTGTATGTAAGCAGATTAAAGCATAAGGAAAAATCAGTTCAGGTCTGTTTTTCTTTCATTCTCCCAATACAGAAAATTTCATGGCTGTTTAAGAAAATACTTTTGTCCCTACAAGCACATAGCAGCTGGTTAAGATACACTGAGAAAAACAGGAGCCTGAAATTTCATGCAAATTGGAATCCTGATTATAGCCTGTTTTTGTGGACCAATTTCAATCAAATTTGAAAGAATTCTTAAGAATCTGAATGTGCTGCATTTTTTTGGGGGGGGTCCCTCTAACGCATGCAAAAACCTGTGTGAACATACACACATGAATACTTCCACTGAGGCAAAAGCTATAGCAAAAAAATTTCTCTTTCTTTTCCAGCATGAAAACCTTTATATATGAGAAGTTTATCATCATGACAAATCCACTAAAGCACAGGCTTTGATTAGCACTATTGCTTCTGAGCTGTTGCTTAGTCATTCAATCTTTGATTTGCTCTGAAGATAGTACTTCAATAATTTTTCCATAACTGTGTTTTACCTTGCATATTTCTTCTTTTTTTTTGATGAATCGTTACTTTGTGGCACTTCATTTTCCCTTTCTTAGTTTCAGAACTGAAATAAACACTGCTATTTCACTAAAACTGAAATGTTGTTAATGTCCTAGAAATATTTGAAAATTTGGGGATCACATCAGATAAAGGAATGATCGAGGAGACAAATTTTGGAATGACTAATATTAAATCCAAGCCTTTTCCTCCAAAGGAAAAGTTTTCCCCACGGAAAAACCAAAAATGTCTGTGTAGTCCAAGGGTGATCAAAAGAGACTTCAGGGCCTTGGGACAATTGGTAAGGGAATTTGGAGCACAGGGAATTTTTTCCTCTATGCTTCCAGTTGCAGGCAGTGACATTGAAAGACACAGATGGACCCAAACTATTAATACATGGCTCTGTGGCTGGTGTCACCACCACAAATTTAGGGTTTTCAATAATGGGATGGTCTACATGCAACAGGCATGCTGGCATCAGGTGGGATTCACCTTTTTCAAAAGGGGAAGAGGGTCTTTGCTCATGAGCTAGTGACAGAGCTTTAAACTAGGCTTGAATGAGAAGGGGAATAATATCAGGCTTGCCTGTGACAAGCTGTGGAATGACGTGCCAAGGTTAGAGGGACAGGGTGTTAGTGAGGGGCCTCAGCCTGTTGCTCTGAGATGTGCTGGGTACACTGCAGAACACTTGAAGCCTTATGGAGATGAACCAGGGGTTCCTGAGGTAACAGGAGCCAACAGGGAAACACCAGTGAAAAATCTTGGAGGAATTATGGTATCATGGTGTCCCGCAGTGGTAGGGAGGAGAAGAGAGATCCAGCAGCAAGATTCCTTTATTTAATTATATTACAACTCTTTTATAGACTTTTTTCTTCATAGTATAATTGGTCAAAGGATCATCCACCCCATGGGGTGATTGGCTAAAATCCTAAAACATCCGTTGTCAAAATATTTTTCTACTGTACTATAAACAAAGCTTTGCAAGATCGCAGGTGTTCATAGCTTATAGAACTCTACAAATATCTTCAGTGAGAGAGAAAAATATCTAACGGGACTGGAAAGAAGCAAGAGAAATTCTTGCTAGCTGCATATTTGTATCCTCATTACGGGGTGTTCCTCTAAGAAGGCAACACAGCCAACAGCCCAGCTGAGGTGCCTTTACACCAATGCACGCAGCCTGGGCAACAAACAGGAGTTGGAAGCCACCATGCTGCTAGAAAACTCTGACCTAATTGCCTTTCCTGAAACTTGGTGGGACGAATCCCATGACTGGAATGTGGCTATTGATGGCTACAGGCTGTTCAGAAGGGACAAGGGAGGAAGGAGAGGTGGAGGGGTTGCCCTCTACATCAAGAGGTGGATTGACTGTGAAGACCTGTCTCTGAAGAACAGCCATGAACAGGTTGAAAGCCTGTGGGTAAGGACCAGAAACCGAGGCAACAAAAGGAACCTCAAGGTCAGTGTCTACTACAGGCTGCCTGATCAAGGGGAGCCTACTGACGAGACCTTCTTGCTCCAGCTACAAGAGACATCATGCTCGCAGACTCTCGTCCTGCTGAGGGACTTCAACCACTGACATCTGCTGGAAAAGTAGCATGGCGAGCTGTGGGCAAGCCAGGAGAGTCCTGGAATGCATGGAGGATAATTTCTTGAGCCAGGTAAAAGACAGCCCTACCAGAGGGAATGCAATACTGGCCCAGATGGTCACCAATGCAAGTGAGCTAATTGCAGTCGTCAAGATTGGAGGCAGCCTGGGCTGCAGTGATCATGCATTGGTGGAGTTTGCAGTCCTGAGGGATATGGGCCAGGTGAAGAGTAAAGTCAGGGCCTTGAATTTTAAGAAAGCAGACTTCCAGCTCTTCAAGGAGTCAGTCAGTAGGACACCCTGGGAAACTGCCCTCAGGAACAAGTGAGCGGAACAGAGCTGGCAGATCTTTAAGGATGCTTTTCATAGAGTGCAAGAGCTTGCAATCCCCAGGTGTAAGAAATCAGGAAAGGAAGGCAAGAGACCTGCATGGCTGAGACAAGACCTGCTGGTCAAACTAAAGAGCAAGAAGGAAATGCACAGGCAATGGAAGCAGGGGCAAGTGTCCAGGAAAGAGCATAGGGACACTGCCTGGTTGTGTAGGAATGGGGTCAGGAAGGCCAAGGTGCAACTGGAGCAAGGGATACAAAGAATAATGAGGGTTTCTACAGGTACATCAGCCAGAAAAGGAAGGTCAAAGAAAGTGTATATCCCCAATGAACAAGACTGGCAACGTAGTAACAACAGACAAGGAGAATGCTGAGGTAAACAACTTTTTTAGCCCGTCTTCACTGGCAATCTCTCTTCCCACACCTCTTGAGTAGATGGACCACAAGATGGAAACTGGGGGAGCAAAGCCCCTCCCACTGTAAGAGAAGATTAGGTTTGACACCACCTGAGGAATGTGAACTTATGTATAAGTCTATGTGACCTGATGAGATGAATCCCAGAATCCTGTAATTGGCTGATGTAGTTGCCAAGCCATTCTCCATATTTGAAAAGTCATGGCAGTCAGGTGAAGTCCCAGGTGACTGGAAAAAGGAAAAAATTGCACTCATTTTCAAAAAGGATAGAAAGGAGGATCCTGGGAACTACCGCCCTGTCAGCCTCACCTCTGTGCCCGGGAAGATCATGGAACAGATCCTCCTAGAAGCTATGCTAAGGCACATGGAGGACAGGGAGGTGATTTGAGACAGCCAGCAGGGCTTCACCAAGGGCAAGTCCTACCTGGCCAAGCTAGTGGCCTTCTATTATGAAGTGACTACATCAGTGGACAAGGGAAGAGCTACAGATGTCATCTACATGGCCTTCTGTAAAGCTTTTGACATGGTCCCCCCACAACATGGGGAATGGTGCAGTCACTAACCAATCAGCTCAAGAGGTGAGTTTAGAAATAGTATCTGCTCGGCAGGGAGCTCTGTCTTCTGCACCTGCAAGAAAGAACATGGCAACACAAACCAAGTTCAGGCTGCAGGGAGTGCCAGAGCCTGGCATTGGTATCAGAAGGCAACAGAGATGATACCTTTGTGAGGTGTGAGCAGGTCAAGGATCTGCTCAGCCTGGTGGTACAACTTAAAGAGGAGGTGTAAAGGTTAAGGAATATTAGGGCATCTGAGAAGGAGATTGACTTATGGAGCAGCTCTCTACCAACCCTGAGGCAGGTGTACCAGCCAACTGCACCTCAAGGAGCAGAGGATCCCCAACAGACAGGAAGGGACCTAAGGGATGGGGCGAATGGAGGCAGGTCCCTGCTCGGGGTGGCAGGTGAATTCCCTTAGGAGTGGTGCTGTGAGCAGCAATGAACTATAGAACAGCTGGTGGTGTGCATTGCTAACAAACAAAGGCAAAAATATGGGAAAAGTAAGGTCTCGACTTTCCAGATTCATGCTTTTATTAATAAATCTTCATGGGATCCCAAGGAATGGGGTGGGAATATTTGGACGGAGTCCTTGGACTCTGAGATTGAGTTTGAGACAGACTTGGCAGATAAAAAGGTGGTAAAAGCCCGATCCCTCATACAAATGGAGGGGCAGCAGGACTGGCTGGAAGGAAGGGTGCAGGTGACTCGGACCTATACCCCTAACGCTGTCCCTGGCTCGTTTCCACGAGTTCTGGAGTGTCCTCAGTCAGAGGAAATGCAGCGTTATTTCTGTGACGTCCTTCTGGACCAGCTTAGCAGAAAAGTGCTGGCTGGGTGCGTGTGCTGGCTCCTCCACAAAGGAGGCACTTCAGGGACCCGGTGGTCCAGAGGCAAAGGAAAAGAGAGGGGCTTCTGGTCTGGCTTCCAACAGGTTAATTGTCAGAAGTTCAGCAACCAGAACATGGCAATAATCATAATAATGCTGAGTGACTTAACACCCTCAGTTTTATAGGGGGTTTGAAAACCGGGGGGATAGGGAAAGGCAACCAATGAGATACAAGCCAGGGGGAGGATACAATTCAACAAGAACCAATGGGGGAAACCAGGAAGCAGGAGTTACAACAAGGAGCCCATGAACAACCGAGTTAACAGAGAATTTTCCCGAACAGGGGGAGGAGGTTTGGACCCAGGCGCTGCCCAGGGGGACGTGGCTTAGGTCTCTGTGCCACCCATCAACCCACCCTCATTGTCACTGTCCTGGGTGGGGAAATCCACCCAAGGGAGGGCCCTGAATTGATTGACATTTGCCTGCCCCAGCCCAGGAGTGGGCTGGGTCACCACAACATACCCCAAAAGAGTTGCGGGAATTTTTAGAATCCTATCGACAAAAGAGTGGGGAGAGCATACTGGCATGGATTTTACGAGATTGGGATGGTGGTGCTGTGTCTACTCACTTTTTAATGGGTGAAAAAGATCTATTAACTCCTATAGCCACTGATAATAAAATCCAACAGGAGTATGCTCAACTGTGGGATATCAGGGGTCCTGATGGTTGGGATATTGTGCCTATGTTGTATCACTGGCTGTGTGCAGTGGTTTTAACAGCACACCCACATCCTGTTGAGTTAGTGTTGTCCCTTGAAAACTGGTGCACAATGGAAGTGATGACTGAGGTGGCTACCTAAAACACAGAGACTAGACAAGAATAAGAGAATAAAAGAAGGTATTTATTTGAAGGGCCTTCAAAGGTACACCCTGGGCAACCCAAAAGGCTACACCCAAGATGGACCCTGGGTCACGAGTTCTTCAAACTTTTATAAGTTTGGTCCATTTGCATATCAGGATCAATTCTCCAATTATAATCTCAGTTCATGATGCAATTACCCCAAGTTTGACCCCCCTTTAGAGGCTTTAGTTTACATATTTTGGGGCCTGGTGTCCTTGAGGTGAAAACCTAGAGAGGCTTGATATGTCTAACTAGCATGAGAACAGTAGCTAAAAGGCCATAAGAAACTTAAGAGTTACCCACTAAGCAGTACAGTGTAGATACAAAAATGCTGCTAGCGAGGATTTTCTTGCTATTTTCTAAGCCCGTGAGAGACTTTTCTCTCTCACAGAAGAGGTAGCAGGGAATGTAAACACCAAGCCACCTGCAACCTTGAAAAGTCTTTTTTATGGTATAGTAGAAAAATATTTTGACAATGGATGTTTTAGGATTTTAGCCAATCACCCCCAAGGGGTGGCTGGTCCTTTGTCCAATTAGACTATGAAGAAAAAGTCTATAAAAGAGTTTGTAAAATAATTAAATAAATCAATCTTGCTGCACAATTCCTGCCTGCTGGATCTTCTCTCCTCCTCCTACCTATGGCTGCGGGACACGGTGATATACCCTAGGGCCGAGGCCTGCGGTAATATTTGGTGCTGCCCGATGTGATCTGCACACTGCGAAGTGTCCTGCTGCTGCAAGTCAAGCCGAATTTCTCTAGAGGTACGCTGTTCCCCTTCCCCCCCGGGACCGGGAGGTCCAACTTGACTGAGAAATGGCGAACAGCGGCTCACAAACCGACGCTGTAGTACTGGTCTGGAAAGGTGTGTTTAGTATAATGTCCACCTCCATTCCTGAAAACTCAGTTCGGGAATTATTAGACTGGGCTGCTTTAAAAGGGATTTCCATGGACAGAGATACTGCCCTGGACTTTGCCTTATGGCAGGAACTCGGCTGTGCTGTCCGACACGAGCTCCCGACTGGGGACCCAGCAGCGTTAGAATTATACAAAACCTGGCGTTCGTTATTTATCCTGCTGACAGACCTTGACTGTAGCAGCAGAGCTGGATCGCCTATTTTGGTGATGAGTGACAGAGGAATGTCCAGGGGGGACCCCGCTGACCGGGCTTCCGGGGCAAATGATGGTGGATTCGGAAAAACCCCCCCGGCTCCACAGGCAGAGCCTGCGCCGGCTCACCCTGCACAATCGCAGAACTCCGTGGCCCCCAGGGACCCCACTCCGGCAGAGGTGGGGGGGTCAGGGCAGCGGGAGGGTGCACAGCCTGCCTTACCACTCAGCTCAGCGGCGGCCACGGCTTATCCAGGGCCGCAAATTAGTGGCTTAGCGAATTGGACCCCCAGAGCGGCTCCTAGCCCGGTTGCGTATGCACCTGGATCTAACTTCTTAGCGGGCGTAGCGCCGGGCGTGCCTGCTCCGAGACTGCCTGGGTGTGGTCTGCTGCCCTCCTTGGCGCTGGACTGTTCTGCGCAGTCGCAGAACCGAGCCATCGACCTTTTAATACAGCATCTGCCTTTGCTGACAGTTACCGAACATATCCCGAAGGGTGGAGGACCTGTTAAGCTTGCTACTGCAGCGGATGCCTGAGCCACCCTGCCGTGCGGGGCGCGCAAAGCCCGCGAAGCCAGCGCCGCCCATGCCGCCCGCAGGAGCCGCGGCTCCAAACCAGGAAGCGGTGCGGCCGGCAGCAAACCCGGAAGTAGCGCTGCCGCGGGAAAACCCAGAAGCGGCGGTGGCCGCGGAGCGGCGGCAGGGGGCGGCGGCGCGGAACGTGGCCGGGGAGCAAGAAACAGCAGCGGTTTCGGCAGCGACCGTGCCGAACGTGGCCGCAGAGCAAGAGATGGGCGCGGCGCCAAGCGCGGCTGTAGCCCCAGAGACGGTGGCAGCAGTTCCGGTACCGGCTCAGTTGGGACCGGCCGAGATGGCATCCCGTAAAGAGGCTGCTGTTCAAACTGCAGCGCAGCAAACTGCAGTCTGTGCTGTCTTTTCTGCCTCTAGCGAACTTAGCCAAAGTGCCCCTCCCCGTCCATTTCTGTTCACTCCCAGCACCTCAGAGTTGCCTTTGCCTGATGACTCATCGTCAGGCAGTGAGGCAGATGAGGTTCTGGCCCCAGGTCGTCAGGCGGCTGTAGCCGCGCGGCGAAGAAAAAGGCTGCGCCGGTCTCGCCCCTGGATCTTTCAGGACTGCACGGTAATGGTGCGTCCGACCCACTACAGTCACTTCTTAGAGTCAGTTAAGATGCGAGCATTGGAGGCGGGTGACTGGAGGTTATTAGAAATCCTTGGAACGCCAAATAGATCTGAGGATTCTGGGGGTAACCGGGGAGCTGTTACACTTCATCCGCAGGCTGTGCCAGAAGTTCAGGATGGTAGTGATTCCCCAAAAGGGGAGATCCAAGCTTTCCCAGTGTATAAGGCTCTCCCAAATTCAGGCGAGCATGATAAGCATGAGGTAATTGCTTGGAAGGTTGCCCAGGACCTCCAATCCAAGGTGGCACAATATGGGCTAGGTTCTGCTGAGGTTATGCAAATAATAAGGGTGATAAATACAGATTTGCTTTCTCCATTTGATATCAGACACTTAGGTCAAATTCTACTTCAACCTGTACAATTTTCAGTTTTTGAGAAAACCTGGAGAAAGCTGGCCGGCAAGGCTGCATTAGTGAATGTGCAGCTCCCTGCTGCTGATCCTAGACGGACAGCAGGAATGGATGCTTTGATGGGGACTGGCCCCTTCTCTGATCCCAGTCTACAGGGTACCTTGTCCTCTAGCGTCCTGCAGCAAGCTCAACAGGTTGGCATGGCTGCCCTGTTGAAAACCATAGAGATATCTGCACCCAGAAAGTGATATACTGAAATAGTTCAAGGGAAATCAGAGTCATTCCTCTCTTTTGTAGAGAAAGTCGCTGCTTCTCTCGAGAAGCAGGTTGAGGATGACGGGTTAAGACAGTTGTTGTTAAGGCAGTTAGTGAGAGATAACGCAAACGAGGAGTGCAGACAAATCACAGATGCCTTACCAGGGGATCCTGAGGTAACAGACATGATCGAAGCCTGCGCTGAGGTGGGATCTGGGAACCAGAAAAGGTCTGCTTTGGCTGCGTTCCTGCAGCCTGTTCACACATCTTCTGGTCGTGAACCAAAGCAACCAAATCAAGTGAAGAAATGGAAGCGGCCTAAGCCAAACCAAAAAGAAAACACACCGATCCCCCAGTGCAAGAGGTGTGGCAGGCCAGGGCATTGCTCAGACTATTGTAGATACCTGACTCATGCCGATGGTCGGCCATTGCCGGGAAACTTCCACCGGGGTGCAAGAAGGGGGAATTGCTCTCCGATGCAGTCTCTCCCCCAGAGACTGGAACAGGTACAGGCACAGGCCTACCCAGCCACCCTAGAGACAGCACCCAGGGATCAGACGGCACCCAGGGATCAGACGATTTTGACGTCCACACCTCAGCTGCTGTAGTTTTAGACTCTAGCGGTATTTATAAGGTTCCCTTGGTTGCGTATGGACCCCTTAGCCCAGGGATCCAGTGCGATGCTGGTGGGAAAACCTGACGTTGCCCATCAAGGAATCTTAGTGCACTCAGGAGTTATTGATGCTGACTTTAAAGGTCAGATTTGCGCTATGGTCTCCACACAAAAACGCCCCGTTACTATTCCTGAAAAGACCTGCCTTGCTAAATTAGTGCCTTTTAAGTCTTGTGTCCCCAGGATAGAACAACAAACTCACGAAGATAGTGGCAGTGGATCTACGGGACTTTTGCAGGCCTTCTGGACTGCAGACATCTCTGACCAAAGGCCACAGATGACATGTACCCTGGTCCTGCCGAACGCCCATCCACCCCAGACTCTGCTTTGAGGTTTGATTGATACGGGTGCTGATGTAACTATCATCTCCTTCTCTGCATGGCCTCCCTCATGGCCTTTAGCCCCTGTGGGATCGGCCATCGCAGGATTAGGAGGAACCACACAGAGCTATTTAAGCGGACGGCCTGTGGTGGTGAAGGACTCAGAGGGGCACACAGCCACGATTAGGACTTATGTTGCTACCACTTCCCTTAACCTTTGGGGACGGGACGTGTTGGCAGCTTGGGGCATACGGATTGGGACAAATTTTTAGCAGGGGTCACTGTGCGTAAGGGCGCCCAGTATCCTACACTGCCTTTGCAGTGGTTGATTAACACACCAATCCGAGTCAGACTCTGCTTAGTTAATTGAATTAAGGGCTGTTATCATGGCTTTTCAATGATTGTCACAGGAACCTTTGAATTTGGTTACTGAAGCCGACTAGCAAAAGCTTTGTATACAATTAATCACCTTACAGTACCACAAAATTCAAATAATCCTGTTATTCTGAATTAATTTTCTCTCATTGCAGTCTGCAGGTGAGACACAACTGCCCTGGGCAAAAGTCTGGGTACGGAATTTACTCACTAACCAGTGGGAAGGCCCTCATGCGCTTATCGTTTGGAGTCGTGGGTATGCTTGCGTTTCCACAGATACTGGGGTACGGTGGCTACCTTCAAAATGCGTTCACCCTGACCTACAGCACCAGAGGCAGAACAGGCAACCTCCAAATGATGACCAGAATGCAGACCATCCAAATGGCGACCAGAATGTAGATCATCAGCCTAATGACTCTTCTGATGATGACCAAGATGTCGACCATCAGGCGGATGGTCCTGCTACAAGCAGAGACTGGGATGGTCCTTCCACAAGCAGAGACTGAACTTTAAATTTCTTGTTATGGAGTCAGATAGTTAAAGCCTTAAGGACATATTTAGAATTAATAACTGATGTAGATTTCTATTTAGGATTAATAGTAGGGTTGTTAACTTATAAAACAAAAAGGGGGAATTGTAGGTACAAAAATGCTGCTAGCAAGGATTTCCTTGCTATTTTCTGTGAGAGACTTTTCTCTTTCACAAAATAGGTAGCAGAGAATGTAAACAACCAAGCTACCTGCAACCTGGAAAAGTCTTGTTTATGGTATAGTAGAAAAATATTTTGACAATGGATGTTTTAGGATTTTAGCCAATCACCCCCAAGGGGAGGCTGATCCTTTGTCCAATTAGACTATGAAGAAAAAAGTCTATAAAAGAGTTTGTAAAATAATTAAATAAATCAATCTTGCTGCACAATTCCTGCCTGCTGGATCTTCTCTCCTCCTCCTCCCTATGGCTGCGGGTCACGGTGATATACCCTTGGGCCCAGGCCCGCAGTAATAGTACAGGATTTGAAAAATATAAAAGTTAAAACCTAAGGCATCAGAAGAAGGTATTAGTTTACTGCATCAGGTGGGGGCAGCTCATGCCCTGACCACAGGATCTAATCCTGATGTCGCAGCAGTAATGAGAAGTATCAAAATGCACTTTGTGAAAGGGGCACGTAATAAACTGAACCCCTTGATTATATCTCCAGTCGTGAATGCTACTGGTAACATAAGTGCCTTAACAAATGCTTTGAGGGATATTGGGGCTATGATCTCAGAGCCAGCTGTGCAGGTAGTGAGAGAGAATAAGCCGGCAAAGCCAAGAGTCACCTCACAGGTGATAAGGAAACAAATGTGTAGAGATCTTGGGCAAGCAAGTGTTCCACAGTCAGAAATAGATGGAATTACAACATCAGAAATGTTCCGCTGCTGGCAAAAGTTAGCATCTACAGAAAAAAATAATCCCACCACCCCCCCTCCTGCCACCTCAAAGCATCGAAACTCCTGGCAAATGCCAAAACAGGAGGAGCAGTGGGTTGGCGGGTCCCCCCATATTGCTGCCACCGTTGGTGCCTTTTTCCTGGTCCTAAAATTACAAGCTAGACACAGGTGATAAAAACAAGGATCCTTATGGTGCACAACACAATGGAATACACACCGAAAATGCGTGGAAGATGCACACCGTAACATAAAGTGGGCACAATTTTATATGTTCAGCAAATCAGCATAACTGACAAGGATCCCCAATTAGAGGCATAGGTGATGAGGTAATTCCCCCCTTTCCTGAAACCCCTCCTTTAGGTATTAACTAAACTTTGTTTTTGAAAGGGTGTCTTGAGAAGCCCTTTTAACCTTGATTCCCGGAGAATCTAACCTTGGTTCCCTGGGGCATGGAGCCTCTGGGGAATGTATTTTGTCTTTCTGTCTAATAGAGTAGGTAAAATGCTAGCTATGAATCTATGTAGTTATACAATAATAGGCTACAGAGCTACAAATATACATATATGTGGAGAATATAGAGAATATGTAAAAGCAAAAAGGCAAAAATAAATTTAGCATCATTCCTGTCGCTGTTGGGGCGGTCATGACACACGGACAGTGCCTCCTTCAAGGGCCAAAAAGCTGTTTATTAAACAAAGCAGCCTCTTTTATACACGTTTTGTATGTTATAATTTGTGTTACATATTCATTGGCTGCTAAACTACTACAATAGACTCTTTGGCTATTATTAACTACAACATACTACCATTGGCTACCTATAGCATAAGCATTCAAGCATTCAGAAAAATAACAGGTGCGGATATGTTGCTGTTTTTCTCCTTCTATTGTTTAACTTTCTTGCTTCTGTTGATACTACGTTCTCATGGGTAAAAACTAATTGTTTTTCTTCTCACGGAATTTTCTCACAGTCCTTCTCTAGCTGAAGTAACAGGCCTGAGCCATAATTTTACAAAGGCAACAAGGCCTTCATTTTATAAGGTTTTACTTAAATGCCACACATTCCCCCCTTTAGAGTCTGACAAGACTCTACCTTGTCTAGTGTCTACTCCACATTTAACCACAGCACTGATTTACACAACCAGCTATCATAAAGAAACCAACTATAATTACAGATACTATGAACAGTTCTTTTATCCAGGCCCAGTTTGGTAACCATGAAGTGAGGGTATGGAAGATATAGTCAAAGTTCAAGGTGTTATTTTTGAAAGAAAGCTATTTCATGTAAAATTTGAGTTTGCTTCCAAATTTCAGCCAAATCCTTCTTAATTCTTCCACTTGGGTCCACATAAGAACAAGTGGTGTTAACGATTGCACACACACACCCCCTTGTGCGGCCAGTAGGAAATTGAGAGCTATTCTGTTCTGCAAAACCATACGAGAAAAATCATGGATTTCTTCTTGTAAGGCCAAAATTGCATCTGCAATCTGCTGTTCAATATGCTCAATAACGGCTGAGATGTTTACAACTGCTCTTTCCATCTCAATTTCTCCCAAGGAAGGAATGAGAGCTCTGATTGCACTATGGAAAAGTGTGGGACACTCAAAGTGGAGATTAATGGATCCTTTCTTCCTCCCCATCCTTCCATTTGGATCCTCAGTATGATCAAATATTGTTGTGTTTGTAATAACAGCAGCAAGGGCACAGGCTTGATCTTTATCTAAGGGCAGAATTTTCCAGGCCTCATTTTCACATATCCAATATCACCCTGTCCCATGTGGTAGAACGAGTCTCCATGATGTCTGTGCCATCCTTCTCACAGATTTTGGACTTACTCTTTCTGTGGATTCGGTCCTCTGGCAATATGAAGGAAGAAGGGCCTTTCCTGTGGCATTTACAATTGGGCAGGGAACTGTATAATTCTCATCTATTAGACAGCTCAGGGGTATAGGAGGCAGGAAGGTCTTAGTGATTCATTCACACCTCTCCGAATTGTTTGCTCTCATTAAAACACCAATCAGTGGCCAGTTACAATTCCCATCTATAGCTGGCAATTGAGTACAAATTGAGCAGTTGTTCTTATTAAGAGCTTTGGATATATTTTGGACTAAAGTGGCATGAAAATCTTGGGGCCAACCCTGAGTCATGGTTACCAATTGTGCAGATAACAGACATGAAAAGAACAATTTAAATCACATCATCCTGATTTGTATCAGTCTCATCAGTCTCTGTTTTCCCAGTGGTTTCAGGAGCAGAAGCCTTCTTAACTCTTGAGTAGTGGTGTAGAGGGATTCCTTGTGGAACAGGGGCGTATGATACCCCTGGAAAGATTGGACAACCTAGAGTTGCTGAGGAAAAACCCCTGAACTGGCCCCTGGCTGCAGGCAAGCCTGGAAGACACCTGGCTGAAGACAGCCTTGAAAGTACTTGGCAAAGTGATACACTGGTCGGCTCCCCCACAGATTAGGGGCCGTCTAGAGGGACTGGGCGCGAATCTTTGCAAAGTAGATATAAGCTTGTATAGGTAAACAGTAAAGCGGAGAACGATGCTCAAATCGTATTGGTGTCTGTGTCGTTACTTTGGCTAGCTCTCCAGCACTGGGGACCGCCCCCCCCCCGCCCCCCCGCCCCGCAAAATAGTGGATCCACGGTCCCTTGCCAGCAACCTTGACCACAGTGAGGGTAGTCAGCAGGACTTGGAACGGTCCTTTCCACTTAGCTTGCAAGGGATCACTGTCCCACCATTTAACATAGACCCAGTCTCCAGGCTGGAACGGATGAGCAGGTGTGTCCAGTCCTATTGGTCTGGATAACACAAAGAATCTCTGGAGCTTCTGCAAAGTGGAACTTAAAGCCATTAAGTACTTCTGTAAATCAATTTTGCCCTTCATATGGATTTTTCCTAGGATATGCGGAATCTGATATGGCCTAATGTGCTAATTTGGGCACAGCCTAGTTTTTAGTAGTGGAGGAAGGCTGCAGATGTGGCTTCCCCCATGTCAGGCAGAGCCAGTCTCTGATGGCTCTGAAGATGGACATGCTGCTGGCCCAATTAGAGAGTTTGGTAACGCCTCTGTGATGACACATTTAAGAAGGAAATGAAAACAGCGTGCGGGCAGTTTTTCTGGGGGTGGCGAGCTGCCATCCCAGTGCAGCACACAGCGATAAACCGCCACCACCGCCATTTCAGCACAGCCCGCGGTGAGCTTTGCCTGCCTGGCCTCTCCTAGGTAGCTGTGCCACGTGCAGAAGGACAGGGGCGGCAGCAACTTCTCTTTCTCAGCACCGTGCATGAAGAGAGGCGTTGAATGGCGCCGGGGCCGGGGCGGCCACCACGGCCAGCAGCAGAAACATGGCGAGTGATTCCAGGATGCAGAGCTTGGATGGAGTCGACTTCTCAGCGCTGCAAGATACTGTAGAGGTCTTTGAATTGGTGGAGTTTGTTTGCAATGGTGCCTACTAGCAGCAGTTTTTCTTCTGGTTGGAGAAGAGAAGGAAGTGAGAACATGTGGGGAAAGACAACATGGCAGCACCAAGGTCAGTGAGAAGAAAGAGGGGAAGTGCTTCAAATGTCGGAGCCACAATTTTTCCGCAAGCTGTGGTGAGGACTATAGTGAAACAAACTGTTCCCCTGTAATCCATGAAGCCCATGGGGAGATGCAGAAATCCACTCACAGCCCGTGGGAAACGTGCACACGCTGGAGCAAGTGGAGGCCAGAGAAAGCTGCAATCCCGTGGGAGACCCGAATAGAAAGAAAGAGAGACCCTGCTTCCAGAGATAGAGAAAGAGGGCCCTTACTTCCAAGCTAGAGCAGCCTATGCTTAAAAGACTGTATCCCGTTTTAGCGGGGGGGGGGGGGGTTCCAAGTGCAGGGGAGCCGGCCAGAGTAACGATACGAACACCGATATGATTTGAGCATCATTCTCCGCTTTATTTTTTACTTTCACTAACTTATATCTACTTTGCAAAGATTCATGCCCTATTCCCACGAGACAGCCTCTAAGCAGCGGTGGAGCCGACCAGTGTGTAACTTTGCCAAGGATTTTCAAGGCTGCCTGCTGCCAGGTGTCTTCCAGGCGTGCCTGCAGCCTGAGGCAAGTTCAGGGGTTCTTCCTCAGCAACCAGACTTTCCTGGGGTATCATGTGCCCCTGTTCCACAAGGAATCCCTCTACACATCCCCCGTTTTCTTTTTGGGCAACCCAGGCCTGGTTGATGATCTTTTGCAGCCCCCCTTTAATGCAAAAAACAATACACCCAAATACTATTAAGCCCAATATAACTACAAATAGCAATCGGCAGCCTTCTACTACCAAGGTACGCAGCCATCCGGTGATACCCAGACCCTTAAGCCAATCTCCAATAGGGTCGTCTGTCTCCCGAAGGTTGTGTAGGCCCCTCTGGAGGTCAGAGAGGTGCTTGTGAATTGAGACAGAGTGGTCAGAAAGATTCATACAGCACATACGTTGGAAATCTTCACAGCCGTGGCTGTGGGCTAATAGCAGAAAATCAATGGCTGCCCTATTTTGTAATATTGCATGCCTAACACTAGTAACATCTGCGCTTAGCTCGTCAAGCATCTGCGAAGTTATGTTTAACTCATTCCTCTGGAGTCTTGCGGGTTAAAATATGGGACCCCGATTAAACAGGTGCGAAATGGGTCCCCTCGTGTGGCTAGGCTCAGACACATGGAGTCTTGCCCCATTAAATCAGCTAGGGTGTCTTGGGGTGACTTTGTGATGTGTATCCCATATCGCTGCCCTATGCCCAGAAATTAATTCTTGTGCCTTTCTATGCCTTTAAACTGAGCCTGAGAGGGGGAAGGAAAACTGAGCAAAACTTTCTCAAAGCAGTTTGCAGCTTGTTCAAGGTCACATAGAGATAGGGACTTTTTTTTTTCAGCTGCAGTAGGGGAGCAAGGAAGCACCCGGCTTGTTGCTTTCCAGTCAGCTTTTGGCCAGTTGTTCAGTTTCTTTTTTTCTCCGGACAGAGACTGAGAGTTGAACTTTGTTTTTCCTTCCCTGGAATTTCGGATTTTCTCCTTTTCTGCTGGACTGCTTCAACCTCAGAGCACATCAGGAGGACTTTCCACCGGGCACAGAGGGCCTGGCCCTGGGCCAAGCCCCAGCTCCAAGGAGACCAAAGGGAGGACTCTAACACTTTTTCCCAGGTTTTTTTCTCCACAGCGAGAGATTTTATTATTTAGCATTATTTTCCTTTTCCCATGTGTTTGGTAAATAAATAGTTTTATCTCCTTCACTTTCCTTCGAGGAAAATTTATTTTTCCCGAACCTGGTGGGGGGAGGGTTGGTTGTGCCTTCTCTCAGAGGATGTATTTCTAAATTTGGCCAAACCGGTACAAAGGGTGACCCACATGTTTTGTCTCTTTTGGATTGCTGTCAACATTGCACCGGACCCGGTTAGGATGCTTACGAGAAGCAAACCTCTCAGAATGTTTGCAGGCCCAGCGCTGCTTGGTCGCTTCCCAGTGCTCGGGGGCCACCACATGCTGCCGTGGGATACGAACCTGTGTGCTACACTCTCGCCCTAACACTGCCACACTCCGCACTGCCTTCACTCGGTCTAAATGGGCGGACAGCCGATCGAAGATGTCTGCCAATGCCCTTGTCTCAAGACAGTCAAAACAATTCCCCACTCTATCTCTGTGTCTGGTGCTATACCCAAGAATTTACGCAACTCCCCTTCTTGGTTCCGTCTTCACAGAGGGTTCCCTGATAACCACCACAAGTCACTAGCAACCACCCAGGGCAGCCGTTACATTCGCCACGGGGTCTTGCTATTTCCCCCGCTACAGAGAGTGGTGGACCTGGCAAGTTCTCAGCCCCCTCACTCAGCCACGTCTGCAGCCTCTCCCAAGGCTTCTTGGGACGGGGGTCCCAGAGTTCCAGCTGTTGTAGCAGTAGCGTCACTTTCCTCAGGAGCCAATGCTGACTGCGCCTTCTCGCTTCGGGGTCCTGTATGCGTAGCATGGCACCACCTGCTGGGCACCCACAACGGTCCCTCTGGGGAGGAAGCACACATATATCCTCGGCCATTAAATAGCACTGGGCTGGGACCTTCCCACAACCCTGTTCGAGGGTTACCGTACAAAACACTTATTCCTGGAAGGGCCTGCTTGATTCCCCTACAAACTGTCTGATGATGGATTACCAGTGGAGGCTTCTCCCTAACCCCAGCCAGAGAGAGGAAGTTCAATGTAAACAGCATTTTGCTTAACCGCTTACTTGGTTCCATCTCTCCCCCTTTCTGTCGGCCCAGATATTCTTTTAGTGTACGATGGGCTCTCTCTACCACTGCCTGACCGGTGGGCTAGTATGGGATCCCCGTGATATGTTCTACCCCCCACTGCTGCATAAATCTGGCTAGGTGACTGTGGGGTATGCCCAGCCCCTGCCCTGGAGGGATCTCTGCTGAGATAAGAGATTTCACAATCGCCCAGCAGGACTCCCTGGAAAGGCAACCACTTCTTTGGCCACGGCGAGAAAAGACAGACCCACAATCCTTTAGGAGACCCTATGCAGATCCTTTGTAACCCATTGGCCTTCACCCATCCCCTGTATCCCTATAAAAGCTAAGGCCTCTGACCCTGTAGGAGAGAGCTCTCATCCCTGGCTTTCCCCTTCGCCGGAGTACGGACCAACAATAAAGCTACCTTCTGTGCAGAACCAGCCACACGAACCTCTCATCTCTCTCTCTGGTCTGGCTTGGCCTGGAGGCTGCCCTGCAGAGCTGAGCTGAAATCACGAGCTGATAATCACTAAAGAGCTGAGCGTCTCTGCAAGGGCCCTCCTGGCCAGCAGCTGAGGGAAGACACCGGGCCTCGGGAAGGCGATTCCTTTTGGGACCATCTCTCCGGACCGGTCACCTCGTCCTGGGCCAGAGCCACTGACCCAATCACTAGCTGTAATAACTGGTGCCCGAACAGCCATTGGACTCCTGACCTGGCCTGAGCTGCGTCTTGACCACTCCAAGACAGAACCAGCCGTTCATGTGCTGATCGTCTGAGGAAAGACCTACGTTTTAGCAGGCCTTTTGGACGGGGACAGTTCGAGACCCTCGCCTCCCACCTGGGACAGAAGTCCCTGACGATCGAACTGCCAGACCATCCCCCCAGCAGACCTTTCTAGGAGCCAGCCTCACCAGGAAATGGGATTTGTAAGTTTAAATTCGGGGCTCTCCTCCTTTTCCTTGCACGCAACTTAAAGTAATTTTTGGTGGTTTTTTTCTCTTTTTTCTGCTGAGGGAGGAACTAAGATGGGACATAGGCAAACTAAACCCAGCCTTTCCCAATCTGAGAGAGACCTATACCCCTTTCTTCTAACCCTTCTCTTAAAATCTGACTTTAAATTCTCTAAAGGTGTTCTTTCTAAGAAAAATCTCAAATCTTTTAGTAATTGGATATCTTGAAATTTTCCTGATGCTACCACAGACTCTGTCCTTTCTGATCCATTCTGGGACAAAGTTGGGAACACACTCTATTCCTCTCAAGCCACGGGAAACTTCTCTGTTTCAAAATTCATTCCTTTATTTCATTTATTGGTTAAAATGTGTCGTGCAACAACCCCCCTTCAGCCAAACCCCTTCTCTACCCTTCCCCCCTCCTACTCCCCCTCTCCGCCTCTGGCAATGGCCAGCCAGAGCGTGGATCGTGCCTGCCGCCCCGGCCCTGGCCCGGCTGGGGCGCTGGCCACCCCACTTCCCTACCCCAATCCCCTATTTCCAGCAGTCCTCCCATACCCAACCCCCCCCGCTCGCCCCCTCGGTCCTGCTGCCACCCCCCAGGCAGCGCGCACGGGATCCATCCCAGCCCCATCCCCATTCCCCGGGATGGATGCCTCTGAGCCCCCCCCAGCCCCATCTCCCTGTGCCCCGGTATTTCGCAACCCTTCGCGCATGACACCACCCTTCCCCCTCTCGCACCTCTGACCCCCCCCACCCCAGCGTTGCGGCCCCGTCCCAGCCAGCCACTCTGCCACCACCGCCCCTCCCTGCACCCACACAGCAGGCATCGTACAACACGGGACCAGTCCCGCAGAGCCCCGCGCATGCACTGCGGGGCATGGAACAAGAGTCACGCCCCCCCCAGCATCCCCCCCTCTCGCCGGTGGCAGGACCCAGCAATCCGCGGCACCGCCTCAGACTATTGCCCACAGAATACAATCTCCCTCCCACCCTCCCCCACTGCCAATGGCCCTGGCACCCTGGCAGGTGCCGGCACACCCGCTCTCTCCCCCCACAGCTGCATCTTGCGCAATACCTGCTACTAATCCCCCTCTCCCTACAGCCCCCCCTCCCCCTACCACGGGTTTTTGCGCAATCCCCATCTCCTCCGCTGCTGGGCTAGAGCCTACAGCCCCCCCCACACCCTCCTACAGCCCATGTTGACTCCACACGGAATTGCAAAACCAGCACCACCTGCAACCCGACCTCCCCCCAAACGACCTGCTACTGTACAACCTCTCCACCCCCATGCTGCCACAACAGACCCCCTTCCCATCCCTCAAACCATCCCCGACTCCCCGCTACCCCTGCCCTGGCTAAAGAAAAGTCGTCATTTCAAAAATGCCGCGCTACGCCCCCTGTATCCTGGCCCTGCCCTGCCACAGCTTATCCCTCCTGTTCAGATGACAGTAGCAGCAGTTCTGACTCTGAATCTCAGGACCGATGGGCACAGACACGCAGGGAAGAGAACCGGGAGGGAGATTGGGAGTTGGCTCAGAAAATTTCAGCCTTTCCAGTCATTATAGGGAGAGGGAGGACGGGTGGTCCAACTACAAAATCATGGGAACCTATCCCATACAAAGAAATCAAAGAGCTTTGCAAGGCAGCAAAAGAACATGGGAGAGGGTCACATTTCTTTAGAAACTTATTGGAAGCCACTTTCTCTGCCTATACATTAGTACCACATGATATTAAAAATATTATTAACTGCATCCTTTCCCCTGCCGAATATATGTTATGGGAAAGGCATTGGAAAAGACATTTAAAAACACTGTCTGACACTTATGCTAAAGATGCAAATCAGACTGATTGGACAATACAACAACTGGCTGGAGAAGGTGACCTCCAAAAACCCCTAGATCAAGCTACAACCTTACCTGAAGTAGCATTACAAGACATAGCTATTGCAGCTAAGACATTGCTGTTTCTTACCCCTGATGATTCTGTTCCTACACAATATTTCTCTAACATCAAACAGTCAGCAAATGAAAGCTTCATTCAGTTTGTTGATCATTTAAAAGCTAGCTTAGAAGAACAGATAGAAAGTCCAGATGAACGAAAGGAACTTTTGGGCAATCTTGCCATGGTAAATGCTAATGAACAATGTAAGAATATCTTGAGGGCCCTACCCATGGACACAGAACCCACAGTAGAACAAATGATAGAGACCTGTACTAGACACACATCCACAGAGAACAGAATGACCCAAGCAGTTGTAAAGGGCATCACAGAGGGAGTTTCCAGTGCATTTGCTGCAGCAGTCTCTAAGGAGAATGCCCGCTGTTTCTATTGTGGCGAACTTGGACACTTTATAAAGGACTGGCCACAATGGTCACCCACCCAGCACCGTCATGCCACCTACCAAAGGCACCAGAGACAGCAACAGCACCAGCAGCGTCCAAAAAACTTCTATCGGAGCGCGGTGTCAAGGCCTCCCGCTCAGACAACAAATCAAAGGCCATACTACCCCGCCCCGGCTGCGAACTCCACATCGGACCACTGAGAGCAGACAAATGGACCTCACCCGGCACCATCATCCCAGGCGATCCCAGAACACATGAGAAGGATCCAACACACGGAGCGCTACCGATGGGAACCAGGCGTCAACTGGTAACATCACTGCCAATTAACTTTGTTGACAAGCGTTTCTATCGTATCCCCACAGGAAAGTACAGACCGCAGAACGGCCCATGGGACATTCTTATACTAAGCAATACCATCCATGGTCCAGAACAACTCTTTGTATTACCTGAGATACAAACAGTGCACCCTGGACAAGAGATTCTTGTCCAGCTTTGCTGCACGGACACACCTTTCTTTCTCCCACAGGGAACACCGATTGCACAAGCCTTTTTACTTCCACAGAACCGCCCAGAACAGCTTCCCCTCAATCCTACAGCAATGTGGATAGAGATTGTGGGCTCAAACAAACCGACCATCGAGTGCAGCTTGTTAAGGAGAGAGGGTCTACCACCCAGGGATGCTGGACACCGGAGCAGATGTGACCATCATTGCCCGCTCCGAGTGGCCAGGGAATTGGGAACTGGAGCCAGTGGCAGGTATGTTCTCCGGGATTGGTGGAGTTGCAGTATCCATGAGAAGCAAACGAAATGTTGTCATCGAAGGACCTGAGGGCAGGATAGCGACCACCCGACCATTTGTGGTAAGGGCCCCCATCACCCTATGGGGCAGAGACCTTCTATCCCAGTGAGGTGCCACCCTTACCATTCCCAGCCAGGATTTCTGACTGGGGCCACTGAGAAACACGCACTGCCATCTACTCCCCCGCTCACCTGGAAGACTGACAACCCAAAATGGGTGAGGCAGTGGTCCCTTGAAGAAGAAAAACTCAGTGCGCTGGAAGCCCTGGTGGAAGAGCAACTTGCCAAAGGTCATATCACTGAGACTACAAGCCCTTGGAATTCCCCTGTCTTTGTACTGAAAAAGCCTGGCAAGGACAAATGAAGACTACTCCATGACCTACGAAAGATCAATGAGGTCATTGAAGACATGGGCCCCCTCCAACCTGGCCTGCCATCACCATCGATGCTGCCTCAAGACTGGATGCTTGCCATCATAGACATAAAAGACTGTTTCTTTAACATCCCGCTCCATCCTCAGTACGCACCGTGGTTCGCCTTCTCCATCCCCTCCCTTAACGAACAAGCCCCACTCAGAGGATACCATTGGCTCGTCCTTCCACAAGGCATGAAGAACAGCCCGACCATCTGCCAGTGGTACGTCGCCCACATTCTGTCCCCCATCAGGAGCCTATTCCCGGAAGCAATCATTTACCACTATATGGATGACATACTAATCTGTGCATCAGAAAAAACTTACTTGGACAGAACTCTTAAAAAGACAATTGAAGCCATAGAAGAAGCAGGGTTCGAGATTCGTGAGGACAAAGTGCAGCACTCCAGCCCATGGACTTACCTTGGCCTCCAGATCCGTGAGAGAACCATCATACCCCAGCAACTCGCCATCAAAGAGGATCCCAAAACCTTAAGGGACTTACACAGCCTGTGAGGATCCATAAATTGGATACGCCCCCTACTGGGAATCACAACAGAAGATCTCACTCCCCTCTTCAACCTCCTCCACGGCAGCAAAGACTTGGACTCTCCACGTGCCTTCACACCTGAAGCCCGAGATACCATCATCAAAGTTCAAGAAGCCCTGTCTTCATGCCAAGCCCATTGCATTGAACCCAGCCTGCCTCTCCAGTTTGCAGTTCTGGGTAAGGCTTCCCTTTTACACGGACTGATCTTCCAGTGGGACCCTCAAGTCAGAGACCCTTTGCTGATACTTGAATGGGTCTTCACAAGCCATCAACCTACAAAGACATTAACCACCTTCCAAGAAGTAATGGCACATTTAATATAAAAGGCCAGAACTCGTCTCCGCTCTCTTGCAGGGTGTGAGTTCACATGCATATACTTGCCATTGACCACTGAAGATCTGAAGCTGTTGCTCCGGACCAATGAGAGCTTCCAGTTAGCCCTAGATAGCTACACAGGCCAAATTTCCATTCACATGCCAAAACATAGATTTTTCTACCATGATGCAGCTTTTAAATTGATTCCAAAAGTAATCCAAAGTAGAAAACCTCTCAAAGCTCTGACCGTCTTTACCGATTGGTCTGGTTTGTCCCATTGGTCTGTCATGACATGGAGGCAACCCAATACCCAAAAACGGGAATCTGATATCCAAATAGTAGAGGGATCTCCACAGATTGCTGAATTAGCAGCCGTTGTCAGAGCCTTTGAGAAGTTTAAAGATGAACCTTTTAATTTGGTCACAGATTCAGCTTATGTCACTGGCATAGCTATGAGGGCTGAACATGCTTTTCTAAAGGAGGTCTCCAACCAAAAATTATAGCAATTGGTTTCCACATTAATCCATTTAATCTCGCACAGAAAACAGCCTTACTACATTATGCATGTGAGGTCACACACTGACCTCCCTGGTCCCATTGCAGAAGGGAACAGGAGAGCAGACGCACTGGCCATGCCAGCAGAGACTGCAAACGTCCCTGACCTCTTTGCCCAGGCGAAGTTGTCACATGCATTTTTTCACCAAAACATTCCTGCCCTCGTCAGAATGTTCAAGCTTTCGAAAGATCAAGCAAAAGCTATCATTGCAACATGCCGGAACTGCCAGAACTACCAAATACCATCTATGGGTACCGGAGTCAACCCCCGTGGTCTGAACAGCTGCCAATTGTGGCAAACTGATGTAACCCACTTCCCATCCTTTGGGACATCCAAATATGTGCACGTGTCAGTTGACACATTTTCTGGGGCAGTGTTTGTGTCAGCCCATGCAGGGGAAGATGCCGTCCATGTCACCAAGCATTTTCTCCTTGCCTTTGCCACCCTTGGAGTCCCTGAAGAAATCAAAACAGATAATGGGCCTGCCTACACCTCTTGTAAGTTAAAAGATTTCTTCAACCAGTGGGGGATAAAACACAAGACAGGCATATCTAGCAATCCCACAGGACAATCCATCGTAGAAAGGACCCACCAAACCCTCCAAAGAGTCCTCAATCAGCAACGGAGAGAAACAGAAATCTTGTCTCCTGTTGAAAGACTCTGTAAGGCTCTCTATGTCATTAACTTCCTAAATGACATCATCAGAGCCTGACCCCCCAATACTCCGCCACTTCTCAAATTCAACCCAAGCTAAGCTCACGGAGAAACCACCAGTCCTGGTGAAGGACCCAGAATCACACCAGGTCTCTGGGCCTTTCCAATTGATTACCTGGGGGAGAGGCTACGCCTGTGTCCAGCTACCATCTGGCCCGAAGTGATTCCCAGGAAAAAGTATAAAACCATACTTAGGCCCTACAAACACTGCTTCTATGAACACCAACAAGAATTCTCCTGAGTCAAATACAGGACCTCCCCAAAACCAGACCAGCTCTGCATGGAGACAAAAACGTCGCTGAATGCCAACCAACCAGAGAAAAGACCATCCCACCACATGGCAGCAGACTAAACAGAAAGCTGAACAAGAAGCTACAGCAAACAGTCAAGCCGTAGGCCAGACACAGTCTGAAAAAACTGATCCTTAGTTTATATGATATCACCCCTTGTTACCCCAAAATAACCCCTTCCCTCAACCCTTGTCAAACCTCTCTAAACCCCAAAACTTCCCCTCTCACCACAAAGCTAACAGATCTCGCTTATATTCCCTCTCAGAAGCCCCATCCCTGCCAAAAGATAAAATTTATCTACGTTGATGCTGTCCTCACCGCTGCCTTGATGACCTAAAAGTAGATAAGAGCCTAGACTGGGTCAATGACCTTTTTGGACGATGGGGAATAACGGGATGGATTGCATCTTTGATTAAGGGAGCTTTGTGGGTATTCATTGTAATTATTACTATGTTACTTATGTTCTCTTGCCTCCTACGTTGCTGCAGAAAGGCTGCCGGGAATGCCTTTTTAATAAATACAGAAGGGGGAGTTGTGGGGTATGCCCAGCCCCTGCCCTGGAGGGATCTCTGCTGAGATAAGAGATTTCGCAATCGCCCAGCAGGACTCCCTGGAAAGGCAACCACTTCTTTGGCCATGGCGAGAAAAGACAGACCCACAATCCTTTAGGAGACCCTATTGTCATAGGTTAGCAAGCATAGTACCGGAAGGGATGTATTACCGCAGGCCTGGTTCCTACGGTATATCACCATGTCCCACAGACATAGGGAGGAGGAGGAGAGAAGATCCAGCAGGCAGGAATTGTGCAGCAAGATTGATTTATTTAATTATTTTACAAACTCTTTTATAGACTTTTTCTTCATAGTCTAATTGGACAAAGGATCAGCCTCCCCTTGGGGGTGATTGGCTAAAATCCTAAAACATCCATTGTCAAAATATTTTTCTACTATACCATAAAAAAGACTTTTCAAGGTTGCAGGTGGCTTGGTTGTTTACATTCCCTGCTACCTCTTCTGTGAGAGAGAAAAGTCTCTCACGGGCTTAGAAAATAGCAAGAAAATCCTCGCTAGCAGCATTTTTGTATCTACAATTCCCCCTTTTTGTTTGATAAGATGACAACTCGACTGTTAATCCTAAATAGAAATTTCCATCGGTTATTAATTCTAAATATGTCCTTAAGGCTTTAACTATCTGACTCCGTAACAAGAAATTTAAAGTTCAGTGTCTGCTTGTGGAAGGACCATCCCAGTCTCTGCTTGTAGCAGGACCATCCGCCTGATGGTCGACATCTTGGTCATCATCAGAAGAGTCATTAGGCTGATGATCTACATTCTGGTCGCCATTTGGATGGTTGGCGTTCTGGCCATCATTTGGAGGTTGCCGGTTCTGCCTCTGGTGCCGTAGGTCAGGGTGAACGCATTTTGAAGGTAGCCACCGTATCCCAGTATCGGTGGAAACACAAGCATACCCACGACCCCAAACGATAAGCTCATGAGGGCCTTCCCACTGGTTAGTGAGTAAATTCCACACCCCGACCTTTGCCCCGGGCAGTTGTTTCTCACCTGCAGACTGCAATGAGAGAAAATGATTCAGAATAACAGGATTATTTGAATTTTGTGGTACTGTAAGGTGATTAATTGTATACAAAGCTTTTTCTAGTCGGCTCTGTGGGGTTTCTCCATGAATTCCCCTTTTCTGTTTGTCCAAAACACGCTTCAAGGTACCATGAGCGCGTTCGACAATGGCTTGGCCAGTAGGAGAATGTGGGATACCAAAGGTATGGTCTATACCCCATAGGTGCAAGAACTCCCGCGTCTTCTCCGAGGCATAGGCAGGACCATTATGGGTTTTCACAGAAGCTGGCACACCCAGGACTGAGAAAGCCAATTTCCAATGGGCAATGACATCACGGCCCTTCTCTCCAGTGTGAGCAGAAGCCCACATAGCCGAGGAGAAAGTGTCAATAGACACATGCACATATTTCAGCCGACCAAATTCTGGGATGTGAGTTACATCCGTTTGCCAAATCTGCAAGGCTTTTAGCCCTCTGGGGTTTACCCCCACTGGCAAAGGCGCGGCGAGCCCGTGACAGTCAGCACAAGCTCTGACAATGTCACGCGCTTCAGTTGGTGTTAAATGAAACTGCTTCTGCAGGGTATGTGCACTTTGATGGAAGAAACCCTGCGATGCGTTGGCTTGTGCAATTTTGTCAGGCTGAGGCCCTACCCACGCTGGGTTGGCCAGCATGTCAGCCCTGGCATTGCCTTCTGTTAGAAACCCTGGTAAATTGGTGTGGCTTCGAATGTGCAGAATGTAATACGGATGCACTCGAGACTGAATTACAGACCACAAGGTTTGCAACAGTGAAAACAGAGCTGCATTGTTCACCTCCTTCAGAAGTAAACAATCTAAGCGTTGGGTGATATCTGCTACATAAGCAGAGTCAGTAACCAAATTCAAAGGTTCCTGTGAGAATAGCTGAAAAGCCATGGTAACAGCCCTTAATTCAACTAACTGAGCAGAGTCTGACTTGGATTAGTAGGTTAATCAACCACCTCAAGGGCAGTGTAGGATACTGTGCGCCCTTATGCACAGTGACCCCTGCTAAAAATTTGTCCCAATCCATACCCCCCAAGCTGCCAACACGTCCTGTTCCCAAAGGTTAAGGCAAGTGGTAGCAACATTAGGCCTAATTGTAGCTGTGTGCCCCTCTGAGTCCTTCACCACCACAGGCCATTCACTCAAAAAGCTCTGTGTGGTTCCTCCTAATCCTGCGATGGCCGATCCCACTGGGGCTAAAGGCTATGAGGGAGGCCACGCAGAGAAGGAGATGATAGTTACATCAGCACCCGTATCAATCAAACCTCAAAGCTGAGTCCGGGGTGGACGGGCGCTCAGCAGGACCAGGGTACAGGTCATCTGTGGCCTTTGGTCAGAGATGTCTGCAGTCCAGAAGGCCTGCGGAAGTCCCGTAGATCCACTGCCGTTATCTTCGTGAGTTGGTTGCTCTATCCTGGGGACACAAGACTTAAAAGGCACTAATTTAGCAAGGCAGGTCTTTTCAGGAATAGTTACAGGGCGTTTTTGCGTGGAGACCATAGGGCATGAATCTGACATTTAAAGTCAGTGTCAATAACTCCTGAGTGCGCTAAGATTCCTTGATGGGCAACGTCAGGTTTTCCCACCAGCATTTCACTGGATCCCTGGGCTAAGGGTCCATACGCAACCAAGGGAACCTTATAAATACCGGTAGAGTCTAAAACGACAGCAGCTGCGGTGTGGACGTCAAAATCGTCTGATCCCTGGGTGCCGTCTGATCCCTGGGTGCTGTCTCTAGGGTGGCTGGGTAGGCCTGTGCCTGTACCTGTTCCACTCTCTGGGGGAGAGACTGCATCGGAGAGCAATTCTCCCTCCTTGCACCCCGGTGGAAGTTTCCCGGCAATGGCCGACCATCGGCATGGGCCCGGGATCTACAATAGTCGGAGCAATGCCCTGGTCTGCCACACCTCTTGCACTGGGGGATCGGTGTGTTCTCTTTTTGGCTTGGCTTAGGCCTCTTCCATTTCTTCACCTGTTTTGGTTGCTTTGGTTCACGACCAGAAGATGCGTGAACCGGCTGCAGGAACGCAGCCAAAGCAGACCTTCTCTGGTTCCCAGATCCCACCTTAGTGCAGGCTTCGACCATGTCTGTTACCTCAGGATACCCTGGAAAGGCATCTATGATTTTTCTGCACTCCTCGTTTGCATTATCTCTCACTAACTGCCTTAACAACATCTGTCTTAACCCGTCATCCTCAACCTGCTTCTCGAGAGAAGCAGCGACTTTCTCTACAAAAGAGAGGAATGACTCTGATTTCCCTTGAACTATTTCAGTATATCGCTTTCTGGGTGCAGATATCTCTATGGTTTTCAACAGGGCAGCCATGCCACCTGTTGAGCTTGCTGCAGGACGCTAGAGGACAAAGTACCTTGTAGACTGGGATCAGAGAAGGGACCAGTCCCCATCAAAGCATCCATTCCTGCTGTCCGTCTAGGATCAGCAGCAGGGAGCTGCAAATTTGCTAATGCAGTCTTGCCGGCCAGCTTTCTCCAGGTTTTCTCAAAAACTGAAAATTGTACAGGTTGAAATAGAATTTGACCTAAGTGTCTGATATCAAATGGAGAAAGCAAATCTCTGTTTATCACCTTTATTATCTGCATGACCTCAGCAGAACCTAGCCCATATTGTGCCACCTTGGATTGGAGGTCCTGGGCAACCTTCCAAGCAATTACCTCATGCTTATCATGCTCGCCTGAATTTGGGAGAGCCTTATACACTGGGAAAGCTTGGATCTCCCCTTTTGGGGAATCACTACCATCCTGAACTTCTGGCACAGCCTGCGGATGAAGTGTAACAGCTCCCCGGTTACCCCCAGAATCCTCAGATCTATTTGGCGTTCCAAGGATTTCTAATAACCTCCAGTCACCCTCCTCCAATGCTCGCATCTTAATAGACTCTAAGAAGTGACTGTAGTGGGTCGGACGCACTGTTACCGTGCAGTCCTGAAAGGTCCAGGGGCGAGACCGGCGCAGCCTTTTTCTTCGCCGCGCGGCTACAGCCGCCTGACGACCTGGGGCCAGAACCTCATCTGCCTCACTGTCTGACGATGAGTCATCAGGCAAAGGCAACTCTGAGGTGCTGGGAGTGAACAGAAATGGACGGGGAGGGGCACTTTGGCTAAGTTCGCTAGAGGCAGAAAAGACAGTACAGACTGCAGTTTGCTGTGCTGCAGTTTGGACAGCAGCCTCTTTACGGGATGCTGTCTCGGCCGGTCCCGATCGAACCGGTACTGAAGCTGCTGATGCCATCTCTGGGGCTACGTCCGGGCTCGGCGCCGCGCTTGTCTCTTGCACCGCAGTTGCGTTCGGCGCGATCGCCGCTTCCGCTGCTGTTTCTCGCTCCCCGGCTGCGCTCAGCGCCGCTGCTGGCCCGTGCTCTGCGGCCGCGCTGGGCGCCGCTGCCCCTGCCCGCCACTGCACAGCTGCCGCCACTTCCGGGTTTTCCCGCGACAACGCTGCTTCCGGTTTCTCCGCTGGCCGCACTGTTTCCTGGTTTGGAGCCGCGTCTCCCACGTTCGGCGCGGGCGGCGCTGGTGGCGCGGGCTCAGCGCCCCCCGCATGGCAGGGTGGCTCAGGCATCTGCTGCAGTAGCAAGCTTAACAGGTCCTCCACCCTTCGGGATATGTTCAGTAACTCTGTCAGCAAAGGCAGATGCTGTATTAAAAGGTCGATGGCTCGGTTCTGCGACTGCGCAGAACAGTCCAGCGCCAAGGAGGGCAGCGGATCACACCCAGGCAGTCTCGGAGCAGGCATGCCCGGTGCTACGCCCGCTAAGCAGTTAGATCCAGGTGCATACGAACCGGGCTAGGAGCCACTCTGGGGGTCCAAGTTGCTAAACCGCTAATTTGCAGCCCTGGATAAGCCGTGGCTGCCGTCCAGCCAAACGGCAAGGCAGGCTGTGCGCCCTCCCGCTGCCCCGACCCCCCTGCCTCTGCTGGCGTGGGGTCCCTGGGGGCTGCAGAGTCCTGCGATTGTGCAGGGTGAGCCGGCGCAGGCTCTGCCTGTGGAGCTGGGGGGGTTTTTCCGAATCCACCATCATTTGCCCCGGAAGCCTGGTCAGCGGGGTCCCCCTTGGACATTCCTCCGTCACTCATCACCGAAATAGGCCATCCAGCCCTGCTATCACAGTCAAGGTCTGTCAGCAGGATAAATAACGAACGCCAGGTTTTGTATAATTCTAACGCTGCTGGGTCCCCAGTCGGGAGCTCGTGCCGGACTGCACAGCCGAGTTCCTGCCATAAGGCAAAGTCCAGGGCAGTATCTCTGTCCATGGAAATCCCTTTTAAAGTAGCCCAGTCTAATAATTCCCGAACTGAGTTTTCAGGAATGGAGGTGGACATTATACTAAACACACCTTTCCAGACCAGTACCACAGCGTCGGTTTGTGAGCTTCATTTCTCAGTCGCGTCGGACCTCCCGGTCCCGGGGGGAAAGGGGAACAGCGTACCTCTAGAGGAATTCGTCTTGGCTCGCAGCTTGCAGGACACGTCAGAGAGTGCAGAATCACGTCGGGCAGCACCAAATATTACCACAGGCCTGGTTCCTACAGTATATCACCGTGTCCCGCAGCCATAGGTAGGAGGAGGAGAGAAGATCCAGCAGGCAGGAATTGTGCAGCAAGATTGATTTATTTAATTATTTTACAAACTCTTTTATAGACTTTTTCTTCATAGTCTAATTGGACAAAGGACCAGCCACCCCTTGGGGTGATTGGCTAAAATCCTAAAACATCCATTGTCAAAATATTTTTCTACTATACCATAAACAAGATTTTTCCAGGTTGCAGGCAGCTTGGTTGTTTACATTCTCTGCTACCTCTTCTGTGAGAGAGAAAAGTCTCTCACGGGCTTAGAAAAGAGCAAGAAAATCCTCGCTAGCAGCATTTTTGTATCTACAGGGATGTCCTTGCTAAGGGGTGCTTACAGCTTCCTCTGGGACCTAATAGAACCGATCAGCTGGCCAGTTTGAATATGGATAATTCTTTAAGCCACTTAAAATTGTGACCGCCTCTGTGATCCACATTTAAGAATAGACAAACTTCCCCCCAAGCTCTGTCTCGTTTCCTGTGCTGGGACAGGTGGCTGCGGGCCCCGTGTGGGGGCCAGCGGGCCCGGCCAGGCCCTCCTTGGGCCAGGCCGGGCCTGGCCATGGCCATCTTGGAGCCGATGGACCTGTTCCATCCATGGAACCCCCCCCACTGCTTTGCCGTGGGCAGCCAGAGTGGCTCGGCTCTCCCCTCTCTCCACTGCGATAAGAAGCATTCAACATTCCAGCTGCAAAGCTGCAAGGCCGAGGTGAGATTAATCCTTTTACTGCTGTGAAGAGCTGAAAACCTGAGGGAAGAGAGAGAGGAGATGCTTAAAGCTGAAATTCTGTTGTGAAGCTGTGATATATCAGAGTATCCTGTTGTAATTTCATGAAGATATGGGGGGTGGAGTGTTCAACTCGTAAGAAAAAGCACCTGCACTGAGATAGGCAGATGCTGACGCAGCTGTAATTTAATGAGATGTTTGGACAGGGACAGATGGAAGCGATGAGGTCTTTTGCTCCAAATGGGAAAGGAGAAAACCTCAGTTCCTAGAGATTGACCAGATGAGGACTTTTGCTCCAAATGGGAAAGGAGAAAACCTCAGTTCCTAGAGATGCTCCCAGAGATAGTCCTAACGATGAAGATGAGGAAGACCCTTTGCTCCCAGGGAAGGAGAAGAGCCTCTGTTTTTTTGTTTCTGAACGGCTCAACCTTAAAATTGTACCCCAAAAAACTTCAAGAGTGGACCCTCGAAAGCAGTTGTGGGAAAAGCTGCAAGTCGGGGGAAGGGACTCGCATGCGAGCAGAGAGACCTCTTCCTAAATGGACTGAACAATATTTGGAAGTGGGCGGCTGTCTTGTTGTGATACTGTTTTCATAGCACGAGCAAGAAAAGACTTCTCTTTCTAAATGGACTGAACAAGGTTATTATGGAAGTGGTAAACAGACTGAACATCTTAAGGGTTGTCTTTTTACATTGTCAGTGGGAGAAGGGAGGAAGGTGGGGGGAGGAGGAGGAGAGTTCTGAAGGTGGCATAATTTTTCCTTCTTTTAGGTCTGTCAATAAACTTCTTTATATTCTTTCAAGTTTGGTGCCTGCTTTGCATGTCTTGTAATTCTTATCTCACAGAAGATAAACAGTAATGAGTATTTTGGTCCAAACCACTACACTAAATTGGTGTTTCCGCCCGGTTACAAACCCAATCCACTACACCTATGCAGATCCCTTGTAACCCATTGGCCTTCACCCATCCCCTGTATCCCTATAAAAGCTAAGGCCTCTGCCCCTGTGGGAGAGAGCTCTTGTCCCTGGCTCTCCCCTTTGCTGGAGTACAGACCAACAATAAAGCTACCTTCCGTGCTGAACCAGCCACACAAACCTCTCGTCTCTCTCTCTGGTCTGGCTTGGCCTGGAGGCTGCCCTGCAGAGCTGAGCTGGAATCACGAGCTGATAATCACTAAAGAGCTGAGAGCCTCTGCAAGGGCCCTCCTGGCCAGCAGCTGAGGGAAGACACCGGGCCTCGGGAAGGCGATTCCTTATGGGACCATCTCTCTGGACTGGTCACCTCTTCCTGGGTCAGAGCCACTGACCCCATCACCAGCTGTAATAGGCGACCACTGGTGTATGCTGGCCCATTGTCTGTTTTGATCTTTTTTGGTACCCCATTACTGCGAAGCACGAGAGCAGATGCCGCTCCACATGCAATGCCTTCTCTCCTGTCTGAGTGGTAGCCCACAGGAAGTGTGAAAAAGTGTCAGTTGTTACATGGACATAGAGCTGTTGGCCGAACTCAGGGACATGAGTGACGTCCATTTGCCAGAGCTCGAGGGCTTTCAAACCCTTGGGGTTAACTCCCACACCCAACCCTGGCTACAGTGGGGACAAGCCTGCATTATGGCTTTCGCTTCTATCAGCGGGATCTTAAACTGTCTCTGCAGGGATTTTGCATTTTGGTGGAACAAATCATGGCTACATCTGGCTTGCTCAGAAGTGCTCGCAGGCGGGAGATGCACTATGGGGGCACAGGTCACCGCCTCGTCTGCACAGACGTTGCCCTCTCCCAGCCTGATTTTCCACTGGTGGCTCCGAACGTGCAGGATACAGTAGGGGTGTGTCTGTTGTTGCAGGGTGTGCCGCAATGTAATGAGCAGTCTGCCCAGATGTTCGTTGTTAGTACGCCGGATTTCTGCATCATGGATCCATTGGGCTACTCCAACGACATATAGGGAATCGCTGACTACATTCACCGGTTCCTTCGACCACTGTTTCAAGGCCCATATCACGGCACGCAGTTTGAGTGTTTGCAAGCTGTCGGCCAGTTCTCCTGCTATGACATGAGTCTTCCAGTGGTCATTCTCTTTCCACGCACAGGTGGCCCACTTCGTCTTGCTCCATCCGTGAACATTGTGCGCCCTAGTACTGGCCGTTCTACATTCAGCAGGCGGTCCAGCCACTCATAGTGCCCCAGCAACTGCGCCAGCCTTCCCTGTGGGCACTTGTTATGGACCATGCTGGTGAATCCAAGAAATGCTTCCTGCAGTGCCTCTGCATGCCGAAGCATCCACTCCAAGTCCCCTGTTCGGACTGGTATACTGATGTCCTCTGCCTCCCTGCCGTCCAACTCCACCACTCGGTCGCAACTCTTTTGGATTAAAAGAGCCACCATCTCTGCCCTGGACTGCAGTCTGAAGCGTGGCTGAGTCGGCGGGAAGATCCATTCTAGAATCCGGATGACTTCCTCCTTTTTCTTTGCCATTGGTGGATGATGGCATGTGAACCTGCTGCACTGATCAGGGTGATGAGGATGGCAAGTGGGACTCCTTCTTCTCTGCGCAATACCCATGTGTCCTGCAGCTTATCTGCGACCTTGGCGAGAGCTGCTGCTTGGTCCAGGGAGCATTCTCGAGGTTCTGCAGCGTTTGTCCCATGCAGCCATGGCAGGAAGGGGGCGAGGTCAGCGTTCGTGATTCCCACGACCCCACGGACCCATTGTAGATCTCCTAGCAGCCGTTGTGCATCATGCAGCATGGAGATTTCTGTGTGTAGCTCGATCTTTTGGGGCCTAATTTGCGAGTCTGATATGAGCCAGCCCAGGTACTTCCATGGTGCAGTCCGCTGGATCTTATGGGAGGCAATCTCTAATCCAGTCTTATGCAAGTGTTCTCTGACCCATTGCATCTCTTGGTCTGAGAACTCTGTGGCAGTAGCTATCAGGATGTCATCCATGTAATGGTAGATGAGTGCTTCTGCGTCGTCGAATCGGACGTAGCACCCAGTCAACATATAGCTGACACAGCGTGGGGGAATTTTTCATCCCCTGGGGTAGGACAACCCACTCGTAGCACTTAGCAGGCTCACTGCGATTCTTTGTGGGCACTGTAAAGGCAAAACATTCTGTGTCCTTTGGATGCAGTGGGATTGTGAAAAAGCAGTCTTTTAAGTCAATTACAGTGATTTTCCATCCCGCTGGGATCATTGTAGGAGCCGGTAACCCAGGTTGCAGTGCTCCCATAGTTTGCATGTGCACATTCATTTGTCAAAGGTCATGAAGGAGGCGCCATTTTCCTGACTTCTTTGGGATCACAAAGATGGGGGTGCTCCATGGGCTGACTGAAGGCTTGATGTGTCCTGCCGCTAGCTGTTCTGCAACAAGCTGTTCTACTATCTTCAGCCTTTCATCTCTTACCGGCCACTGCTCGACCCAGACAGGGTCATCTGTTAACCAGGTGAGAGCCCGTAATGGGCAGCTGATCGGCAGCGACCGTCAGCATAAATGCTGGTCTGTGGTGAGCACAAGGCCTAGCTGTGCGAGAATGTCACAGCCGATCAGGCCTTGCAGGGCCTGAGGCAGCTTCATAACATAGGGGCGACACACAATGGTTTGATTGTCCTCAAACTCTAGGGTAACTGGGGTTGCACTTACTTGGGGGATTTGCATTTCTCCTACCCCTACCAGTGTGGCTGCTGGTTTTTCCAGTCCCCAACCAGGTGGCCATACCACCTGGTTAATTATGGTAACGTCAGCCCCTGTGTCGAAAAGCAGCTGTATTTTGATGGCTTCTCCCCCCCTTCGCAGGACCACTTGCCACTGAGGTCTCTGGGCCAGGTTCAATGTCCAAAACACGTCGAACCCAGAGGACCCAAAAGCACGATCTCCGCAGACACTGCTGTTGCTGGTTACCCCGTTGGTCATCAGGGGAATGGGGACGATTTGGGCAATGGGACTGCCCTGCGGGATAGTCACGGGTGGTTGCAGCACGTAGGCCCCCTTTTTTCTTTGCACTCCTCTGGTCAGTGCTGCGGCGATGACTTGTGCCTGTTTTTGTAGGACATTCTGCAGTGTTGTGGTAAATGCAGCTGTTTGAGACTACTGCTCCGCACGGCTAGTACGCACAAGCATCTCGTCTACTCCTGCTCCCTGGGGCAGTGTGGCAAGAATTGTCTTAGTTTACCTATTATCATTTTCAAAGGCAAGGGTCCAGAACATTTGCTCTTGGAGCACTTCAGAGAGCTCAGTTGCATCCTTCAAGGCTGCTGACAGTCGATGAACTGACCATATGGCTCCGACAGCCCCTGTCAGACTGCTGCATACGGAGGTGACTTCTTCTTTTTGGGTACTGACAACAAGGCTTTGTGGGCAAGAATCTGTGACAACTGATGAATGATTGTGGGCATGGTCAGCTGTGTCACCGTCACTCCATAAGCCCCGCTCCCAGTTAGCTTGGAGTGCATACAGTGAGTCTTGTGTATCACCTTGGTGTTTGCTAGCTTCTTCTCGTGCTAGCTGCTTCCACGTTAGCTCCCGGAGCAGGAACTGTGAAGGGGTTAACAACAATTGTGCGATGCTGATGCAATCATTAGAACATGGGACATCTGCTGTAAAGATAAACTGCAGAATGCTTCGTGCAGCTTCAGACCGTAGGCCGTGTGTGGTGACTGTTTGCTTTGCTTGCTGCAAGATCTTCCAGTCATGGGGTTCCCACTTTGCAGTGTCCCCTTGTATCAGTACAGGGCAGGCCAGGGCACCTACGGCGTGCCAGTCACATTCAATAATTGCGTCACGGATAACTCCATTCCATCTCCTTCACAATGGATCAGTCCTTGCCGTCGGGGCTGATGGAGGCAACGGCTGCACCCCCCCTCGCGGGAAGGGAGGAGCCATAGGCACTGTGCCCAATTGTCCCAACGGGAACGTAGGAGTTCTGGTGGCTATCTTGACCAATGGGTCCACAGGATGCCACGGTGCTGATGGTGTGGTTTCGCAAGCCTTAGACTCCAGCGCGTCCTTACGCATAGACAATTCAGCAAGCTTCTTCATTAATTCATGCATCATCTCTCAGTGCTTCTCCTCCTCTTGGGGCTGACCCCCGGCTGCTCTGTCTGGCTCTGTCTCTGCGGGTGACAAAGCTGTAGAGGCTGCTTCGCTGTCGGACGATGATCCTCTGTCCAGCAGAGGGGGGTGGCGCACTGCCATTTTCGGCCGGGAGCTAGGACCGCTCGTTTCTCCTCTGCTCGTCTGCACCCCGCCCCCAGGGTTGGGAGCCTGTTCTTCCGCCTTTGCAATCATTTCTCCCTCAGACTTCAGAGGGGTAACTTCCTTCCCCGCTGGGTCCAGCAACTCCCGCAGTGAGTGGACCGGTGCTGCTGTTCCCCTCATCGATCTACCCGCGGTCAGCCTGAAGAATTGTGCGACCCTGGACTCTGCCCTGGCCTCCGGCCACCACTCCGTATGACCCCTATCTCTTTCCTGTTCGGGGCCACCACCCCCCAGGGCTTCCATGGCCGCCGCGGCCACCTTCCTCTCTTCTTTCATTTCTGAGAGGGTGTTAGTCAAGGCTCTCCAAGTTAATCTGAGAGCTTTAGCTTCTTTACCTTCCTTTCCACCCTCAATCGTGGACAGCCACAGTTTGTTCCCAACTTCCCACCACACTTCAGTCGAAAACAAAAGCGAAGTGCATTTCAAGCATCCTTGTTCCTGGGCCCACATAATAAGGGCATAAAGATCTCTATCTTTCACAGTCTCGCTTCTCTTAGAGAGGATACTGGCTAGGAGGTGAGTTCCTGTCTCGTACTCCATAGCTTCTTACCTGCGGGGGCTCGCTTGGCCGCTTGAGCTCCAGTCTCTGGCTTCTGCTTTTAGACCCTTCCAGCTCTGGCTCCCCAGGCTCCAACACCGATGCGATGATTCGGAGTCTTGCCACATTCAAGAGAAACTGCATTTAAGCGAAAAACACACTGCATTTGAGCGAAAAAATCACTTGGGTCCCTGTTCGGGCGCCAGGTTTTGCAGGGGGGGTGTTCTGAGTGCAGGGGAGCCGGCCAGAGTAACGATACGAACACCGATATGATTTGAGCATCGTTCTCCGCTTTATTGTTTACTTTCACTAACTTATATCTACTTTGCAAAGATTCACGCCCTATTCCCACGAGACAGCCTCTAAGCAGCGGTGGAGCCGACCAGTGTGTAACTTTGCCAAGGATTTTCAAGGCTGCCTGCTGCCAGGTGTCTTCCAGGCTTGCCTGCAGCCTGAGGCAAGTTCAGGGGTTCTTCCTCAGCAACCCTGGGTTAGCCAGACTTTCCTGGGGTATCATGTGCCCCTGTTCCACAAGGAATCCCTCTACACCCTGTAGACTAGTGACCCACACCATAGCAGTTTTGGGAAGACTGTTTGCCTGTGGGAGGGACTCATGTTACAGCAGTTTTAGCAGGACTGCTACTCATGAAATTAGAACCACGCTGAAGAAGTTCACAGACAACTGTCTTCCGTGGGAAGGACCCCACGGCAAAGCAGAAGAAAGACTTCTTTCCCTAAGTGAACAGAAGACCTCGAGTGATAAACTGACCGAAAACCCCCCCCACGCCCTGTCTCCCCGCACTGTCAGTGAGAAGGAGGGAGGGGCTGGGGGAAAAAAAGTGGTTTTAAGGGCTTATTTTACTCCTCATTATCCTCCTCTGACTCTGTTAATAATAAATTTGCTTTATAGCTTTAAATTTGAGCCTGTTTTGCCCTTAGAGTGTTTTCTCCCAGTCCTTATCTCAACTTATGAGCCCTTAATTTTTTTCCCCCTCCTCTGCTCAGCTATGGCAGAGGAGAGTGAATGAACAGTTTCTGTGGGTGCCTGGCATTTTAACCAGTGTCAAACCATGACACCTGCCATATAATATTTCATAGGGACTTACGTGGTCCCTCCACCTTGGTTGTATGCGGATTCTTAGTAAGGCTATAGGCAAGGCCTGAACCCATGTCATGGATGTTTCTTGACAGATCTTACTAATCTGGGTTTTAAGGGTTCCATTCATATGCTCAACTTTGCCACTTGCTTGAGGTCTATAGGGTGTGTGCAGCTCCCAGGCAATTCTTAGAATTCAGCTAACTTCTCTGGCCACTGTTGCAACAAAGTGTTGTCCCCTATCTGATGACAACCCCAAAGGAACCCCAAACCTTGTAATTATGTGATTGAGCAAAACTTTCACCACGTCCTTTGCTGTGTTGGTGCAACAAGGGTAAGCTTCAGGCCATCCACTGAAGGTGTCAACCAATACCAGTATGTACCTGTATCCTTCTTAGCGTGGTAACTCAGCAAAGTCTATTTGCCAATAATCTCCAGGGAGATCCCCTTCTTTTGTTATTCCTAACACAACTCTTTTGCTCATGTCAGGGTTGTTTCTACAGGAGATTTCACACTTGCTTGTTATAGACTGTACAATATCAGCTATTCCTCTCCCTATTACTACCTTCCTCAGATGTATCAAAAGATTTTCTGTTCCCCAGTGGATACTTTCATACTCTTGCTGCGCTAGTTCTCTAAGGAGCAGGGGTAGAACTACAACCTGCCCCCTGGGGTGACAGTCCACCTGCTTTCTTTAATTTCATCTTTAAGGGACTCAATTAACTTGTGGTCTGATCATATTTTGGTGTGAACTCTGATAAATCTATTTCTTTCTGTGGTACCACTGCAAGAATGCCTTTTCCTGCAAGCCCTTTTGCTGTCAGCAAAGCAATTTCCCAGTTGGGGAGTTGTTTTCCCTTTTCAATGGCCTCTGCAATCCATACTAGCAGATAGATACCATAATAGATACCTCCGAAGGCTTCCAAATACTCTGCAGGAGTGTGAGGATCTCTTCAGTATGTTTGATTTTATTACCTTGAGCAGTTAGCAGCCCTCTCTCCTTACAGATGGCTCCATGGGCATAGACAACACCAAAGGCATATTTACAGTCCATATGTTCACCTTCTTTCCCTCGCTCAGTTCTAGAGCTCGTCAGTGCAATCAGTTCAGTTTTCTGTGATGATACATTTGATGGCAAGGCCTTTGGCTCAATTACCTTATCCGTGGTTGTCACTGTGTAGCCTGTCATTCGCTTACCATTTCTCATGAAGCTGCTTCCATCTGTATACAGTTCCCAATCTGGATTATCTAGACGCACGTCCTTCAGATCTGGTCTGCTGGAATAGGCCTTGTCTTGGGGTGACTTTATGATGTGTATCCCCTATTGCCGCTCTATGCTCAGACATGATTCCTGCACCTTTCTGTGTCTTTAAAATTGGGTGGAAGAGAAAAGAAAAAAAAAAGCCAGATGAACTTTTCAAAGCAGTTTTGTGTTCAAGGACACAGAGATAGCTTCTGCCATGGTAAGAGCGGAGGAAGCACCCTTTTACTGCTTTTCAGCCAGCTTTCGGCTCTGTTTCTCCAGAGAGAGACAGAGTTAAACTTTTTTTCCTGGGACTTCGGCTGCTTCTTCTTCTCTTCTGGAACTGTTGAGAACACCAGAACTCACTGGGAGAGCTTTCCACAGAGGCCCAGAGGGGCCTATGTTGAATCCAGCTCCAAAGAAGAGAGACACCACACCCACAGAAAGGACTGAAATCTTCCCAGGTTTCTCTCCACAGCGAGAGGTTTTATTATTTAGCATTATTCTTTTCCCATTGTGCATTGTGTCTGTTAAATAAATAGCTTTTTTCCCTTTCACTTTCCTCCAAGGAAAAATTTATTTTCCCGAACCTGATGGGGGAGGGATGGCTGTAACCTGCCTTATATCAGAGGATGCTCAAATTTGGACGTTCCTCTGAATTTGTCTCAAACCAGCACAAATAATTAGTGGCGCCCAGCAGGTGTCTCAAAGGAAAGTGAAAAAAACCCTTGTATTAATTACATTTTGGTTTGGTTTTAATTACCTTGTATTGGGGTAAAGTAGTCACCATGTTGGTTGAGTTCATACTGTCTCTCTGGCTTGAGATACTAATGTCTTTCTGGTCCCTAGGCCTGTTTGCCTATCCACAAATAGCCCCGATTTTGTCCCTGATATGTAACTTTTACAGAGCAGGGGCACCAATCCAGATTTCTATTTTGCTGTGCTCAGTGATAATGATTTATAAAAAGTCAACAGAGGTACTGGCAGTTGTTAAAAATGTGTATGTATTACTGGGTTCCCTGCCAGCTGCGTGGCTCACGTGCATGAGCACACAGATGCAGGGATGGCTCCAGTAATATTAAGCCGACGGCAAGGAGTTGAGAAGGGTCCTTGTGTAGAGTTCCACAGAAAGCAGTTTATTGCTACAACTTGTGAAGGTTTCCAGAGGCAAATGACCCCGAGCACATGACAGCTCAACCTTAAGTACAGGGATGTGACTAACACCAGGAGCCAACCGGGGAAGCATAACTGGGGTACATTACCATAACTGAACAAGGCATCCTGGGAGAGGCTTCTTTCCCTCACCATAACCGATAAGTCTTTGGCACCAGAGACTGTCTTACTAAGAACACTCTCTGTCTCTTGTACCACAGGTCAATCGGCCACCACGTATGACACTTTCTGCATCCTAACCCCAGTCCTAGTTTCAGTAGCCTGTTTTGGGGGTTTATTAGTAATTGCACCCAGACTGTTAGAGGAGGAGGAGATGGGGTTTGCCAGCCTTTCATCTCCTTCCCCTTTAAATTTGATACATTATCTTTTGAGATTGTTCAGTTTCCCCTGGATGTTAGAGATCACCTTCCTGGTATTTTATCTGGTAAGCTTCCTGTATATGGTCTGCAGCTTGTCTAGAATGAGAGCTCAGATTCCCAGGGTGACTGATGAGACACCTGACCCAGAGGTGGAAAATCCTGAGTGGTGTGGGGAATGGGAGGATATGGGCCAAACCCTGAAGGAATTCTCTGACCCAATAGCTTGGAATTTCCCCCCTGAACAAATTCAGAACCCAGCTGAGGTGGGGAAATACCTGAAAGAGAAGTGCAATGACAATTCTAATGAGAAAAAGCTCATTGCAATATGCTGGGCCTTGGCATATGCATATTGCACACTGCTAGATACTGTAGGGAAGCAGATAAAGGCAGAGGGGTGACAGTGATTGAGAGATGGGACTCAGCTTGATGCAAGCAAAAGCCGATTTATTGTTTCTACAGCATGGCTTATATACTCTTTCTACTACCCTAGTAAAAACCGCAATATTCATGTTTCCTAGCAACATTGATTAACCACCGTCTGGCATGATTACCTTCAAACAAGACACAATGTAATACATAATGTTCCTTCTACTTTCTTCTTGTTTGCTGTTCCCAGGGCTTGTGGCCCACTAAGGTTAAAATGTCCACATCGCTTACCAATTCTGCATAACTTTCTGCTCGACTTCCCAACTGCCTCACCATATCTCCCCCTTTCTGTTTCACTATTAAAATCCTTTTCATAGACTTGTCTAACAATTTTTGAATCCATTGCAAAATACACAGCAAGCAAATCATTAAAAGCAACAACATACCAAAACCATAAATTCCTGTTTTCAACAAGCTTTTAAGCTAGCCAGCAAGCCCCTACGCTCCAAACAGTTGCTCAAACAACTTTCAATTTAGTGACACTGCTTTGGAAGGCTTGATGGTCTAAGAAAGCAAAGCCGGGGATGAAGCGCCAGAGCGAGGCTGGTCAGGATCCGATGTAGGAGAGATGTTCAAAGATTCTCGAAATGGTTTCATGTTCCACCTCGGACCATTCTCTGTGGAGACACAAGCATAACCTCTTCCCCATGTGACAAGGGGGTATGGTCCCAGAACCTTACCTGATTCTGGATCTCTAATGAGCACTGGGGCATTTTGTTTGACTTTTAGTAGAGAATTATTGCTCAAGTGCCTTACAATTGGAGGGTTAGGATCCATTAATGAGTAATTAAAAAAATTAAAAACATACAACGCCTTCTGTAATCGCTCGGCTGGGGTTACATTCCCCATTCTCCCTTTCTGTTGTAACAAAAGACGCTTAAATGAAGCATGGGCTCTTTCAATTATAGATTGGCCTGTCAGAGAATGGGGAATCCCCATGACATGCGTTACTCCCCATACGGCAAGAAAATTTGCAACACTCTGGGAAGTATATGCTGGGCCCTTGTCAGTTTTGACTTGCAAGGGAATGCCTAGTACTGCAAAAGCACTAGCAAAATGGCGGCAAACGTCTTTTGCTGCTTCTCCTGTATGACAGGATGCAGATAATGTGCCTGAAAAGGTGTATATGGAGGAGTGGATGTATTTGAGCTGACCAAATTCTGAAAAATGAGTGACATCCGTTTGCTATAATTGAAGGCTTTGGAGTCCTCTAGGGTTAACACCTCCCACAATGGAGGGAAAGGAGTGACTCTGGCAGTCAGGGCATACAGCAACAATGATGGAGGCTTGGCGATTAGTCAAATCAAAAGCGCGTGCCAACGCGGCATCATTCTGATGAAAAAAAGAATGGCTACGTTTTGCTTGGGCAAATTGGTCAGGCAATACTTGAACAGGTAAAGTAACTAAGTCTGCCTTGCAATTTCCTTCCGCAATAAAACCGGGCAAATTAGTGTGAGAATGAACATGCATTACAAAGTAAGTCTGTTGCCTAGCATCTAAAAGGAAAACAAGTTGTCGTAACCATTGAAACAATTCCGCATTAGACACTTCCTTCAGTACGGCAGCTTCAGCTCTCTCAAAGATCCCTGCAACATAAGCAGAATCTGTAATTAAGTTAAAAGGGATAGACCATTGCTGATAGACTCGTACAACAGCTGCCAATTCAACAATTTGAGGAGAACCTGAAACAGTAGCAACATCTGAATCCCACCGGTTGGATTCTGTGTCCCACCAAAGTAGTGCTGACTTGTGCATGTGGCCAGATCCGTCTGTGAAGACAGTTAAAGCATGCAAAGGAATTTTGCTTCTTTTGGGTTGCGTTAGGAGATTAAAACTGGCTGCCACTAGCTTGTGCTTTGGGGAATGTGAAGAAAGTTGTCCAGAAAAATCAGCCAGGGCCATTTGAAACGTTTTGGACTGCTGCAACAACCACTGCAAATAAACAGAAGTAATAGGTAAACAGATGAAACAAAAATCCACACCTGCAAGTGTGGTTAATCTTTGTTGGGCTTTTACAGTGAGCAAAGCAATCATTTAATGTTGAGTGCTTATGGTCTTAGATATGTGGTGTGACAAAAAAATCCATTCTATAATCAGCAAAGGGTCTGGCGCATTAGGATCCCACTGATAAATCAAAGCATGGGCTTGCTTAGCTGGGTTAAGAATTATTAAACAAAAAGGTAACTCAGGGGCCCATTGAGCTGCTTGGCGGTTTGAAATAGCATCAGCTACTTGTTGCAGTGCTTGGAAAGCTTCAGGTGTAAGCTGCCAAGGCGACAAAAGATTTAGTTCCCCTTTTAGCAAAGCAAACAAAGGGCTCAAATCTGCATTGGAAATTCCTAACAAAGGACTAATCCAATTAATGGTTCCCAAAAGTTTTTGGGCATCATGTAAGGTGTGAATTTCTGATTGAATTTGTAAAGGGTGAGGGGAAATAGTCTGGGTCCTGATACGCCAGCTGAGGTATTTCCAAGGGGGCTGGTGCTGGATTTTTCGGGAGTAACACAAAATCTCTCTTGGGTTACAGCAGCAATGACAAGGGCTAGGGCTTCCTCCATAACCTCTTGTTTCTCTGCTGCTACAAGAATGTCATCCATGTAATGATACAGGAGAACATCAGGCATTTTCTGGAGGATGGGACTGAGGACCCTTGCAATAAACCACTGACAAATAGTAGGGCTATTCTTCATTTCCTGTGGTAGGACAACACAATGATATCTTTGCAAGGGTGCTTGCATGTTAGTGCTTGGGACAGAAAAAGCAAATTTAGGAGCATCATCAGGATGCAAAGGAATGGTAAAAAAGCAATCCTTCAAATCAATGACTGTCAAATGCCAGTCTCAAGAGATCATGGTAGGAGATGGGACACCAGGTTGAAGGGCTCCCATGTGCTCTATAACAGCATTAATTTTGAGAAGGTCATGGAGCAAGCCCCACTTGCCAGTTTGTTTTTGAATAACAAACACAGGTGAGTTCCAAGGACTGGTGGAGGGGACTATGTGCCCTTTTTGAAGCTGTTCCTGGATAAGTTCAGTGAGTACGTGTAATCTAATTAGCGACAGAGGCCATTGATCCACCCAAATAGGATTCTCAGTTTTCCAGGTTAATTTCAGGGTGTCACACACCACAATGGCCCCTGTCAAAAATCAGACTGAATTTTAAGACCCCATTGGGAAAGTAAATCGCGTCCCCATAACACCATGGGTACAGGTAGAACAAATGGTTTAATAGAAGCTCTGTGGCCCTCTGGTCCCATCACTTCAATTAGATGGTGGCTTTGAAAAGTGCGACTGCTTCCCCCAATTCTGGTGAGGGCTTGGGGTACTTCTGTAAGGGCCCAAGCAGGAGGCCACTTGGCTTGAGAAATTACAGTCATACTGATGCCATGAAGATTTTTTGCCTTTTCTTTTATACCCCTGTTATACCTTTTTACAACTTCTGTATTCTTAGTGCTTTTTGCCTACATTCTTGGACTTGTTTGTCAAGCTAAGAGACTAAACATTTTAGAAGCTTTGTAGCTGGGGATCAGTGTGCCCCAGACCCCAAGGTCCTCTCCAGAACACATTCTGTAAACCAAGATAGAACCATCAAGGGGAAGGTTCCTTGGGAAGGGGGTCTTACTTGAGCCTCTCATTGGGGAATCTTTGATAGATATGCTAATTAGTAAAACCTATAATGTTATACCCGATGTTTTTGGGGGCACACTTGGCGGGGTGCATCTCGATGCACATGACCTGGACGTGTGCACCTAAGGATCCTTAAAATAAATACCAAGGTAAAATCCCTTTTCCCCTTCTACCGTGTACGACTCTTGATTTTAAGACCAGGAAAAGGCATCAACATCAGCCCTGGTATCCAAAATTCCGGTAACCGTCACTTGGTGTCCTCATAGCAACAGGGTACATTTACAAGTAGGGTGTCTGTCTGAAATGGCCTGTAACTCTTGCTGTTGAGACAGACCCGACACCCCACAACAGTTCCAGGCAAAAGGCCGTTTATTTTTAGAAGCCAGTGTCATTTATACACTTTTGTATGTTTATCATTCATGTTATTTCTCCATCGGTTTCTTAACTACTACAATAGGTTCATTGGCTATTATTTAACTACAACATACTATTATTGGTTACCTATAACCTAAGCATTGTAAGCATTCAGAAAAACACCAGGTGCAGCTTTGTTGCTCTTCTCTCTCTCTGTTGTTTAGGTTTTTTGCTTCTGTTTCTCATGGGTACAAACAGATTGTGCTAAGATTGATGTTGGAATCAGACAGGCTTGCTGACTTGCTGTTAATTCCCACAGTTCCCCTTTTTTGTTTTTCAACCAGAAATGCAGCGTTTATGGTCCTCTGCAGGGCCCTTTGCAGAAAGGACAACAAACATGGCACAAGGGGTAAAATTACAAATATGACAATCACAATCAAACATCCCATTTTTAGGAGATTTTTGACCTATTTAGCAAGTTGCCAATCACCAAACAGAGCATTGAACCAATTGGACTCTCTTCTCTTAACTTTGAAACACTTATTTGTACTTCTTTGATATTAGCAAACACCAATTTCGAGTGGTAAGAAAGATTCATGCAGCACATGCCATCAAATTCTTCACAACTATGCCCATGTACCAACAGCAGAAAGTCAATGGCTGCTCGATTTTGCAGAGTGGCGTGTCTAATAGAATCTACATCAGTTAACAATCCTGACAAAGCAAGCAAAGTAGCATTAGTTTGTTTAGCAAGCCAGCAACTTAACTTATTTAAAAATCCCAATGCCTTTGCTGCCGCCACCCCGGGACAAAAAGAAAAGACAAAACACGTTTTTCTAAATTCCAGAAATCAAGAGTGTCATCGCAGTCTCTTGCAAAAGAATGCAAGGACCGTTTGTCACAAGTTGCATGCGTGTGATTTAAAGGCATAGCTAAATTTGAAGCAAGCATAGTAAGGCGCCCAATAGTGCATGGACCACCTATAGCACATGAAGGTAATGCAGGCCACGCATGATTTCCACAAATCAAGAATACTCCTCAACGCAATTAGAGTGAACATTTGTCTGAAGGGACTTGACAATACATAACATTGTCATGATTTAAAACTGTCCAATTGTATCATGCTGAGGCGTTCTGAAGTATGGGATTTTTGGGTGACATGTTTGTATAGCGCTACAAAATGAATCACCCTTGCACCTGTAAAGCCATTATCTTATTAAGACTGTTACTGGTCATCTGCTGGTCACAGGATAAGATACATGGAATACATATCATAATCAATAAAAACCCATCAAGAACAACCATGCTACTGACAAAGAGACCCATAGCATAGGAAAACAAAAGATAGTGTCCAATGTCCCTAGAGAGAGAGCTGCTGCTCTTTCTGCACTTGGCAGTAAATGTATACTGTTCCAAAGCTCATATGGCTGGAGCTCAGGGGCTGTGCTGTTTAGGCAGGAGAAAGTCCATTGGCTGGAAGTGCTGACTTTGACATTACTGAATGTCTTTCTGGAAGCATGGAACAGGGAATAGGTGAAGAAGAACATCAGGAACACAATAACATGATGGTAGGTACAGTGGGACACAAGGCCTCTGTTGGCAGGCTGCCTCCATAAGCTTCCAGGCACAGCTATGTTCCTGGAAGCCCTACCCCTGCTCTTGCCTTTGCCACGAGGGCTGGATGGTGATTGGGTCATTTTTCTCTCACTGGGCATTGTGATGGTGATCGATGTTTGTCCAGTCGAGCAGGTAACCACTTTAGACCTGTTGTCAATAAAACACATTACCTTGTCTCCTAGGTTAGTAAATCAGCACACCCAATCGTGGATCCTTACGTAAAACCTTTTAGAAATTGGTTTCACACACACAAATCTTCAGACCGGTATCGCTCTGCTGGGGATCAAATTGATTATTCACCTGCAAAAACTTTTAGCGTAAATATTGCATTATCTAGATATTCCTGAGAGGTCATATTCTCTCTTCTTGTTTTTATGATAACATGCGCATTTGTCACTATGAACGTGAAGGCAACATAAAAGCAAGGAAATACAGGTAATGAAACAATAAACCTACACCCAGCAAAAAAGCAAAATAAGACGTGTAATCAGTATCACACAACAAAAGGACAGTGCTTTAGAACAATACACTTTCAATTACCTGAACACTGGACCATCACCTGTGGTGGCCTGTTAACCCCCTGATTCTGTGTGTTCCCCCTGTTCCCTCCCTAGCCCTGGCCACTCCCTCAGTTTCTCCCTATTTGCTCCTGTACCCCAACCCCACCCAGGGACCACCCCTGGGCCCCTGACAAAACCACCCCGCACTCAGACCACGTGGTTTCTCTACCTCTGAACATCACAGGGACAAGATGTGATTAAAGCCATCTCAAACCCTCATGAGAGACCCTTCTCTACCTTCTTTACCATTCACTGCCTTGTAACGCTGCTGGCTGCCAAAGCCAGATCGCAGGGCTGTCCGAAATGGACTCCGGGATGCGATTAATGACATGGCCCTAGGAAACCCTCGCTGAGCTTTCAGGTGGCAGCAGCCTGCCAGACAGAGTCCAGTGGTTGCAACAATCACCCAGAGTCTGCCATAGCTGGTGAATCCTGTTTCACAATGAGGACCTGGAGGACCTTCCCGGACAAGGCCTCCAAGTGTACGTCGAAAGGGGGTCCAGCTTCTATACATCCGAATCAGCAAGTCAAAGTGACTCAATTACATTTTTAGTGCAGAAACACCTGAGTCTGTTGGCATGCTTCCCGACCAGGTAGGGCCAGGGCTTGGCCAGAGCCAAGGCCTTAACTGGAAGGGTTCCCCTAACATATCCTAGAAACAAGCCTGTATTAATAACATTTGGAAAAGTTTCTTGAAATGACACGTCTTACAGATAGCTACATAACAGTATGCGAAAGTCTGTAAAACAGACGACTTTATCATTCATCTTTAGCTAAATAGTTAGTGGTACCATAAACAAACTGCAAACAATCAAAGAAATGCATATGCATAACATCAAATAACATCTTATGGATAATGCCCTTTATAAAAGTCGGTAAATTCACGCTATGATATTAAGACCATAAGACATCTACAGTAACTTATTCTAAGAATTCAAGAGTATACTTCTCTACACATCTATGTATATAAGATAATAAGGCAAAGCACTGAACAGCTCACGGTCAATAATATCCATAACTTGCAATTATTACTCATCCTTATCTGCAACTTAAGAAAGATAAAACAGCAAAGATTGTCATGAATAATCATCTTAATTGAGCAATGCAGAACATTCATACCTATAGAATTTGCAATGAATTTAAGGATCTACCAAGCCAAATCCTCACTTATTTTTACAACTTATTATCTTATATTCATAAACAGTTATTTACCAATCTTTTATAGTAATTGTTTCAATCTGTTCATTCTTATCTCTGTAGCAGAACTGTATCATTTAATATAAATGAGCATATTTCAGCAGAAGCTAAACTTAACTTCACTCAAAATAAATGTGACTCAAAACTAACAGAAAGTAAACTGAACAGAACTTAACGTTATTGAAACTGAACAGAAACCAATCTGACTATAACTTAGACTTAACAGAAATTAAAATAACAGAACTTAAGATTGAACAGCAGTTGAACTTGTCAGAAATTAACTTCAGCAGAACTTAAGCCTAACAGAACTTAAATGTAACAAAACTTCAAATTAAAAGAATTTAAATCTGACATCGCATAAATTTAACAACGCTTAACAAACTTAACATCACTTGAATGTAACAATACTTAAACTGAAAATTACCATCACTTTAATTTAACAAAACTTAGAGGTGAGAGTGTTCCTTTAAAAGTGTCAGATACAACAGAATTTAACTCATCTTGACTCCATTGTGACAAGAAAGCTAGCAAAAATTTGTCAAACAACAGATAAACATCAATGAACAATATACAAGCAAACAACCAATCTGTAAATGAAATAGCAGCAACATGATTTACTGGAGAAATTAAAAAATGTGGCAAATTTGGACATTTACAAGGACCCTGTGTCCCTGGGCTGCAGCTACACTTCTGCAGGGGCTGCATCAAGCCATAGCAAAACTGCTGAAACAGGAAGAAGGACCAAATGCTGAGGAAAGCCTGCCGAGGGAACGGCCAGAGGGCCATACTATTCAGTTGTGATGTGACATAATTCAGTTGTGAGAATAGGTCATGGTAACTAGAAACATGATCGAAAATATTCGTTCACAGTCAGGACTCCTCTGGTATAAGTTCGCATGATTTTCCAAATAGCAGGTGTACTCAAAAAAATGACAATATCATACGTCCCGCAGTACTTTCCTAGTAGAAGCATAATTTTTCTAGAGTCTTTCAAGATACAGCTTTACGAGGCACATTACAATGATGAAATCTCTGGCAATCTTCAAGATGTGCCAAAGAATACCATGAATGTTTTTAGTTAGAAAAGTGACAACAGTGTATATACTGGCAAATCACACTTAAAACCTGCTCAGTTTGCAGATGGCAAGACAGCCTTTTGTGATTATCAGTACAATAGATTTGACCTTGGACTATTAAAGGCAATGATAAATACCGAGGGCCTAGTCATATAATACTGCTCTGAGTTTTGCACATGTAACTCCGGTAGGTCAGTGGGTGCATAGAACTAACAAGTGCATATAAACAGCTACAAAGCCATGGTTTCAGATGATTCCAAAGGAGTATACTACTGTTTACTGTTTTCCTGTCTGTATAAGAATAGTGAATATTAGAAATTCAGCCACTGAGCAGATAAGATATACTCAGAGAGCAAGTCTGTTTTGTAAGGTAGTATCACTCCTAGTCACTTTACTGGCCCATCACGGTACTTAAACGTTTTTGATATCAAGTCCAATTTTAATTTTGAAGTGGCAAGGGGAAAAAAAATATACACTTGAGCCACTAAATAGCTGTACCAATTTGAAAAGCTGTTGCATGTTCATTCATGGCAAAACATTTATGGTAAAATTACCTTAGTAAAGCTGTGGGATAAAAGAGCAAGCAAAATGGTAAACCTGGCACAGGTCCCTCCGCTTTTGCAGTGGAGAATCATGAGCCAATTATACATAAACCTCGAATAGTTTCTGCAGATAACTTTAACAAGGGAGTAAAGAAAGGAATTCAGCCAGCTAATTGCTCCCAGCAACCCTGTAAATCATTCAAGGTTTCAACATCTGACCTTAAAGTTAATTGCTCTTTTCAAGGAGGGATCTGAGGGTACCGGTACAGATAATCTTGAACCTCTCCAGTAAACAATCCTATCAGAATCTACAGCTTACTGAAAATATAAGTTGCTTTTAACAGAAGCCACAAATGTTCTTGAGAGGCACAGTAAAACGTATTTTTAACACGAGTAATATGCATTTGCAAGGGCACTAAGGTTGGGACAAAGCAAGCATTTCTCAGAAGCTCTTCCAGTGGTAACCTTTCCATATCACAAACACAGGGAGGGAGAGGAAGAGCAGGGCAGAAGCTGGAAGCTGGTCTTTCCTTTTCTTCAAGTCGAACAAATTCTCTGCAACTCAGTTTCATTAATTAAAAAAGCGCCTTGAAAAAACATGCAGGAATGGAACTGCGCAGCCCTGAATGGGCCCCCCTGGGCCCCCCACAGCTGTCTGGGTCCTCCAAGCAGAGCGTGGGGAGGATGCCAGGGCTCCCCTGTCCCCCCTCGCTGCCCTCTTCAGCTTGGTGATACACAGGGAAAACTCAGTAGTGGGGGGAAGAAGGGGGGGAAAGAAGCTGCTGCTGTTCCTGAGTGCTCTGCCAGGGCCTCAGACGGAGCCACTGCAGCCGCCACTGGAGCCATCCCGTTCCACAGAGAATACCGGAGGGTTCCAAAGATGGTACCAAGGGTTGTTCCAATCGCTCCACTCATCCACAGGCAAGGGTGGATAAAGCAGATTTATGGGGGGGGTGGGGGGGGGGAAGAGTAGGGCACCCCGCTCCAGGACTTTCAGCACAGGGCTCAAGATTGCCACCCAGGTCCAGAGGAGACAGGGGTGGCAGAGCAGAGGACACAACTGGAGGCTCACCCTTGCGATCTTTCAGTGAAAGCTCAGCCAGCTGCTCAGCTGGGGAGGGGTATGTGGGTTTAACATAGTCTCTCACAGACAGGTACAAGGAGGACCCACCGGGATTCTTTTCTACTTCTGCCTTAACAATGTTGTGCATACTAGTCAGCCCACTAGAGCAGGCACCTAGAGTCTCCCCCTCCTCCACTTCAGCCATCGGCACCTCTGCCTCTGCATCAGCCACCAGCTGCGCACCTTCTGCCGACTCCAGCTCCCTCTGGTCCTGTTCGTTTTTCCACTCCTTCAAAGTTTCAGACAGCAGCTGCCGGGTGGGAGCCAAGCCTGAGGCATTTTTTTCTCCATTGGAGATCACATCCCAGAGTTTGTCCCCCACCGCCTTCCATGTGGACACACTGAATGCTACACTGGCGTCCGTGGGGAAGTTCAGGGATCGTGCTCACAGCAAGACACTTTGAAGGGCAAAGTCTGTGGTTTAACACTCTTCCGCTTTAAAGGTGACTTCCAAGTCGACACTACAGTCTTTTCTTCACTCGATAAATTATTTCCTATCTTAATTTGTTCCCAGTGGCTCACCTTGACAAGGACTCGACAAGGTATCAAAACAATGGTCCAGACTGTTGGCAGAACACCTCTGCTACACCGGGCTCCGTCTCCATGGCACGTCGCCCTGCCATTCCTGTGATATGATCACTTTTCTTTGTAACCTCACTTTTCATTGCAATAGCAGGTCGGGGTCACCAGATGTCGCTGTTGAGACAGACACAACACATACAGGCCCCACAACAGTTCCAGGCAAAAAGCCGTTTATTTTTAGAAGCCAGTGTCATTTACACACTTTTGTATGTTTATCATTCATGTTATTTCTCCATCGGTTTCTTAACTACTACAATAGGTTCATTGGCTATTATTTAACTACAACATACTATTATTAGTTACCTATAACCTAAGCATTCTAAGCATTCAGAAAAACATCAGGTGCAGCTTTGTTGCTCTTCTCTCTCTCTGTTGTTTAGGTTTTTTGCTTCTGTTTCTCATGGGTACAAACGGATTGTGCTAAGATCGATGTTGGAATCAGACAGGCTTGCTGACTTGCTGTTAATTCCCACACTGTACCCATAAAATTTGCAGGGTTCCTGTGGAACCAAATCCCCCTACTCTTTCTTTGTGTTCCTCTACAGGGGGTTGCGATTCATGTGGGAAAAGAATCAGCTGTGCGATGCAGGTTCCTTTAGGAACTGTACAAGGTGGGAAAGGGGTCCAAGCCATGATTTTGATTTCTCCTACAAAGTCTGAGTCAATAACCCCGGGGAGAAAAAAAAGTCCTGAAAGGGTGGTTGAGGATCTCCCTAACAGCAAGGCACTTCTCTGGGGCCCTTGGGGGCCCAAAAATTCCTGTAGGGAGTTGTACTAGTTTGAAAACAAACCAGTGGGAGGCACCAAGTCAGAAGAACAATTTAATGGAAATTAAAGAAAAGGAAAAAAAGGTAAAAGAAAACACTGGTTCAAACTGACAGAGTCAAGATACAACCTGAGTCCCTGTTAGGCAGGGTGGTGGTAGCAGTCTGGTAGAATGGTGGCTGCAGTCCTCTGAAGCGGTGATCCTGTAGTAAAGGGGCCTGCTCTTCCTCAGAAAGTCCAGTGATGGCTGTGTAGCTCCTGTCCTCTGGAAATCCAGTGGAAAGGGTTGCCTCTGGTGTTCAGAGTCCCAGATTATATCCACGATGGGATGCTTGGTTCCTCCCTCTGGGTGGAGCATCTCACAATGGGGTAATGAGTCATGAAGCCAAGTGTTGATTAGGCTCATTAACAAAAGATAGTCCGGAGGGAGTTATCTCTGAGTCATGCGGCAGGATAATGATGGGCCATTAACAGAAAGATAGTCTGGGGGGAGGAGGCAAGGAAACACTGCCCCACCTGATTTCAACAGCTCATGAGGGTGGTAATAGAATACACTGCAACCCAGGACAGGAGTAAATGAACAGAAGAGTCTAACAACATTACTGTGACTGAGGTAGCCAGGTCCAGTCTGGCGCTGCCTGCAGTTGCTGGACGAAGACTTGAGGTGGTGCTCCTTGGGGTGCCTGTGGTGGCTGAGGCATTTGTGTCTGCACGCGGTGCCGTCCCGCTCTCCGGGTCCAGTTTCCCTGGATCAGGCGACCTTCAAAATCGTACTTAGAACGACATTGATTAGCAAAGTGACGGCCTTTATGACGATGGGGACACATGGCAGGGGTTTTAGGTTTAGTCTCCCTCAGGGTGAAGCAACCTTTTTTCAAGTGACCAGGTTTGCCACAGCCAAAGCAAACTGGGGGGCCCCAGAGGGGCCTTTAAGGTCTGCAAAAGCGGAGGGCTTGTAATCCTTTCCGCCACTCAGTTTCCCACAGACAGTATTGCATGGGAGTTAGCAAAAGCTGAGCAAGTGACTTTAAATCATGCGGGGTCATAACATAAGCATTAAACACAGAAGACAGCAAACTCGCGAAGTATGGAGAGCTTAGACCATGCTCTGTTACGGTCCAATGGAGCTCTTTAATTATCAAAAAAGACATTGGCTCCCATTGCGGATTCAGTTGGTTTTTGCCCTGATATAGGACAGGTGCCACAATTTTCTCCGCAATGTCCAGTTCCCCCTCTTTCAATGCCTCCCATTTCAAACAAGCCCAATTGTCATGGGGATCAGGGGGATAAAGGTCCAGTTCCCTCTCAGGGTCAATAGGTCCAGGATCAAAGGGGTCTTCTTGCTCCTCCACGCTACCATCAGGGTAGTACCCTGCGGTGAATGCCCTTACAGATCACAAGGAACCCCCCCCCCCTTGGCTTTCCCACAAGAGGGGGGTCAAGGTCTGTACAGGAGGAGGTGCATTGCCCTTGGATTGCATCAAGCTTCCCGGATCCTCCGCAGAGGGAGAGCCAGATATATTCTCTTTAACCTCGGCATGGGATGCCTCCTGAGCCGTCATAGTGTCATAAATCCCTCTCCAGGAGGGAAGCATATTTGCAACTGCCTTATCCCCTTTTGTCACACACTTCCATAACTTGACTCCCACTTCATCCCACAGTTCTTTAGTAAAAATTGTAGATGGGGTAATGCCAGGCAGCTTGGCCTCTGTCCATTTCAGCATCACTTTTAGGTCATGTGAAGACAAAAGTTTGCCATGCTTATCTAATAACTTAGTCATGAGTTCAAATACGTCTCTTTCTTGGGCAGACATGCCGTTACCCATATTCCCTGCAGCTCACCTCCTTATCCTGGAGCGATTCTTTGCCGACTGGCTCCTGCTTCCTTGTCAGCAGCACTTAGGTTCTGCAGGGTTCACTGTCGGCCACTCAGATTAGGCAGATCTTTGCTTCCTCACATGGGAGCACCATTTGATGGCAATTGAGAGAAGGGACTCAGCTTGATGCAAGCAAAAGCCGATTTGTTTCTACAGCATGGCTTATATACTCTTTCTACTACCCTAGTAAAAACCGCAATATTCATGTTTCCTAGCAACATTGATTAACCACCGTCTGGCATGATTACCTTTAAACAAGACACAATGTAATACATAACGTTCCTTCTACTTTCTTCAAGTTCTTGTTTGCTGTTCCCAGAGCTTGTAGCCCACTAAGATTAAAATGTTCACATCGCTTACCAATTCTGCATAACTTTCTGCTCAACTTCCCAACTGCCTCTCCATAGAGAGGCAGGAAGATAAATCAGCAGACACCCTAGTCACTCAGGCTGCAGCCAAACCAGACAGCAAGCCTAAGCCATTGACAGTTGCTCCTACCATGGGAAAAAAGCACACAACCAAAACAGATCGCCCAGTGAAAGATGATGATGATGATGTGGGGGAAGGAACCTCAAAGCCAGAAACTGACTCAGGCCCAGAAATCATTACTGAGTCCATGTCTGTAAAGGACCTTTGTAGCCTAAGAAAGGAGTATACTCAACAGTCTGATAAATCCATGATAAGTTGAATGGTCCATATTTGGGATGCTGCAGGTGATGATACAATGCTGGACGGTACTGAAGAGAGGCATTTAGGATCCTTGTCACATGATCTGGCTATCGATCAAGCAATATTAAGGAGGGCTGAGTCTGTCAGTCTCTGGACATTGGTCTTGAGCAGTGTGAAGGAAAGTTATCTGTGCCCAGACAATTTCTATATGCAACAAACCCAGTGGAAGACCATAGAACAAGGGATCCAATGCTTGAGAGAACTAGTGGTGGTAGACATTGTCTACACACATGACCCAGGATTGAGGAGTCCAGACAGAGTCCCAGTTGGCCCAGTGATGTGGCAAAAAATCATACGACTTGGGCTACAAGAATACACTTCTGCTTTAGCAATAATGAAGTAGGTTGACCAGAATGAGACCATGCGTGATATGGCGAAGAAGCTCCGAGCATATGCAGATGCCGTGCATGGCCCAACACATGCAAGAATCACAGCTGTGGAAACACATCTGCAGAAAGTGGAAGATAAGACGGAGAAGAATCACCAGGAACTAAAGAAGGAGATTAAAGAGGGCCTTCTCCAAATCTAGGTGGTACAGATCAGAGATTCTGTTACCAGACACAGACATCCCCCAGCCAGAGAGAGAAGGTACACCCCACGAAGTGAGCTGTGGTCTTTCCTGTGTGATAGTGGGGAAAACATGAGGAGGTGGGATAGACAACCCACTTCTGCTCTGGCAGCACGAGTGCATGAATTGAAGGAGCGCAAGACTCAGAGAGGAAGTTCTACCAAATAGGAAGCAGCTCCAGTTGCCTGTAGCCAAACTTCCAGATATGATGGAAGAGATGATGATGTCTGATCCCCTTGAAGGAGTCTTTAAAATGTATGCCCAGGGAAAGAAGGATAACCAGGACTAGAGGAGCCCTGCCTCTAGCCAGGTAGAGGCCAGGGAAAACCGTGCTTTTTGGACTGTGTGGATTCATTGGCCTGGTACATCAGAACCACAAAAATATGATGCCTTCGTGGACACTAGTGTGCAGTGCACACTAATGCCATTGAAACATGTGGGGGAAAAATCTGTTTCTATTGCTGGCGTGACAGGTGGGTCACAGGATTTGACCCTGGTGGAAGCTGAGGTGAGCCTGACTGGAAATGAGTGGAAGAAACATCTCATTGTGACTGGCCCAGAGGCCTTGTGCATTTTGGGCATAGACTTCCTCCAAAGAGGGTATTTCAGAGACCCAAAGGGACTCAAGTGGGTTTTTGGGATAGCTGCTGTGGAGACAGAGGGCATTAAGCAATTGAACACCTTGCCTGGACTATCAGAGAACCCATCTGCAGTAGGCCTTCTGAAAGGGGAAGAACAATGAGTACCAATTGCCACCTTGACAGTGCATCACTGTCAGTACTGGATAACTCAAGATACCGTGATCCTCATCCACAGGATGATCCACGAGCTGGAAAGCCAAGGGGTGGTCAGCAAAACCCACTCACGCTTCAACAGCCCCATCTGGCCTGTGCGCAAATCCGAAGGAGAATGGAGATTGTGGACTATCATGCCTTGAATGAAGTAACTCCGCCATTGAGCGCTGCTGTGCCAGACATGCTGGAGCTCCAGTGCGAGCTGGAGTCCAAGGCAGCAAAGTGGTATGCCACTATGGCCATTGCTAATGCATTTTTCTCCATTCCTCTGGCAGCAGAGTGCAGGCCTCAGTTTGCCTTCACCTGGAGACGCATGCAGTACACCTGGAATCAATTGCAGCAGGGGTGGAAGCACAGTCCCACCATCTGCCATGGACTAATCCAGGCTGCACTGGAAAAGGGTGAGGCTCCAGAACATCTGCAGTACATTGATGATATCATTGTGTGGGGGAACATCGCAACAGAAGTGTTTGAGAAAGGAGAAAAAATCATACAGATTCTCCTGGAAGCTGGTTTTGCCATCAAGAAGAGCAAAGTCAAGGGACCTGCTTGAGAGATCCAGTTCCTGCGAGTGAAGTGGCAAGATGGATGACATCAGATTCCCACCGAGGTCATCAATAAGATCACAGCAATGTCTCTGCCAACCAAGAAGAAGGAGACACAAGCTTTCTTAGGTGCCATAGGCTTTTGGAGGATGCACATTCCTGAGTACACCCAGATTGTGAGCCCTCGCTACCTGGTTACCCACAAAAAGAACGATTTCCACTGGGGCCCTGAACAGCAACAAGCCTTTGCCCAGATCAAGCAGGAGATCGCCCATGCAGTAGCCCTTGGCCCAGTCAGGACAGGACCAGAAGTGAAGAATGTGCTCTACTCTGCAGCCGGGAACAATGGTCTGTCCTGGAGCCTCTGGCAGAAGGTGCCTGGTGAGACTCGTGGCCGACCACTAGGATTCTGGAGTTGAAGCTACAGAAGGTCTGAAGCCAACTACACTCCAACAGAGAAGGAAATCTTGGCAGCCTATGAAGGAGTCCAAGTCACCTCAGAGGTCATCAGCACAGAGGCACAACTCCTCCTGGCACCCCGACTACTGGTGCTGGGGTGGATGTTCAAAGGAAAGGTTCCCTCTACTCACCATGCCACCAATGCTACATGGAGCAAATGGATTGCTCTCATCACACAGCACGCCTGTATTGGAAAACTGAATCACCCAGGGATCTTGGAAATTCTCACAAATTGGCCTGAAGGTGAAAACTTTGGCCTCACTGTCAAAGAGGAACAAGAACAAGTGACACGTGCTGAAGAACTCCACCATACAACCAACTGCCATCAGAAGACACACACTATGCTCTTTCCACTGACGGTTCCTGTTGCATCGTAGGGATGAAACAAAAGTGGAAAGCAGCCGTATGGAGTCCCACATGACAGGTTGCAGAAGCTACTGAAGGAAAAGGTGGATTGAGCCAACTCACTGAACTCAAAGCTTTTCAACTGGCCCTGGACATTGCTGAAAGAGAGAAGTGGCCAAAGCTCTACCTCTACACTGATTCATGGATGGTAGCCAATGCTCTATGGGGACGGCTGGAAAATGGGAAAAGGCTAATTGGCAGCATAGAGGAAAACCAATCTGGGCTACCGAAGAGTGAAAGACATCGCTGCCCGAGTAGGAAAGCTACCTGTCAAAGTCCGCCATGTAGATGCCCATGTACCCAAGAGCAGAGCTAATGAGGAGCACCAAAACAACAAGCAGGTAGATCAGGCTGCAAAGATAGAGGTGTCCCAGATAGACTTAAATTGGAAACACAAGGGAGAGTTGTTCCTAGCTCTATGGGCCCATGATGCCTTAGGCCATCAAGGCAGAGATGCCACCTGTAAGTGGGCACAAGATTGAGGGGTGGATCTAACCATGGACAGTATCTCCCAGGTTATCCATGACTGTAAGACGTGTGCTGCAATCAAGCAGGCCAAGCGGGTGAAGCCCCTGTGGTATGGTGGGCGGTGGTCCAAATACAAATATGGGGAGGCCTGGCAGATTGATTACATCACACTCCAAGGCAAGCGCTATGTGCTCACGATGGTAGAAGCCACCATGGGATGGTTGGAGACATACCCTGTTCCTCATGCTACTGCCCGGAACACCATCTTGGGTCTGGAAAAGCAAGTCCTTTGGAGACATGGTACCCCTGAGAGAATTGAATCTGACAACGGGACTCATTTCAAGAATAGCCTTATCAACACCTGGGCTAGGGAACATGGCATTGAGTGGTTGTACCATATCCCTTACCATGCACCAGCTGCAGGCAAATTGGAACGGTGTAATGGATTGTTGAAAACCACCTTAAAGGCACTGGGTGGGGGAAACTTTTAAAAATTGGGAGCAGCATCTAGCAAAGGCCACCTGGTTAGTTAACACCTGAGGCTCCACCAATTGAGGTGGTCCAGCCCAATCTGAATCCCTGCATACTGTAGATGGAGATAAGGTCCCAGTAGTACATGTCAGAGGACTGTTAGGAAAGACTGTTTGGATTAATTCTGCCTCAATTACAGACAAACTCATCCGTGGGGTTGTCTTTGCTCAGGGACCTGGTTGCACATGGTGGGTAATGCAGAGAGATGGAACAACACGTTGTGTACCGGAGGGAGATTTGATGTTGGGTTAGAGCCACATGTAATGTGGAATGCCTATATACCACTGCAGAGATTGAAGAGGCACAGACTCTGCTAGGTGTATCAAGCAAAGACAGTTTATTGTACAAGTTACCAGCATTTTATACTTTGCTACTTCTGGGTAGATCTGTAGGCTCAACCCCCCCCGCCCCATTCCCATAGCAACACTATCAAGTCCTTGCAGATTCCCTCTTGTGACAGCAGTGTCCTGGCTAATCATCCTTTTGTGCCAGAAGCTCAGGACACGGCTTCCTGTTTGTCCTGTGTTTTGCTTCTTGTTCTTGCCTAGGGCTTTGTTTCGTCTCTGCTTCTTCTTCTTGCCTTGAGATTTTATCTGTCCCATGGCTAACGCTGTCCCTGGCTTGTTTTCATGAGCTCTGAAGTGTCCTCTGTCCTCAGTCAGAAGAAAATGAAGTGTTACTTATGTGACATCCTACAGGACTGGCTTCGGCAGCAGAAAGGCACTGGCTGGGCGCGCGTGCTGGTTCCTCCACAGAGGAGGCACTTCAGGGACCCGGTGGTCTGGGCTCGCATTACTCCAGAGGCAAAGGAAAAGAGAGGGGCTTCTAGTCTGGCTTCCAACAGGTTAATTGTCAGAAGTTCAGCAACCAGAAAATGGTGCCGAGTGACTTAATGCCCTCAGTTTTATAGGGGGTTTGAAAACCACGGGGAAAGGGAAGGCAACCAATGAGATACAAGCCAGGGGGAGGATACAATTCAACAAGAACCAATGGGGGAAACTGGGAGGCTGGAGTTACAACACGGAGCCCATGAACAACCGAGTAACAGAGAATTTTCCCGAACAGGGGGAGGTGGTTTGGACCTGGGCGCCGCCCAGGGGGACATGGCTTAGGTCTCTGTGCCGCCTATCGACCCACCCTGATAGTCACTGTCCTGGGTGGGGAAATCCACCCAAGGGAGGGCCCTGAAGTGATTGACATTCGCCTGCCCCAGCCCAGCAGTGGGCTGGGACACCGGAACAACTCCTCCGTTTTATTATATTGAAATGAGGGAGAGGACTTAAGGGATTTTAAAACAAAGCACTTAAAGATGGGAAGAGCAAGTAAAATTAACAACAACATAAACAAAACCCAAACAATGTCCTTCATAACGGAAGGAATCCAGCTGCTGAAGCTCTCGGTGGACGAAAGAGAACTCGAGGCGGAATAGAGGTTTGAAAACCAGTCGCTGCCCTCTGCGCACAGGCTGTCTACTTGGGCGCAAATTTCTTTAATTTTGACATGGATTGACTTGCTCTTTGATGAAAGGTCTATACAGCAAAGTCTGTTGGGGAGGATGAAAGTTTGGAAAGAAAGTTTCAGAGGTATGTAGGCTTGGCAGAAAGATCTGTGAATGTAGAAACTGAGGATGAGATAGAAATGAAAGCAAGTTTTGATATAGAGTAAAAGATGCTTTGCTGAAACACTGACCATTGAATAACTGAGAAGGCAAAGGTTGGAGATGAGTTGGAAGGAGATTTTTAGGAATAGGACAAAGGTACGTGACTACAAACAAAGGCATGTTTTTCACCAAGTAAATAAGTCTCAAGAAGAGCATAAGTAAATAGAAAACATGTCTTTACCAAAAAGAGACATATCGCAGGCAAACAAGAAATGTTGATGTAGGAAGAAGAAAAGAGGTCTGAGAATTTCCACTGTAAGCTTAAATTGTAACTTACTCTTGTGATTGGATAATAATGACTCTAATATGGTGATGGTAGTAGCTATGATAGGCTATAGGCAAATGTAAAGGTATTGTGTATGGTGCTTATTGGCTGTTATGTATTAAGATACTCTGCAAAGAAAAGTATATAATGCTTTGTAACTTGAACAGAAAGCGGCTTCAGGTATGCCTACAAGCTGGAGCTGACAGCTGTAGGGCTGGCTCTGGATACCCACTCCCTGAAATGCTGTAACTTTGCCTATGCAATAAACAGCTTTCAAGAGAGCTGCCTGAAGTCCAGACATCCTTCGTGAAACTTTCTCCTATAAAAGTCCTTCAAATTCATCACAGCCGTGGCTGTGGGTGAGGAGAAGGAAATCGATAGCAGCTCGATTTTGTAATGTCAGCTGCTTTGTTTTTTCTTCCTCAGCTAAAAGTCGGCTGAGGGTGGAGGACGTGGCTTGGGCGTTTTTCCCTAGCCAGCAAGAAATCTGCTCAAGTTCTCCCAGGGCGTTAGCTGCTGCCACCCATGGCAAGAAAATTGACAAGACAACTCTTTCAGAATGAGGCCAATTAGTGACTGAATCATCACAATCATCAGGGATTTTGTGAATAGAGTGTTTTGATCTTTCCTGATTAGCCAAATTATGCCACTTGAGAATTTGAGCCCTGTCTGGGGTGAGGGTGGTCAAATGCCCCAGAGTGCAGGGACCTCCTGTGAGAAATGATGGGATTCCATTCCACGCCCGGTACCCACAGATTAAAAGTAGCCCTTCTGGCAACTCCTTGTTGTGACTGATGGAGTTGGAAACTGACAAGGCCATATTCTGACACCAGCTCTGGGATTTACAGATTTTATCGAAAGGGCTGACTGGGAATTGGTGTCTTGGTTTACTATAGCGCAAGTTAAAACAATAGGCTGCCTCAGCAGACCCCTGAAGATGTAGTTCTTGGGGTTCCTGTATGGCTGTTGGAAGTTTCCACATCCACCAGTCCTGGCGGTGAGGCTGGAGGATGTAGTTGTTGTGGGTGTAGGCAAAATCTCTTGGGAGTGCAAGGGAATATCAATAAGACAGGTTGACACTGGGTGCTTTGCCCTGCCCATGTCCAAGTATATCCCTGTTTGGTTGAGGGCTTGGGCCAGCATTACCCACACATTGTTTTGTGGCTGTGGTATGATCCATGCCTCGCCTCGTTGGTGGTGACACAGGAGGAGCTGCAGCAGCAGGTGGGACAGCAGCGGGTAGGAGGTCATCACATGGTCGAGGGTGGTAGCTTTAGGAAAAGTATAACACAAATGCAATTAACTTAAATAACAATGGCTCCTGTGGACTCCCACTCTTTCAAAATAAAATAAGGGATCTTTTTTGGGAAGGGAAACACATTAGGGGGACTGGGAAGGGGAAAGTTTGTATTTTGGGCCTGGAAGAGAAGTCTTTTTTCCAGGTGGTTTGGTTTTTCTCCTCTTCCAGGCTGTGGCAGCTTCTTTATTCTGTTTGGTATCTGTTGGTGGTTTCAAAAAAGGCTTGATCCACTTTCCAGGGATCCATTTTTGACCCTCTGGAGTGGAAACACACCCGTAGCCTCTACCCCAGGTGACCAGGGGGGATGTACCACGTATTTGTAATGTGTCAGGATCCTTAATTAGGACCTCAGGTCTCTCAGTTAATGTTTAGCAGAGTTTGTAAAGTGTCTAATGATAGGTTCTTCATAGGAACAGTTTAAAAAGTTTAATGTGAACAATGCTTTAACAAGTCTTAGGATGGGGGCGGTGATTTCATTGCTGCCTCTTTGTTGTTCCAACAGTTTTTTTTAATGTCTGATGTTTCCTTTCTACAATGGATTGGCCTGTCGGTGAGTGAGGGATGCCAGTAATGTGTTCCACACCCTACTTGCTCATGAATCTTTTTAATTCTGTGGAGACGTATGCTGGGCCACTGTCAGTTTTAATTTTCTTTGGTGTCCCCAACACAGCAAAGGCTTGGACTGATTGATGACATCTTTGGACTTCTCTCCACGGTGGGCTGAGGCGAAGGTCACGCCGGAAAAAGGTATCCACAGAAACATGAATGTATTTTTGGCGACCAAATTGAGGGAAGTGGGTGACATCTCTTTGCCATACCTCGCAACTGCCTAGGCCTCGGGAGTTAACCCCTTGGCCTAATGATGGAAGTTGGTGTTTTTGGCAGCTGGGGCATGTCGCCACAACAGCTTTTGCCTGGTCTCTAGTGAGGTGGAACATCCGGCTGAGAGCTGGAGCATTTTGATGGAACATTGCATGGCTCAGCTGGGCTTGCTGGAATCTGTTAGGCAGATTCGCTAACTCGATGGGCATAGCTAGGGCATCCGCTCTCCTGTTCCCTTCTGCAATAAATCCTGGAAGGTCAGTGTATGATCTCACATGCATGATATAGAATGGTTGCTTTCGGTGGGAGATAGGTTGAATCAAATTGTGAATTTTTGGGTTTGCAACCTCCTTTAGTAAGGCTCTCTCTGCCCTGGAAACTACACCTGCAACATAGGCTGAGTCAGTTATTAGATTAAATGGTTCACTGAACCGCTCAAATGCTCTGACCATGGCTGCAAGTTCTGCAATTTGTGGGGATCCGTCGACCACCTGCTGTAGCAGGTTCGGTTTGTAACCGGGCAGAAACACCAATTTAGTGTAGTGGTTTGGCCCAAAATACTCATTACTGTTTACCTTCTGTGAGATAAGAATTAGGAGAAACGCAAAGCAGGCACCAAACTTGAAAGAATATAAAGAAGTTTATTAACAGACCTAAAAGAAGGAAAAAAAATCATACCACACCTTCAGAACTCTTCTCCTCCCCCCACCTTCCTCCCTTCTCCAAGTGACAATGTAAAAAGACAACCCTTGAGAGGTTCAGTCTGTTTACCACTTCCAAATAATAACCTTGTTCAGTCCATTTAGGAAGAGGAGTCTCTCTGCTTGCATGTGAGTCCCTTCCCCCAACTTGTAGCTTTTCCCACAACTGCTTTCGAGGGTCCACTCTTGAAGTTTTTGGGGTACAATTTTAAGGTTGAGCCGTTCAGAAACAAGAGTTCTATTCACCCATCTCTGTGAGCATTTCATCTCTAAGAACAGAGACTCTTCTTCCCTGGGAGCAAAGGGTCTTCCTCATCTTCATCTTTAGGACTATCTCTGGGAGCATCTCTAGGAACTGAGGTCTTCTCCTTTTCCATTTGGAGCAAAAGTACTCATCACTTCCATCTCTCCCTGTCCAAACTTCTCATTAAATTACAGCTGCATCAGCATCTGCCTATCTCAGTGCAGGTGCTTTTTTTAACAAGCACGAGTTGAACACTCCACCCCCCATATCTTCATGAAATTACAATGGGTACTCTGACATATCATAGCTTCACAACAGAATTTCAGCTTTAAGCATCTCCTCTTTCTCTTCCCTCAGGTTTTCAGCTCTTCACAGCACTAAAAGGGTTAATCTCACCTTGGCCTTGCAGCTGGAATGTGGCTTATCGCAGTGGAGAGGGGGGGAAGCCGAGCCGCTCCAGCTGCCCACAGCAAGGCTGTGGGGGGCGTTCCTCGGGTGGAACAGGGCCCATCAGCTCCAGGATGGTCGTGGCCCATTGGCCCCCACACGGGGCCCGCATCCACCTGTCCCAGCACCGGAAACGAGACAGAGCTCTGCCTCGGGGTTTACTATTCTTAAATGTGTATCACAGAGGTGGTCACAACTTTAAGTGGCTTAAAGAATTGTCCATATTCAAACAGGCCAGCTGATAGGTTCTATTAGGTCCCAGAGGAAGCTGTAAGCACCCCTTGGCAAAGACATCACTTCCAGGACTATGCTTGCTAACTTATGACACCTGCACATCAGAGACCCCCACTTCTGAGTGCGAGGATCCCTCCAGGTGATGACAGACCTGCGGGAAGTTCCGGAGCCATCTCAAAAGATTGTCAGGGCATTTAATGGTTTTCGGCTTTGAATGTCTTTTGGAATCAGTTTGAAGATCGAATTAAACAGTTTGTGTTTTGGATGGTGTATAGAAATTTGGCCTGGGTAGCTGTCTAGGGCAAATTGGAGGTGCTCATTATTTTGTATTAGGTGGTCAAGCGACTTGGTTGTCAGTGGTAGATAGATGCATGTGAAATCACACCTTGCAAGGATGCGGAGGCGGGATCTAGCTTTCATCACCAATTGAGCCATGAGCTCCTGTGGTGTTGTGATACTTTTGGATAGTTGGTGCAAGAGGAAAACCCACTCGATGATCAACAGGGGATCACTCTGCACTTTGTCCCATTGAAATATCAGCCCGTGGAGGTATGGCATTTCCCCTAATACAATAAATTGAAAAGACAGACCTGGGGTGCAGTGGTGAGCTTGCTGGGATGACAGTGCTTCCTGTACCTTACAGATGGACTGTCTCGCCTCCTCTGTTAGATGCCTAGGTGATGTGAGGTCATCTTTCCCTCACAGAAGGTTGAACAGAGGAGCGAGATCTTCTGTCGTCAGCCCTAGGAGCGGCCTCACCCAATTTATGGACCCACATAGCTGATGGAGTTCCTGCAAGGTCTTGGGGTCATCATTAATTTTAATTCGTTGGGGAACCACAGTCTGTTCATGAATTTTCAGTCCAAGGTATTTAAATGGAGAAGTTTTCTGGACCTTTTGAGCCTGGATCTCAAATGCATTTGCCTCTAAGTCCTCGATTAACCTCCCTAATGTCCAGTCTAGATAGGATTGGTTGGGAGCACACACCAGAACATCATCCACGTAGTGGAGCACCACACCCTTTGCTGCTAACTTTCGGATGTGGGACAGAATGCAAGCCACATACCACTGGCAGATGGTGGGTGAGTTCTTCATGCCTTGCGGCAGAACTCGCCACTGGTAGGGCTGCATGGGGGCCTCTTGGTTGATGGAAGGTACCAAGAAGGCAAACCAAGGAGCATCGTCTGGGTGTAGTGGGATCTGGAAGAAGCAGTCCTTGATATCAATGACAGCTACCTTCCACTGCCTAGGGAGCATGGAGGGTGAAGGCATTTTGGGCTGCAGGGGTCCCATGTCCTCAATGACTGCATTTATTTTCCACAGGCTGTGGAGAAGGCGCCACTTGTCTTTCCGATTACAAATACCGGGGAGTTCCAAGGGCTATTTGAGGGTTCAGTGTTTCCCTTTTTCAATTGCTCCTCCACGAGTGGGGTGAGTACCTTTAATTTGTGGTTTTCCAAAGGCCCCTGATCCGTCCAGATATGTTTGTCAGTTTTCCAATTTAATTTCTGGGTGGGGCACTCTGCAGTGGCCCCTATTAAAAATCCCAGGGTCGAGATGGAATTTTGACCCGGTCTCCCTATTGGGACATGAGATCTCTGCCCCACAATGTAAACCCGGACTTAACAAATGGACAGACCAATTCTATCTGTCCCTCTGGACACTCAATGTGGACAATATCCCTGCTTCTCTGGGCAGATATTGGTCCCCCTACACCAGTCACAATACCTTCTGCCAGCTGCAACTCCCAGTGTGACGGCCAATCATTGGAGGAAATAACTGTCACGTCTGCTCCTGTGTCTATCATTCCTGCCAGGCTGTCTGAGCCTTGGCAAGACAGTTTGCAGCCAAGCATAGGTTTGTCTTGCCCAACCACCTCAGCCCAGAAGACAGAGAGGTTACAGTCCTGTGGCGGACTATTGGGCATGAGGATGGCTTGGGTGACAACCTGGTTAGCAGCAAGGAAAAAGGGCGGGTTAATACACTGGATGTTAATTGTGAAAAGCCCTTGTGACCCCACTTGAACAATTTCAGGTGTTACACAGATGTCAGATGGTGCATGTACAGCATCTCCCAACACAAACAATATACAGTCTTTCAGGTTCTTGCAACTCACGATGACTCTTTGGGGTGCTACTGAGTCCATTTGAGTTGCGGTGGCCATGGTGACAGTCTTTCTGGTCACAGCTTTCTCATTTATTTCTACACGCGGGGCTGAAAATCTGCGCTGCTTCTTCAGTTTTTTGGCTGCATCCCAACGCAGGCAGGTGATGTCATTTGTCCTGGGGAGACAGCTTGGAAATTCGGATTAATTGGAGCCGGGGCTCTGCAATTCCAGGCTAAATGCCCTGGTTTACCACACCTGTGACAGGCTCAAATAGCATTTCTTTTGTCCTGAGATGCCGTTGCATCAGCGGCACTTGCAGTTCCTATTAAATTCCTCCTAATTTTTTAATTTGGATGGTTAATTGGAACTAATGTCATGCAAGCATGAATCATCTGGTTTAGGGTTGGTGGAGGATCAAATGGAAGATTCAAAATCACTCTTTTACAAGCTTCATTTGCATTAGCTTTTGCAATTTGTGTTATAATATGCTCCTTTGTTTTTGGGTCTTCCACTTGTCTTTCCACAATGAGCCTCAGTTTATCAACAAAATCAATAAATGGCTCATTTTGTAATTGCCGAATCTCTGTATAATTCAATTGAGGTGCCAATTTAGGGGGCATCATTAAAAATGCTTGCTCTGCCACATGCTTTACAGCATTCAGGACCGACTCTGGTGTGTTTAGAGCCTGGTTCTGTGGCTTGGCTAACAACCCCTCATCGGTAAGGTGATCCATGGAAACTCCATCATTGTTTGGATCCTGCAGTAGAATCGGGAGGACCTCTCTTAGCTGCTTTCTCCAACCTTCTTCACACATTTGGAATTTGGATGGGGAAAGCAAGCAGGAAAAAATGCTTTTGAGGTCATGCGGTACCATCACTGTAGTGGTAAGGGTTATCCGCAGGTTTTTAAAATACTGCCTCTCCCTCCCGAACTCCTTCTGGGCTTTGCAAAACTCTTTGAGCCCAGATGAGTCAAAAGGTTTCCATGTGGGGTTATTACCAGTCTGGTCATAGGTAACCAGAGCGGCAAAGGGATAGGAGGGGGCTGAGGGGACTCCCAGATCCGATTTCAAGATGGCATTGGTTCCGGTTTCTACCCCGTGGGAACCGGAAGAGGAGGCTTGGGAACCAGGAAGTCTCTCACAGTGGGTGGGAACCAAGGACAAGGAGGACTGGTCACAGGGAGAGCGAGGATTCCTGATGCAGGGGGCGGTACCCAACGTGTGGGAGGAACCCGAAGACATCATGTCTGAGGGTGCAGACAGGAAAGGGTTGGGAGGAGGAAGGAGAAAGGGATTGTGGGAAGGGGAATGGGGAAGGGCAGACTTTGCCATGCGGTCTCTACCATTTTGTAGACACGTGGAGTGGGGGGGGGGCATAATGGCGGATGGCATTTAAAACAATTTTCTGGACTTACAACCGAGGAAGAGGGCAAAGGATACTGGTTTTGAGTAGAGGTCGAGGCAGCTTGGCCAGGGCTATCTCAACGGGGTAGTTGAGAAGACCGAGAGGGGTCAGGGAGAGGGTAGCAGCCCTGTGCCTCAGTGCATGTTAGCCCTTTCGGTTTTTCCAATGAAGGGAAAGTGGGGAGAGGGACACGAGGAGAGGAAGGAGGAATAGGGGGACAACTGGGGAGAACTTTGAGCTTTTCTTTTATTTTCTGGTTCATTTTGTGCAAGTCCCGAAGGACTAAAACTAGGGGGAAGAATTTTTCTCCAGAGGAATCTCCTCTCCGCTTTAAATCAGCGATATTATCTCCTACAGCCTGCCAGAAAGCAGGCAATTTTAAATTTGCGGGAGACGTCTGAGGAAAATAAAAGAAAAGCCAGCGAGCGAACTGTTTTAACAACGCTTTTGAAAATTTAAACCCACTAACTTCAAGGGATTTGGCAACTTGGAGAAATACCTCTCTGGTGCTGAGAGATTTTTGAACCCATTACTCTCTCAATAGTTTTTCCACCCACCACTGGCAAAAGGAAAAAGAAACAAAAAATATCAGGGACCGGGGATACCCACACAAATTTCAGTTCAGTACAGGTACAAATTCACAGTTGCAGGCGTCTGGTCCTGGAACCAAAAAGCATGGGTGGGGTCCTCTGGGGGTAGGCTGTTCTCCGGGATCAGGAGTTGGCAGCCTTCTCTCGGCACACGCCTCTTAAAACAGAGCGTGCCACAGAGAGAGGCCTTGGCGGCTCCAAAGCCGTTTACTCTTGCTGTCCACCGACAGCAAGGACGTCACGGGAACCCACGTGCGTAAGCCCCTCGTTTGGGCGCCAACTTGACGCTGTCCCTGGCTCATTTTCACAAGCTCTGAAGTGTCCTCAGTCAGAAGAAAATGAAGTGTTACTTATGTGACGTCCTACAGGACTGGCTTCGGCAGCAGAAAGGCACTGGCTGGGCGCCCGTGCTGGTTCCTCCACAGAGGAGGCACTTCAGGGACCCGGTGGTCTGGGCTCGCATTACTCCAGAGGCAAAGGAAAAGAGAGGGGCTTCTGGTCTGGCTTCCAACAGGTTAATTGTCAGAAGTTCAGCAACCAGAAAATGGCGCCGAGTGACTTAACGCCCTCAGTTTTATAGGGTGTTTGAAAACCGCGGGGAAAGGGAAGGCAACCAATGAGATACAAGCCAGGGGGAGGATACAATTCAACAAGAACCAATGGGGGAAACTGGGAGGCTGGAGTTATAACACGGAGCCCATGAACAACCGAGTAACAGAGAATTTTCCCGAACAGGGGGAGGTGGTTTGGACCTGGGCGCCGCCCAGGGGGACATGGCTTAGGTCTCTGTGCCGCCTATCGATCCACTCTGATAGTCACTGTCCTGGGTGGGGAAATCCACCCAAGGGAGGGCCCTGAATTGATTAACATTCGCCTGCCCCAGCCCAGCAGTGGGCTGGGTCACTGCAACATATGGCTTTCATGGCACCAAGGCTAGAAGGTCTGCACAGCTATCAGCTTTTGTCGCTCTCTGGCTCCTATCATACCCCTGCTTGCTGAATGTCACTGTCACTGTTTGTACATAACTGTATATATGTATATATATATATGTATGTATTAATGTGTGTGTGTGGCATTAGAATATATTAGTTTTGGCATTGAGCTGATGATATAGGATAAGGGGTGGAATGTCTTGGAGTGATTTTATGATGTGTATCCCCTATTGCCGCTCTATGCCCAGACATGATTCCTGTGCCTTTCTGTGTCTTTAAAACTGGGTACGAGAGAAAGGAAAAAAAAGCCAGACGAACTTTTCAAAGCAGTTTTGTCTTCAAGGACTCAGAGATAGCTTCTGTGATGGCAAGAGCGGAGGAAGCACCCTTTTGCTGCTTTTCAGCCAGCTTTCGGCTCTGTTTTCTCCAGAGACAGATGGAGAGTTAAACTTTTTTTCCTGGGACTTCGGCTGCTTCTTCTCTTCTGGAACTGTTGAGAACACCAGAAGTCACTGGGAGAGCTTTCCACTGAGGCCTGGAGGGGCCTATGTTGAACCTAGCTCCAGAGAAGAGAGAGAGAGAGAGAGACCACACCTACAGAAAGGACTGAAATCTTCCCAGGTTTCTCTCCACAGCGAGAGGTTTTACTATTTAGCATTATTCTTTTCCCATTGTGCATTGTGTCTGTTAAATAAACAGCTTTTTTCCCTTTCACTTTCCTCCAAGGAAAATTTTTTTTCCCCCAAACCTGATGGGGGAAGGATGGCTATAACCTGCCTTCTATCAGAGGATGTTCAAATTTGGACGTTCCTCTGAATTTGTCTCAAACCAGCACAGGCCTCTTCTGTTGTCTGTAAACAGTCATGCACAGGCACGTTGTCAATTAATGTAGATGACAAAAACATTGCAGGGTTTAAAACAGATGTTGTCCTTAGGGTAACATCATCCTGTTCCAACAACACAGACTGATATTTAAGCATCCTGCTAGGAGATAGGTAGTGTCCCTCCTTTTGTTCTAGTACAGTTATGACTGTGTGAGGGACATACACGACAATGTGCTCCCCAAGGGTGAATTTACGGGCCTCCTGTATCAGGATGACAGCTGCCACAGCTTTCAAATACCCAGGCCACCCTCGGCTAACATTGTCTAGCTGTTTTGAAAAGTAGGCCATAGCCCTTTTCTGGCCTCCAAGGTGCTGTGCCAGTACCCCCAGAGCAACATTCAGTCACATATGTAAAGAGTTCAAAAGGCTTAGTTAAGTTCTGCAGCCCCAGAGTTGGGGCTGACATCAAGGAATGTTTCAGCTGTTTAAATGCAGCCCTTGTGCTCTCTGTCCACATGATGGTTCCCTTTTTGGGTGCTTTGAGTGCTCCATAGAGAGGTTTTACCAGTAGTCCATAATTTGGTATCCATAAGCGACACCAGCCTACCATTCCCAGAAAGGTTTGCATCTCTCTCACGGTGTGGGGCTCTGGAAGACGGCATATGGCTTCTTTCCATTCTCTACTGAGTTTTCGATGTCCATGGAACATCTCTAGCCCCAAACAAACTACTGTTTCCCTGGCAACCTGTGTCTTCTCTTTCGAGACTCTATACCCACTTAGGCCCAAAAAGTTCAACAGACTTACAGTGAGTTGGATGCAGTCATCTCACGTTTTAGCTGTAATCAAGATATCAACATTTTGAAGAGTAACCCTTCCTAGTTCTTGTCTTCTCCAGTCCTCCAATTCCTTTGCTTGCTGGTTTCTGAATATTGTTGGGCTGCTTTTGAATCCCCGGGGTAGGACTGTCCAGGTGAGCTGGCTTTTCCTCCCTGTTTCAGGATTCTCCCACTCAAAACCAAAAAGTTATTGACTGTTCTTTTGCACAGGAATGCAGAAAAAGGCATCCTTGGGGTCTAAAACAGTGAACCACCCTAATTCATCTGTCAGCATGGTCAAAAGAGTTTAGGGGTTTGCTACAACTGGGTGTATATCCTCTGTTATTTTGTTAATTCCCCTAAAAACCTGCACTAATCGATAACTCTGACCCTCAGCTTTCTTTACTGGCAGGATGGGTGCATTGTATCTAGATTCACATGCTACTAATAAACCAAATTTAAGAAACTTTTCAATTATAGGTGCCAATCCCCTATGGCCTTCTAACTTCAAAGGGTATTGTTTCTGCCTTACCAGTCTGGCCCCTGGTTTGAGTGTAATACTCACAGGCTCAGTTCTTTTGGATCTCCCAGGGAAATCACTGGCCCACACTATTGGAATGACAGCATCTTCAACTTCTTTGGGAATTTCACCACAATTCTCCTGTATAGAAAGGGCAGCTACTTCAACAAATTTTGTTTCAGGAATTATAACTTTCACTCCCTCTTCTTTGGAAAATTTAATTTCCACTTCTAATTTCTCCAATAAACCCTTACTCAACAATGGTTTGGGGGAGTTTGGCATATAGAGGAATTGGTGAGTCACCCAGTGTTTTCCCAATTTAAATTTTAAAGCTTGGATGCAAGGCCTTGTTTCACCCCTGTAGCACCAATCACATTTACAGTATCTTGACTCAGTTTCCCTTCTAAAGTATTTAACACAGAATATGTTGCCCCTGTATCCACCAGAAATTCAACATCATCTTTCCCCAGCTTAGCTACAACCAAACGGTCAGCCAGGGATTGGCCCTTCGGTCACCATCAGTCCCCACTCTCAGCTAATTCAGGAGCTGGGAGTGTCCTTTTTGTCAGCATTGGACAATCGTTCTTCCAATGTCCCTTTTTCTTTCAAAAAGCACATTGATCTTTATCTAGAGGAGAGTACTCCTTTTTGACTGTTGGTTTTGCACAGCCTGCTTTTTGGTAGCAGGGGAGCCACAGAGGTGGCTTCTGTGAGAAGCTGCTAGAAGCTTCCACCATCTCTGGCAGAGCCAATCCCTGATGGCTCTGAAGATGGACATGCTGCTGGCCAAGCCTGGGCCAATTAGAGATTATGGTAACTCCTCTAAGATAACATATTTAAGAAGAAAATCAAAACAAAGTATGTGGAAATACTCACTGCTTTTTACTGGCTAGGTTCGTAGTTCAATGCCTTAGAAAGCCTCGGGCAGCCTAGAGAGGTAGCACAGGCAATCTAGCATTTCAGTAGCTCTAAAAGCGGCAAATAGTAGCTGCAAAGCTGATACCACCAGTAGAAGCAAAGAGGGAGAAATATAGTCTTCGGTTGCCCAATTCCTGCAATTAGAAGCTTTCAAACAGAGACAGAAACACACAGATGTTCACAGAAGGATTGCAAAGCCAAAGAGGGCAGGACCCATCTTGGGCCCTTCTTTTATTCGGAGAAGGGGAAAGGGGAGGACTGGGGGAAGACCCAGGGTGACTGGCCAATCAGACACTGCTAAAGAGTTTGAGTTACATTTGGTTTTGCCCGCACTGGGAACAAAGGAGTTCAGGAGCACATGGCAGAGGCAAGTCCTGGCTTGTCTTGGGGAGGGGGAAGGGAAGCTCAGAACAGGCAGCAACAATTCCCTATTTTTTTTTTCTTTAAAGCTGGGTTGTAACTCTTAGAAACTTAAAGTGCATAGAACAGTAACAAAACAACAGTGAAAACATAATTGGAATCTATCATCCCTACAACTCGACAGTGCCTAGGATGTCTTTAAATTAGTTCCCCAGTTAAAACTCAGGGGGTTATTCAGGACATCTATGGTATGGGGTATCAGGACGAAGATTTACAAAATACAGGGCAAAATGTGAGTGCAAAACAGTGCAATTTAAGGGATTAACATCAAAATCTGGAGTAGGGGGTTTACATGAGGGTGCAAAATCAGGATCTTTTTTATGGCGTCTCCTCCAGGAGGCAGTTTTAACCTCCTTGACTTTTGAGGAAGTGACATAAGGTTTTATCCATTTCCCTGGGATCCACCTCAGTCCTTGAGGGGTAGATACACTGGCATACCCATATCCTCAAGTTACAAGTTTGTATGGTCCTTGGATTTTTTGAGTCTCTGGGTCCCGGATCAGGACTTCTGGATTTTCCCTCAGTTTCTGTCTCCCGGTGTTCTGGAAATGACGATAGATGGGAGGGTTTGGATCCTCAAAGGTGCCGTTCATGAAGTTTATGGTAAACAACGCTTTGCTGAGGACAGGTGAGTTGAGTTTAGTGGTCCCTGACTGTTGTAGCAGCATTCGCTTGAGGGTTTGATGGGCACATTCAACAATGCCTTGTCCAGTTGGGGAGTGAGGAATACCTGTAACATGTCGAAATCCCCACTGCTGACAAAAGTTTTTAAACTCCTGAGAGGTGTAGGCAGGTCCATTATCAGTTTTTATCTCCTCAGGTATACCGAGCACAGCAAAAGCTTGGACAAGATGTTTTTCAACGTCCTTAGCCTTTTCACCTGCATGTGCAGAGGCATACATAGCACCAGAGAAGGTATCAATAGAAACATGAATGTATTTTAATCTCCCAAATTCAGGGAAATGTGTGACGTCCATCTGCCACACTTCACCGCTATTAATGCCTCTGGGATTGACCCCCATGCCCAGTGATGGAAGCTGTAGCTTCTGGCAGTTGGGACATGTTGCCACTATTGCTTTTGCCTGTGTCTGCGACAGATGGAACATGCGGATAAGAGCAGGAATATTTTGATGGTACACGGCATGGCTCAATTTTGCTTGTTCAAAAACTTGGGGGAGCTTTGGTAAGTCGGTTGATAGAACTATGTCTGCTGGCACAGCCAGAGCATCAGCTCTACGATTACCCTCTGCAATAAATCCTGGCAGGTTTGTATGTGACCTCACATGCATGACAAAATAGGGATGGTCTCTGTGGGAAACCAGATAAATTAGCTTTGAGAGCAAATCATAAATTTTTTGTTTGAGATTTCTTTTAGGAGAGCATGCTCAGCTCTAACAGTTACTCCAGCTACATATGCTGAGTCTGTGACAAAATTAAAGGGTTCTTTGAACCTCTGAAATGCTCTAATGACAGCTGCTAGATCAGCTACTTGTGGTGATCCCTGGATTCCTTTGATGTCAGATTCCCATTTTTGCATCTTTGGATTTTTCCATGTGATCACTGATTTTTTACTCTTTCCTGACGCGTCGGTAAAAATGGTAACCGCATCGAGGGGTTTTCTACTTTGAATCTCTCGAGGGATGAAAGAGAATGGCAGATTAAACATGTCATGTTTTGGGTAATGATTTGAGATTTGGCCTGAGTAACTATCTAATGCAAATTGTAAATTTATATTATTTTGAAGTAGGTGATCTAATGTGTCTGTTGTTACAGGTAAGTAGATGTATGCAAAGTCACATCCTGTCAGGGTGTGGAGCCTTGCTCTACCCTTCATGATAATTTTTGCCATTAGTTCTTGTGGCTGTGTGATGGTCTTAGGCGGTTGGAGTGGGTGGAACACCCATTGAATTATGATGAGGGGTTCCTTCTGCTCTTTGTCCCATTGAAATATGAGGCCGTGAAAGCGTGGTACCTTCCCTAGAATGACAAGCTCAAAGGATAGGGAGGGCTGATAGCTGTGTGCTTGTCTGGTGGAAATGATCTCTTGTATCTTTTTGAGAGACTGCCTTGCCTCTTCTGTCAGGGATCTAGGGGATGCTGGACCGCCTTCTCCTTTTACCAGGTTTGCAATAGGAGCTACATCCTCTGTGGTGAGTCCTAACCAGGACATTAAATAATTCAGTATCCCACAGATCTGTTGCACTTCCTGTAATGTTTTTGGGTTATTATTAACGGTGACGGGTGTTGGGATGATAGAGGTTTCTGTGATTTTGAGTCTGAGGTATTTCCAAGGGCTTGTTCTCTGCATTTTTTCAGGTTGTAATTCAAAGCCCTTGGCCTCTAGGGCCTCAATCACCATGTTAAGTGTCCACTGGAGATATTGATTATTGGGGGCGCATATCAGCACATCATCCATGTAATGTAGGATGATGGCTTTCTCTGCTTTGGCACGGATGGGAGATAGAATTTTAGCAATATACTCTTGGCAGAGAGTTGGGGAATTTTTCATACCTTGGGGAAGCACAAGCCAATGGTAATGTTCCATGAGAGTTTCACGATTAATAGAGAGCACAGAAAATGCAAATGGAGGGGCATCTGCAGGGTGGAGTGGAATATGAAAGAAGCAATCTTTAATATCAAGAACAGCTAAATGCCAATGTTGTGGGAGCATTGAAGGTGATGGCATACCTGGTTGAAGGGGTCCCATGTCTTCAATAACCTCATTGATTTCTCTAAGATCTTGGAGGAGCCTATATTTGTTCTTTTCCAGTTTTTGTATTATAAACACGGGACTATTCCAGGGGCTGTTAGTTGGTACGATATTCCCTTTAGCCAATTGTTCAGCTACTAATGTTTTGAGTGCCTCTAAGTTTTCTTCTTTTAGCGACCACTGGTTAACCCACAGTGGTTCATCTGTTTTCCAAATTAATTTCTGTGGATGGCACTCTGCTACAGCGGCCGCAAGGGAAAATTTTGATGTCCAGGGGTGATATCAATTTTTGTTCCCCACTGAGACATGGCATCCCTTCCCCACGGGGTGAATTTGGTGTCCAGGACATATGGACGAAGTGTCGCTATTTGTCCTTCAGGACCTTCAATTTGAATGGTGTTTTTGGATTGCTTCGCAATTTGGGTACCTCCAATCCCTTGTATGATACCCTGAGACTGCAATTCCCATTGCGCAGGCCACTTATCAAATGGAATGACAGACACATCAGCACCGGTGTCTATCATTCCCATGATACTGATTTTATGTGATCCGTGACGGAGCTTACATTCTACTACAGGTTTATCATATCCCAAAACCTCAGTCCAACAGATGGCTGGGATATGTCCATCTGTGGGCAGGTATTTGGGCAATGGAATGGCCTGTGCAATGACTTGACCCTTTGGCATAAAGTACAGTGCATATATACATTGTACCATTAGGTTAGAACACCTGTTCTGATCCACTTTCCTGAGTGTGGGTGTAACCTCTATCCCAGCAGGTGTTTCCCAAGTGTCCCCAATAACAAAAAGGTATGTAAAGTCTGGCATGTGGTCCACATTCTGGAATGAGATGGGTATTACAGTCTGTTTGTTGTTGAAATGGTGTGCTTTATCACAGGTTACCTTAAACCTCAGTCCAGATGTCCAAGTTGCTTTGTCTGCAGCTCTATTTCTTTCTGAACGCGGAACTGTTAGGACACGTTGAGTCGCTAGTTTCCCTGCTGTTGACCTGGAGAAACAGTCTTTGGAGAGTTTTTATCAGCAATTATAATTGTTCTGCAATTGTGAGTTACATGTCCCTTTTTCTGACAAAGATAGCATATAAAGTTACCTCGCAATTGAGTTTCCCCTGTACCCATAGCATTCTTCATAACCTCCCCCACCATCGCCACTTTTTTCAAAAAGGGAACAGCTGTGTTCATCTGCACCTTCTTTGTACAGACTTCGAGGATGGTTTTGACAGTCGGAGCTGGGTGCAGAGGAAGAGTCAGGATGACTTGTTTGCAAGCATCATTCGTATTCACTTGGAGCAGTTCGAGTAGGAGCGCTTGTTGGAGGTCAGGATTAGGGATCTGGGAAAAGATAGCTTCGCGCAAACGGTTATAAAAGTGAATAATATTTTCATTTGGCAATTGTTTGATGTTGGTATAATGAGATGTAGGAGTCTGAGATGGTAGTAACGTTAAGGCCTTTTCAGCAGCACGTGTGATTTCAGTAAGAACTGGATGAGGGATAAGCATTGCTTGTTTCTGAGGATTTGCCTGTTGAGAGTCTTTCTGAAGAATGGCTAAAAAGCAAGGGTCATGATGACACAGCAAGTTTAGTAAAGATGCAGACACTGAGTCCTTGAGCAAGAGGTTGCATAGATAACAGAATGTGCATTCAGATAAGTAAGCAGAGAGAAACCATATGGAAGAGGAAGATAAGACCACCGTGTTTGCAGATCCCACGGAATAGCTCCCACCAATGAGGAGCTCAACTTTTGCAATATGTATGAACTAATTAAAGGTACTATAAGTAAGTGTAGTTTTGAAAAATAAATCGAGACTTGCTGAACATGATGCCTTGAGTGCTTGTCTCCCGCGACTCCACCCAACATTTGCCATATTATTGTCACCAGATAAAAGGTCTAATGTGATATAATTGTTGTCAAAGTCCAGGTAATTATCTGGAGTTTGCCACAAAATTTGCAATAAATCAGATAAAATTATTTTCCTTTGTTGTTTCCACAACACAAAATCACCAGGTGTGAGATGTTTGCATTACTGTAATTAAATCATGAGGTACAAGTAAGTGAGTTGCAAAAGTAGCACTTAAAAGGCTCTTAAAATAGTTACTATGCATTCCAAACTCCTTAATTGCCTTGCACAAATCCTTAATATTAGAATAAGGAAATGGTTTCCAGCCAGGATTCGGTCCTGTGCTAGTACAAGAGAGTGTAGTAGTAGCACAGAGTTACTTCCTGGCAGCCATGGGTTCCCGGATGTAGAGGGGTAGTCACATGACTGTGGGAACCTGGGGCAGGACAATGGGAAGCAGGGGCGGGGAGTGGAGGGGCAGAGGCGGGGTTGTGGAGGCGGGGGACGCAGCGGGAAGAGGGGAGGGGTTGGGGGCGGGGTTGTGGGAGGCAGGGGTGGTACTTGAGTCATGGGCGGGAACAGAGGGAGGGGTGAAACACGACGCTGTGGGGGTGGGGTTGGGGGCAGGGACAGGTTCTGACACAGGAGTTGGAGGGGATGGGGACAAGAAGGGATTTGTGGGGTGGGGGAGAAAGGGATTGTGGGAGGTGTAGTTTGGGGATGAAGAAACGTTGCGTCCGCCATTATTGGAGACAAACAAACGCGGAGGAAAGGGGTTGGGGGGAGGGGTTTTCTTATGGGCTGCGAGTACATGGCAATGGCTGTCTCTGGGAACGAAGAGATCGGGGAAAAGGGGTTTTTACGCATGCTTAAAACATGAGGGCTAGAAACTGGGGACAAAGGAGTGGAGAAAAGGGGTTGGAAAAGTCCTTGGATGGGCTCCGGATTCCCGTCCAAGGCGGGGTGCTGAGGAAACACGGGTGAGCCAGGAGGATGATAGCTCTCCTATGCTAAAAAGCACTGCTCTAGCTGTGTTTTCCAGCGTAGGGGAAGAAGGTGTAAGGGAATTAAAAGAGGGGTTTTGCGGTGGCTTTTCATGTACTGCTTTTTTCTCTGACAAAGTATAACTTAGTAACAGGAGAGGAAAAAATTTTGAAACTGTTTTGTCTCCTGAGCTCCTGAGAGCAGAGAGTTTTCTCCCCACCTTATCCCAAAATTCAGAAGATCTCGTATCCTCGGAGGTCAGATTAGGAAAGTACTGTAAAAGCCATCGTACAAAAGATTGAACTAGATTTTTAGGGTATTTATGCCCAGTACAAGAAAGGTAGCTTTGAACTTTGCAGTATTTTTCTCTATGGTGTGCAGAAACCTTAAGACAGGAGCCCCTAAACTAGCAGGGAAATACCAGAATTCTGGATTTACCCACAGGAAAGCAGGTCCGGAGAAAAAAAATAAGCAAAATGGGTCTTCCACTTTCCAGCCGTTCCCTTGCCATGTGGTGTGGGGGAGGGTACAGGCTGAGGCTCTGGGCTCGCTGTTACGCAAAAAGTAACAGCTCGCTACACAGAGCTGGCACGGCAGGACATGCAGAGCTAACTCCAGCAGACACGCAGCTGCTGGGACACCCTAAAAGTCTCTCAGAACTGAGGTTCAGAGAGAGCACGCTGGGCGCCAGATGTGGAAATACTCACCGCTTTTTACTGGCTAGGTTCGTAGTTCAATGCCTTAGAAAGCCTCGGGCAGCCTAGAGAGGTAGCACAGGCAATCTAGCATTTCAGTAGCTCTAAAAGCGGCAAATAGTAGCTGCAAAGCTGATACCACCAGTAGAAGCAAAGAGGGAGAAATATAGTCTTCGGTTGCCCAATTCCTGCAATTAGAAGCTTTCAAACAGAGACAGAAACACACAGATGTTCACAGAAAGCCAAAGAGGGTGGGGCCCATCTTGGGCCCTTCTTTTATTCGGAGAAGGGGAAAGGGGAGGACTGGGGGCAGACCCAGGGTGACTGGCCAATCAGACACTGCTAAAGAGTTTGAGTTACATTTGGTTTTGCCCGCACTGGGAACAAAGGAGTTCAGGAGCACATGGCAGAGGCAAGTCCTGGCTTGTCTTGGGGAGGGGGAAGGGAAGCTCAGAACAGGCAGCAACAAAAGTACATACAGTTTTTTCCTAGCCAGAGAAGAGGAGGAGGTGAGAACATGTGAGGGAAAAAAACATGGAGACAGCAAGGTCAGTGGAAAAGGAAGGGACGGAGGTGCTCCAGGCACCGGAGCTGAGATTCCTCTGCAGGCCGTGGTGAGAACCATGGTGGAGCAGGCTGTCTCCCTGCAGCCCATGGAGGTCCCCGGGGGATGCAGAGATTCACCCGCAGCCTGTGGGGGAGGTGCTCACGCTGGAGTGGGTGGATGCCTAGAGGAGGCTGAGGTCCAGTGGGTGACCCGGTAGAGTGAGGGGGCCCCTGCTTCCAGGCTGGAGCAGCCTGTCCTTGGAGGACTGCACCCCATGGAAGAGTGACCCATGCCACAGCAGTTTTGGGAGGACTGGTGCTCGTGAGATTGGAACCACGCTAGAGAAGTTCATGGAGAACTGTCTCTGGTGGGAGGGACCCCACGGGATAGCAGGGGAAGGACTCCTCTCCCTGAGCAGTGGAAGAAGATCTTGGGTGGCGAACTGACCAAACCCCCCATGCCCTGTCTCCCTGTGCTGTTGATGAGAAGGAGGGAGGGGTTGGGGCAAGAAAAGGTGGTTTATAAAGGCTTATTTTACTTCTCATTATCCTCCTCTGACTCTGTTAGTAATAAATTCTCTTTGTACCTCTAAGCTGAGCCTGTTTTGCCCTTGGAGTGTTTTGTCCCGGTTCTTATCTCAACTCATGAACCCTTTGTTAATTTCGTTTTCTCTCCTCTGCCCAGCTGTGGCAGGGGAGGGGGAGCAAGTGGCTTTCGTGGGTGCCTGGCATTTGTCCAGTGCCAAACCACGACATTGACGCATTAGATGACTTTTCCTGATCACCCCTCTTACCCTGTTGGCGTCTATCCCCATCTGTTCAGTCCCTATTTTGACATACTTTCTAAGATATGTCCAGCAATTTACCTATGTCATGCCTCTCATCCATCTTTTGCAGCTTTTTCCTTATGTCACTTGCAGATTGGCCTATAAACAAATAAACTAGGTGGGACTTCTCTTCAAATGTCTCGAAGTCCAGATTTGAGCATTTTCATGCAGTCTCTTTAAGCCTTGTCAAGAAGTCTGTAGGAGTTTCATTCCTGTCTTGACTGATTTCGTATAATTTGGACCAATTCACTGCTTTAGGAATGGAACATTTTATACAAAATACCACCCAATTCTGATAACATTTTAACCTCACCATTTGTTCTGTTACATTAGGGTCCCATCCTGGGTCATTTAAAGGGAAAATATCATTAACTGGCCCTTGAAGAGTTCTGGCTGCTATTTGAGCTTCTATAGCAGTTATAACAGTCCTCCTAACCATCTCTTTTTCTGTTTCATCTAATAATGTGTCCATCATTGCATCTAGATTGCTCCAGTGTGGGTTTTGTGTCTTAACAGCCTTGCCTACAAAATTAGCCACCTTTTCTGGATTTTCTCTATACCGTCTAACTGAGGCTTTCCACTGCTGCAATTCTACAAGAGAAAAGGGTGTTTTAATGTAAATTAACCCTTGATTACCCACAGCCTGCTTCAGAGGGGCTTGTATGGCTGGCTCTTCCTTCTCTGGTTCTTCCTTTTTAGATCTAGTACGTTTAGCTACAGGACTGGGTGCTTCTATAGCTTCCTGTGCTGTTTTTCCCCTTTTCCTCCTGGCTACAGTGGCTATAGCAGCTTTGTCCTCAGTATCATCTTCTGAGCAACTATCTGTATCTGAGCTATCCAACTCGCTTTTAATCAGGGCTGTTCCACTGGTACTGGGTGTTATATCAGGAAGGTTCTGGTCAGGAGACCTTCTCCTAGTTCCTGTGCCAGCCGCGTGGCGTGGCGGGACCAGCCTGGCCCCACTGGGAGCTTCTGTGGCTTTGCTGGTGCAGGGGATTACGTTGGGCCTGCATCTGTGCAGGCAAATGCAGTTCATCAGAAACTGATGCCTTTTTTCTGGTCCTAAAATTACAAGCCAGACACAGTTAGGTGATAAAAATGTGGTTACCTTTACAAGGATCTTTATGGTGCACAACATGATGGAATACACACCAAAAACGCATGGAAGATGCACACTGTAACATAAAGTGGGCACAATTTTATGTGTTCAGCAAATCAGCATAACTGACAAGGATCCCCAATTAGAGACATAAGTGATGAGGTAATTCCCCCCTTTCCTGAAACCCCCCCTTTAGGTATTAACTAAACTTTGTTTATGAAAGAGTGTCTTGAGAAGCCCTTTTAACCTTGATCCCTAGAGAATCTAACCTTGGTTCCCTGGGGCATGGAGCCTCTGGGGAATGTATTTTGTCTTTCTGTCTAATAGAGTAGGTAAAATGCTAGCTATGAATCTATGTAGTTATACAATAATAGGCTACAGAGCTACAAATATACATATATATATGGAGAATATAGAGAATATGTAAAAGCAAAAAGGCAAAAATCAATTTGGCATCACTGTAGCCTCTCACGGGGAGGGAGACCAACATCCCTGTGTTCCTCTAACTATAAAGTGGCATCTGGAGGAAATTTGCATATGTCACTGTGGTGGATGCAGGTGCAGAAGTTACTGTATTACATGGTGATATTGCTCCTAATGAAGCTACTTTGTAGATCTGTGGCTTGGGGAGCAGTTCCACTCCCCGCGCTCCAAGCTAAGGTTACTTTAATGATAGGAGACACCACCCCATTTGTCACGATGGTGCTAATTGCCTCAATGGAAGAATATATCTTGGGTATTGATGTGCTGGCAGGGTGAACAGTTGAAAAACTGAATGGTCGGGTTTTTTCAGGACTCTGCAAGTGGGATTTGCCACTCGATCTATAACTGTTTTGTGGGGGTTCCCGAAGTGGGATCCTGTTGTGCTGCCAGCGCCTGCCAAGATGGTAAATGTAAAGCAGTATCGTGTTCCAGGGAGGAAGAGGAAATTACTCAAACAATTCAGGCACTCTAATGAGCGGGAATTGTTAGAAACAGTTGGAAATGATACAACTTTGAAATTTTTTTTTAACTAACTTTAGTCCGGGGTTTGTTCATCTTTGCCCAGAGGGAGGGGAATTGAAGTTTCTTTTCAAAAGACTGTTTCACCAGGTGAAGCCTGATGAGCTTAACATCAACAGATTGGGAGTAGCCACAAGATACACAGGAGATAAACGACCATTAATGAACATTAATGAACATCACCTACTGGTGTAGTTGGAGACACCTGGTCTGGGAAAGACTGATAAGAGAACTGAAGAATGAGGACCAAATTATCATTGAAGGCAAAGGGATCAATAACCAATAGGGAATCGAATACTAAGAATTGTGTAATTTGGGGCCAATGAACGAGAATTGCTTTGGGTTTTGTATGTATAAATATGTGAAAAGTCTAGTAAAGAACTATGTGTGATGAAATGTTTTTCACTGCACAACCCAGGCAATGTGTAGATGAAATTATTTCTATTGCACATCCTGGCCAGAATAAAGTAATGCCTTAATTCTCTAACACTAAAAACATGTTGGAGAGTTTTTGTTTTTCCTGCAGTTTTGGTGACACCACCATGACTGCTTTTAACAACCCTATTTGGCCTGTTGGAAAATTGGATGGCACTTGGAGAGCGACTGTTGATTACAGAGAGTTGAATAAAGTCACCCCCCTCACAGTTACAGTACCAGACATGGTTACCCTCATAGAAAAATCAGCAAAAATCTACATCCCTGAAAGGTGGTAATGGATCTTGACAATGCTTTCTTTTCAATAGCCATTCCTTCAGAGAGTCAGGACCAGTTTGCCTTCACCTGGCAACAAAAGCAATAGACTTTTCAGGTATTGCCTCAGAGATATAAACACAGTCCTTCCATTTGCCACCAGGTGGTGGCAGCTGATGTATTGCTGTGGTTGGGTGCTATCACTGTTCATCATTATATTGATGATCCATTGATTATGGTGGAATCACATCAAGAATTGAGGCAGCTGCTGAATTACAGGACTGAGGCTGGGCAATTAACCCAAAGTTAAAAAAAACTTGCAACCCCCTTTTCCCCCAAATTATTGTAATTTTGAAAGTAAGGGGCTTTCAGGCAAAGATATGAGGAACAGGAATAACAGTTCTTTACTATTATATATCTATATGTGTATAACAAGTCAAACAAACAACAATAACTATGGCAGTAACAGCAAACAGAACCACAAACCCAGTGTCAGGCCCTTTCCCCTTTGGTGCAGTTACGGTTGCAGCCGGCAGGGGCGCTGGCGGCTTCCAGTGAGCAGGGCAGGTGCAATGGTTCCCCCGTGGCTACAGGGGGCGCTCCGGAGCGAGCTCGGGGAGCACGCGGCAATGGCGCCCTGGGATCCCGGGAAGGGGTGGAACAAAAGCTTCACAAACCCCCCTGGGCAGCCGATCCCAGTGTCCGGCCAAACTCTTGGGAACAGCAGGCTGAAACAGCAGGGACGAGCACAAATCCCGGGTGGCAGACGAGATGTATCGAACTTCGGAGCTGCGGTGGGAACCCCCCGGAGGTCTTGGCAGGCAGGGCGTGGCGGGGCTACAGAGTAGCAAAGGCTCAAAGCAACGGCGGGGGCAGGGCAGCAGCAGCCCGGCTCCCAGGGGGGCAGGGAAGGCAGGCTTGGGAATCCCGGGGTTTCTCCGGTAGAAGGAAAGGAAGGCAGCCGAAAAAGCAGAAACCTTCAGTGCTGACGAATTCCTTCCAGCCTCCCTCTCTGTCCAAACGCCGGGAACTAACAGCTCACAAGCCCAGGTGAAAAAGAATAGCCAGATGCACCCCTCCCTCTCTGGCCAGGTCTTTTGTTTTTCTTAAGCACCCAGTAATTTGTCCCCCTGGCAACATGTATGGGGAAAATCCTTTAAGAGAAAAAGAAAACAGAAGTGAAACTCTTAAAACCCCAACATTATCCACCCCGAATTTTTCCCATACTAACATGTTACATGAAACTTAACCCTTTTAACCATATACATACACACATCACCCCAATTACATATATATATACATGCAGATACTGATACAAGTACATAGCTATGGGTTTTTCACGCTAAAACAAGGTCCCCTTGAGGTATGCATTGAGTCTCTCCATCCTTTTGCATCACCCACCAGGTGCAACCTGGTACCTGAGAGAAGACAACCCCACGGATGGGTTTGTCTCTGCTCAAGGCAGACTTAACCCAAACAGTTTTTCCAAGCATACCTCTCCTGTGTACCACTGGAATCTTATCCCCATCTGTTGTTTGTAGGGGTTCAGATTGGGCAGGGCCTGCTCGGCTGGTGGAGCCTCAGGTGTTAACTAACCAGGTGGCTCTTGCTAAATGCACCTCCCAGTTTTTGAAAGTCCCCCCACCCAGTGCCTTCAAGGCGGTTTTAGGCAATCCATTACACCGCTCAACCTTCCCAGCTGCTGGCGCATGGTAAGGGATGTGGTACACCCACTCAATGCCATGTTCTCTAGCCCAGGTGTTTATAAGGCTGTTCTTGAAGTGAGTCCCGTTGTCGGACTCAATTTTCTCAGGGGCACCATGCCTCCAAACGACTTGCTTTTCAAGACCCAGGATGGTGTTCCGGGCAGTAGCATGAAGCACAGGGTAAGTCTCCAGCCATCCTGTGGTGGCTTCTACCATCGTGAGCACATAGCGTTTGCCTTGGCAGGTTTGAGGCAGTGTGATGTAATCAATCTGCCAGGCCTCCCCATACTTGTATTTGGACCACTGCCCACCATACCACAGGGGCTTCACCCACTTGGCCTGTTTGATGGCAGCACGTCTCACAATCTTGGATCACCTGGGAGATACTGTCCATGGTTAGATCGACCCCTTGATCTCGTGCCCACTTATAGTTGGCATCTCTGCCCTGATGGCCTGAGGCATCATGGGCCCATCGAGCTAAGAACAACTCTCCTTTATGTTGCCAATCTATCTGTGACACCTCTATTTTCGCAGCCTGATCTACCTGTTTGTTGTTATGATGTTCTTCATTAGCCCGACTCCTAAGGACGTGAACATCTACATGGCGGACTTTCAGAGGTAGCTTCTCTACCCAAGTGGCAATGCCTTTCCACTCCTCAGCAGTCCAGATTGGTTTTTCTCTACGCTGCCAGTTTGCCTTCTTCCACCCTTCCAGCCATCCCCACAGAGCATTGGCTACCATCCATGAATCAGTGTAGAGGTAGATCTTTGGCCACTTCTCTCTTTCAGCTATGTCCGGAGCTAATTGAACAGCTTTGAGTTCAGCAAGTTGGCTAGATCCACCTTCTCCTTCAGTAGCCTGTGCAACTTGTGGTGTGAGGTTCCATACAGCAGCTTTCCATTTCCGGCTAGTACCTACAATTCGGCAGGAACCATCAGTGAAGAGGGCGTATTGTCTTTCACTCTCCGGTAGCTCGTCATATGGTGGGGCTTCTTCGGCACGTGTCACCTGCTCCACTTCTTCTTCAGAAGATAACCCAAAAGTCTCACCTTCTGTCCAGTTCATAATTATTTCCAAGATCCCAGGGCGACTTGGGTTTCCAATTTGGGAGCACTGCGTGATGAGGGCAATCCATTTGCTCCAAGTAGCGTTGGTGGCGTGATGCGTGGAAGGAACCTTTCCTTTGAACATCCACCCCAGCACCGGTAGTCGGGGTGCCAGGAGGAGTTGTGCATGTATGCCGATTACTTCTGAGGTTGCTTGGACTCCTTCCTAAGCTGCCAAGATTTCCTTCTCTGTGGGAGTGTAGTTGGCTTTGGACCCTCTAGCTTTGGCTCCAGAATCCCAGTGGTCGGCCCCAAGTCTCACCAGGCACCTTCTGCCAGAGGCTCCAGGACAGACCATTGTTCCTGGCTGCAGAGTAGAGCACATTCTTCACCTCTGGTCCCATTCTGACTGGGCCCAGGGCTACCGCATGAGCGATTTCCTGCTTGATCTGGGTGAAGGCTTGTTGCTGTTCAGCGCCCCAGTGGAAATAGTTCTTCTTTTGGTCAACTAGGTAGAGAGGGCTCACGATCTGGCTATGCTAAGGAATGTGCATTCTCCAGAAAGCTATGGTGCCTAGGAAAGCTTGTGTCTCCTTCTTGTTGGTTGGTGGAAGCATCGCAGTGATCTTATTGATGACCTCGGTGGGAATCTGACGTCATCCATCTTGCCATTTCACTCCCAGGAACTGGATCTCTCGGGCAGGTCCCTTGACCTTGCTCTTCTTGATGGCGAAACCAGCTTCCAGGAGAATCTGGATGATTTCTCTCCTTTCTCAAATACCTCTGTTGCCGTGTTCCCCCACACAATGATGTCATCAATGTACTGCAAATGTTCTGGAGCCTCACCCTTTTCCAGTGCAGTCTGGATCAGTCCATGACAGATGGTGGGACTGTGCTCCCACCCCTGGGGCAGTCGGTTCCAGGTGTACTGCACACCCTCCAGGTGAAAGCAAACTGAGGCCTACACTCTGCTGCCAGAGGAATGGAGAAAAATGCATTAGCAATGGCAGTAGTGGCATACCACTTTGCTGCCTTGGACTCCAGCTTGTACTGGAGCCCCAACAGGTCCGGCACAGCAGCGCTCAGCCGTGGAGTTACTTCATTCAAGCCATGATAGTCCACTGTCAATCTCCATTCTCCTTAGGATTTGCACACAGGCCAAATGGGGCTGTTGAAGCATGAGTGGGTCTTGCTGACAACTCCTTGGCTCTCTGGCTCACGAAGCATCTTGTGGATAGGGATCACAGCATCCCGATTTGTCCGATACTGCCGGCGGTGCACTGTCGAGGTGGCAATTGGCACTCGTTGCTCTTCCACTTTCAGGAGCCCAACTGCAGAAGGATTCTCAGATAGTCCAGACAGGGTGTTCAATTGCCTAATGCCCTCTGCCTCCACAGCAGCAATCCCAAATGCCCACCTGAGTCCTTTTGGGTCTTTGTAATAGCCATTCCGGAGGAAGTCTATGCCCAGAATACACAGGGCCTCTGGGCCGGTCACAATCGGATGCTTTTGCCACTCCTTCCCAGTTAGGCTCACCTCAGCTTCCAAAAGGGTCAACTGCTGTGATCCCCCGGTCACCCCAGCGATGGATACAGGTTCTGCCCCCACATGTCCCGATGGCATTAAAGTACTCTGTGCCCAAGTATCAACCAATGCATCATATTTTTGTGGCTCTGATGTGCCAGGCCATCGGATCCACACCGTCCAAAAAACCCGGTTCTCCCATGCCTCTTCCTGGCTAGAGGCAGGGCCCCTCTAGCCCTGGTTATCATTCTTTCCCTGGGCATACATGCTAGATGTCCCTTCAAGGGGATTGGACATATCATCCTCCCTTCTGTAATACCTGGCAGCTCAGTCACAGGAGGCTGAGGCTACTTTCACCTTAGCAGAACCCCCTCAGTTAGTGTCTCCCTCCCTGAGTTCACACACCCGCACTGCCAGGACAGAAGTGGATTTCCCATCCCACCTTCTCATGTCTTCCCCATGGTCACACAGAAAAAACCACAGCTCAGCTCATGGGGTGTACCCTCTCTCTCTAGCCAGGGAACAACAGGCTCTGACTTGGGGGCTTGTGACTCGCATTGGTGCCACACTTATCTTCCTCATCTCCTCCTTCATCTCCTTCATCTCCTCTTTGAGGTCCTTAACCACAGCAGAGACATGAGCTTTCAGTGGACCATTGACCATACTGTCATAATTCCTGAGCTTGTTGGCCACAGAGCCCACTGTTTCTCGGTTGTTCTTGGCATCAGTCGTTGCAATGAAGGTGGTGTATTGGTGTGCCCCTAGCTTTTCCAGGTTCCACATCATCTGTCCTGTGCACCTGACCTTGTTGGGGTCCTTATCATGCTGTCCATCCCTCCCAAAGAGTACCTCTAATACACTAATATCTCTTAGCTTTTGGATCCCTTCCTCAAGGGTCTTCCATTGCATTCTATGATGGTACTCCTGCATTCTGTCTTTGTGAATGAACCTTTCTCTCACACTCATTAAAAGCTGCTCCCAGAGAGAAAGGGGCCCTGGCTCCCTCACAAATATCTGGTCCACACCTGGGTCCTGGGTCAACGATCCCAGATACCTTGCCTTGCCACTATCCAGTTGCATGCCTGTACCCATAAGGTCCCAAACCCGAAGTAACCAGGTTGTATAAGGCTCACGCCCCGGTCACACAATGTCTTTTCGCATGTTATAGAGACCGTCCTACAACAGGGACTCAGTGATGATTTCAAGTTCTGAGTCCCCTGCTGGTTGCGAGGGCCCTGGTTCCCCATCATCATTAACTGGGCGTACTGATTTCGTCTTATACTTCCTCCTCTGCACAGGGGCGACTGCTGCTGGCTGTGATTGCCCTTGTGGTTCAGCTGGAGCCTGGATGGTTGTAACATCTGTGGATTCTGCTGCTGCACCATCAGACTTTCCCCCTTCGGGGCAGGGAGAAGATTTCCCACTAGCTGGGTAGGTGTATTCCCTCAGCACCTGGCACATATTGTGCACCTCCTTCACCAGTGTCCCCACTAAATCTGGGTGGTCCATTTCTGAGGTGGGCTGTTGGGCAGTATCAGGCCATGGGGCCGTGTCAGGCTCTGGGGCCGGATCTCTAGTCTCTGGGGCCGGTGTCTGGGTAGTTATCCAAGACAATCTCAATTTATCCCTGAGTGCTAAATAGAGTAGGCTTATCAGAACCACTTGGTTAGTATCCAGGGGAAATCTAAACCCTTTGAAAATTGGTGAGGTGGGCTCAAAGAACTGGTTGAGGGGTTGGGAGAAAACTTCCCCTGGTGTCATTTCCTCACAGAAGGTACCATTTTTAACATAACCCCAAAAACATGCACTCAGTGTGTGATAACCCTTTATCCATGTGCCCACATTCCGGAGGAAGTTAAAAGCCCATGAATTCCTCACCTTCTCGACCCATAGTGCAAACTGGATAACAGCAATGGTAGCCTTAGTCAGAGGACCCATGTTTAGGTAAGGAGCTGCAAAGGGGAAGAATATAGCCACGACCACCTGCCACCCGAACCAGGGTAAAATAGACCACATAGTGCTGCCTAACAAGGTTCCTATATCCAGCACACAAAATTAAGTTACCCAGGAACTGTTATTCCTTTTTCACCCCTTTCTCTTAATGCCCTCAGGCCCCACGGTTGGGCACCAAGAGCTGGGCAATCACCAACCATATGAAGTTTAACAAAGACAAGTGATGGATTCTGCACCTGGGATGGGGCAACCCTGGATGTATGGACAGATTGGGGAACGAGATGCTGGAAAGCAGCCCTGCAGAAAGGGGCCTGGGGGTCCTGGTCAATGGCAAGTTGAATATGAGTCAGCAGTGCCCTAGCAGCCAGGAGTGCCAACCATGTCCTGGGGTGCACCAGGCACAGCATTGTGAGCCTGTTGAGGGAGGTGATTTTCCTGCTCTGCTCTGCTCTGCACTGGTGGGGCCTTACCTTGAGTACTGGGTGCAGTTTTGAGCACCACAATTGTAGTGGGTTGATTTTGGTTGGATGCCAGGTGCCCACCACACCACTCTATCACTCCCCTTTCCAATGGGATGGGGGAGAGAGAATAAGATAGAAAACAACTTATAGGTTGAGATAAGGCAGTTTACTAAAGCAAAACAAAAAACAGTTTGTGTGCACATAAGCAAAGGGAAAAGTTAATCTCTACTTCCCATCAGTGAGTGATGTTCAGACACTTCCCAGTGTCTTGGTTTAAGACAATTTAAAGGAGAACCCTCTGGGTTATCTCCTTTAGGGTTCCAATAATCCCTTTCCACCAATAAGAAATGAATATTAATAGATGAAAGTGGACAAACAGGATGCCAACAGTCAGGAAAAAAAGTAAATAACTGCTAGAAAGAGGCAATATGGTGTCAGCTCCCGTTTAGGAAGGCAGGATCTTCACGACATAGTTTCCAGCAGCAGACTAATGCTGGATGGCTCATCCAGCGTCAATCTCCTTCCTATGTGTGAAGCACAGCAGAGCAGGCGCAGCACGTGAAGCAGCTGGCCTGAGGTCACTCAGTGTGTTCTCTCCCTGGCTTGGGATGATTAATGGTGGCTTGAGCTGGAGCAGCTCTCCTCTAGTTTCTCTCTGCATGATGCCTCCAGAACAGGCAGCTGTGAAATTCCCCCTTGCTGCAGCCAAAAGATCGTCACTGCATTTTTTTTCAAGATGGGAAAAAAAAACACAAAAAAGGAAAGGAAAAACCTTTGCCTGAGCACATATCTAACCGCCAGCAAAAACGAACACCACGCTGCCCCAAGCCATGAGAGAGAGACAACTAGGGTGGGAAACTTTTAAAAAATGTGTGCACCCAAGCAAACTCCCCCCCTCCACCCCACATACACAACATTCCCGGCTGTGGGGACTTAAAGATAGAGTATTACTGTATCCCGCAGCCGTAGGGAGGAGAGGAGAGAAGATCCAGCAGGCAGGAATTGTGCAGCAAGATTGATTTATTTAATTATTTTACAAACTCTTTTATAGACTTTTTTCTTCATAGTCTAATTGGACAAGGGATCAGCCACCCCTTGGGGTCACTGGCTAAAATCCTAAAACATCCATTGTCAAAATATTTTTCTACTATACCATAAACATAGTTCTACAAGGTCACAGGTGTTCATAGTTTACAGAACTTCTGCAAATATCTTCGTGAGAGAGAAAAGTATCTCACGGACTTAGAAAGAAGCAAAAAAATTCTTGCTAGCAGCATTTTTGTACCTACAATTCCCCCTTTTTGTTTTATAAGATAAGAACCCTACTATTAATCCTAAATAGAAATCTACATCAGTTATTAATTCTAAATATGTCATTAAGGCTTTAACTATCTGACTCCATAACAACATTTTTAAAGTTCAGCCTCTGCTTGTGGAAGGACCATCCCAGTCTCTGCTTGTAGAAGGACCATCCGCCGGATGGTTGACATCCTGGTCATCATCAGAAGAGTCATTAGGCTGATGATCTACATTCTGGTCGCCATTTGGCTGGCTGGCGTTCTGGTCATCATTTGGAGGTTGCCTGTTCTGCCTCTGGTGCCACAGGTCAGGGCGAATGCATTTTGCAGGCAGCCACCATACCCCAGTATCTGTGGAAATGCAAGCATACCCATGACCCCAAATGATAAGCTCATGTGGGCCTTCCCACTGGTTAGTAAGTAAATTCCGTACCCAGACTTTTGCCCGGGGCAGTTGTCTCGCCTGCAGACTGCAATGAGAGAAAATGATTCAGAATAACAGGATTATTTGAATTTTGTGGTACTGTAAGGTGATTAATTGTATACTGAGCTTTTGCTAGTCGGCTCTGTGGGGTTTCTCCATGCATTCCCCCTTTTTGTTTTTCCAAAACACGCTTCAAAGTACCATGAGCGCATTCATCAATGGCTTGGCCAGTAGGAGAATGAGGGATACCAAAGGTATGGTCTACACCCCATAGGTGCAAGAACTCCCGCGTCTTCTCCGAGGCATAGGCAGGACCATTATCGGTTTTCAAAGAAGCTGGCACACCCAGGACTGAGAAAGCCAATTTCCAATGGGCAATGACACCACGGACCTTCTCTCCAGTGTGAGCAGAAGCCCACATAGCTGAGGAGAAAGTGTCAATAGACACATGCACATATTTCAGCCGACCAAATTCTGGGATGTGAGTTACATCCGTTTGCCAAATCTGCAAGGCTTTTAGCCCTCTGGGGTTTACCCCCGCTGGCAAAGGCGCAGCGAGTCCGTGACAGTCAGCACAAGCGCTGAAAATGTCACGTGCTTCAGTTGGCATTAAATGAAACTGCTTCTGCAGGGTATGTGCACTTTGATGGAAGAAACCGTGCGATGCCTTGGCTTGTGCAATTTTGTCAGACTGAGGCCCTACCCACGCAGGGTTGGCCAGCATGTCAGCCCTGGCATTGCCTTCTCTAGGGTGGCTGAGTAGGCCTGTGCCTGTACCTGTGCCACCCTCTGGGGGAGCGACTGCATTGGAGAGCAATTCCCCCTCCTTGCACCCCGGTGGAAATTTCCCGACAAAGGCCGACCATCGGCATGAGTCAGAGATCTACAATAGTCCAAGCAATGCCTTGGCCTGCCACACCTCTTGCACTGGGGGATCGGTGTGTTCTCTTTTTGGCTCGGCTTAGGCTGCTTCTGTTTTTTCGCGTTTGGGTTGCTTTGGTTCACGACCAGAAGATGCGTGAACAGGCTGCAGAAACACAGCCAAAGCAGACCTTTTCTGCTTCCCAGATCCCACCTAAGAACAGGCCTCGACCATGTCTGTGATTTCAGATTCTCCTGGTAAGGCATCTATGATTTTTCTGCACTCCTCGTTTGCGTTATCTCTCACTAACTGCCTTAACAACATCTGCCTTAACCCATTATCGTCAACTTGCTTCTTGAGAGAAGCAGCAACTTTCTCTACAAAAGAGAGGTATGACTCTGATCTCCTTTGAACTATTTCAATATATCGCTTTCTGGGCGCAGACAACTCTATGGTTTTCAACAGGGCAGCCATGCCGACCTGTTGATCTTGCTGCAGGATGCTAGAGGGAAAGGTACCCTGGAGACTGGGATCAGAGAAGGGATCAGTCCCCATCAAAGCATCCATTCCTGCTGTCTGTCTAGGATCAGCAGCAGGGAGCTGAAAATTTGCTAATGCAGTCTTGTCGGCCAGCTTTCTCAAAGTATTTTCAAAAACTGCACATTGTATAGGTTAAAATAGGATTTGACCTAAGCGTCTGATATCAAATGGAGAAAGCAAATCTGTATTTATCACCCTTATCATTTGCATAACCTCAGCCGAACCAAGCCCATGTTGTGCAACCTTGGATTGCAGATCCTGTGCAACCTTCCAGTCAATTACCTCATGCTTATCACGCTGACCTGAATTTGGGAGAGCCTTATACACTGGGAAAGCTTGGATCTCCCCTTTGAGGGCGTCACTACCATCCTGAACTACTGGCACAGCCTGTGGATGGAGTGTAACAGCTTCCCGATTACTCTCAGAATCCTCATCTCTGCTTGGCATCCCCAGTGTTTCCAATAAATCCCAATCGCCTTCCTCCAGAGCCCGCATCTTAAGTGACTCCCAGAAACAGTTGTAGTGTCTCAGATGCACTGTCACAGTGCAGTCCAGGAAGGTCCAGGGCCGAGACTGGAGCAGCCTTTTCTTTCGCCTCTCGGCTACAGCCGCTTTACGACCTGGGGCCAAAGCCTCCTCTGCCTCACTGCCCAATGATGAATCATCGGTTAAAGGCAACTTTGAGGTGCCATGAATGAACAAATGCGGGCGGGGAGGAATGGACTGACCAGAAGAGAAACTGGCAGCACAGCCTGCAGTCGGCTGCGCTGTGGTTTGAACTGCAGCCTCTTTTTGAGACACGACCTAGACCGGGTTCGACCCATCTGGTGCTGGAGCTGCTGCGGTCTCCGGTGCTGCGGCAGCGTTCAGAGCCGCCACCGGCCCCTGTGCTGCCATCGCGCCCAGTGCTGCCACCGGCCAGGTCATGGCCACCACATCTGCCGCTTCTGTCACTGGTCTCGGCTTCTCTGGCAGCTCGAGCACCGGCGCTGCGCCGGTCACTGACTCCATGACCGTGGCGCTGCCGTGGATTCCAGGTTTGGAGCTGCTGACCATGCCACTTCGTGGTTCGCCATATCTCTCGTGGGGGGCGCCTCAGGCCGCTGCAACAGCTGCTTTTGCAAGGTGAGCAGCTCCTCCAGCCACCGTGCTATGTTCGGCAGCTCTGTCAGCAAAGGCAGATGCTGTATTAGAAGGTCGATTGCTTGATTCTGCTTTTCCACTGCAGTGTCTGGTGCCATGCCAGCCAAAGACGTCCATCCAGGCATCCTTGGCGTGGCAGGAGCCTGCGCAGCCAGGCTAGGAACTGTCATGGCCGTCCAAGATGCCAGGCCACTATACCGCGGCCCCAGAAAAGTGGCGACCGCCACTGAGCCGAACAGCAGGGCGGCCTGTGCGCCCTCCCGCTGCCCCGACATCCCCGTCAGTTTCTCTGCTGGCGTGGTGCCCTCTGGTGGCGTGGGGTCCTGCGGCAGTGCAGGGTGACCTGGTGCAGGCTCCAGGGCATTCTCCGCCTGTGGAGCCAGGGGGTTTTTTTCGGATATCTCTCCTTCTCATTCCACTAAGGCAGGCGAGCCATCTTTACTGCTACAGTCAAGGTCTACCAGCAGAGTGAACGTAGACCGCCAAGTGCGTAATAATTCTAGCGCTGCCGAATCCCCAGATGGGAGCTCAAGTCAGATAGCACAGCCTATCTCCTGCCACAGCCCAAAATCCAGGGTGGTGTTTGCGTTCGGGGAGATGCCATGTAGGGCAGCCCAGTCTAATAACTCACAAAGTGAGTTCTCAAGAGTAGAGGCGTTCATTGAACTGATAACAGCTTTCCAGACTGATAGCACAGCATCGGGTTTTAAACTGCTGTTTGCCATTGTCTCAGTCCCGTCGGACATCCCGGTCCCGGGCGGGGGAAGGGAACAGGGTACCTGTAGAGAAATTTGGCTTGGCTCGCAGAGTGCAGGACACGTCACAGCATGCAGATCAGGTCAGCATGCACCAAATATTATTGTATCCTGCAGCCGTAGGGAGGAGAGGAGAGAAGATCCAGCAGGCAGGAATTGTGCAGCAAGATTGATTTATTTAATTATTTTACAAACTCTTTTATAGACTTTTTTCTTCATAGTCTAATTGGACAAAGGATCAGCCACCCCCTGGGGTGATTGGCTAGAATCCTAAAATAGCCATTGTCAAAATATTTTTCTACTGTACCATAAACATAGTTCTACAAGGTCACAGGTGTTCATAGTTTACAGAACTTCTGAAAATATCTTTGTGAGAGAGAAAAGTATCTCACGGGCTTAGAAAGAAGCAAGAAAAATTCTTGCTAGCAGCAATATTGTATCCACAATAGAGTAAAAATTTTTGGATCAATGATTTTTGGAATACGTTATCATTATGAATCAGCCCAAGACATTCCACCCCTTATCCCATATGTCTCGGTTTTGAAAGACAGGTGTCTGCTAAGGAAGGCAGAAGCCCCCCTTGAAGTGGCAGATATAACCCCTTTTCCCTCCAAGTTATTATATTTTGAAATCAAGGGCCTTTAGGCAAAGATGTGGGAAATAGGAATAACAGTTCTTTACTATATATATATATATATATATATATGTATATGTATATAACCAGTCAAACAAAACAACAACAACTATGGCAGTAACAGCACACACAAACCCAGTCCCAGCCTTCTCGGCTGTCAGGCTATTTCCCCTCGGGTGCAGTTCCGCTCGCAGCCGGCAGGGGCGCTGGCGGCTCCCGGTGAGCAGGGCAGGTGCGATGGTTCCCCCGCGGCTGCAGGGGGCGCTCCGGAGCGAGCTCGGGAAACACGCGGCACCCGTGCCCTGGGATCCCGGGAAGGGAAGGAACAAAGGCTTCACAAACCCCTGGGCAGCCGATCCCGGACTCTCAGGAACAGCAGGCTGGAACGGCAGGCGGGAACAGCAGGCTGGAACGGCAGGATAGAACGGCAGGCTAGAGCGGCAGGCTGGAGCGGCAGGGACAAACGCAAATCCCAGGTGGCAGGCGAGATGTATCCAGATGGGAGAACCCCACGGATGCCCAGGCAGGCAGGGCGAGCAGGGCTACAGCGTAGCGAAAGCTCGAAGCAGCAGCAGTGGGGCAGGGCAGCCACAGCTCGGCCTCCAGCAGGGCAGGGAAAGCGGCTTTTGGGGTCCCGGCGTTGTTTCCAGCAGGAAGAGAAGAACGGCCAAAAAGAAAGAAGCAGCAGCTCCTTTCTCTGCAGCTTCTCTCTCCAGACGCTCAGAGCGAACTGACCCCACACCCAGGTGTAGACAAAGGAGTAGCCAGGCCCGCCCCACTCCCTTTTTGTCTTTCTTAAGTACAGCTATTTGTCCCCTAGCAACATGCATATGGGAGAAAATTCCTTTAACAGGAAAAAAAACTAAGACTAAACTAAAACCCCAACACCATATCATCTGATTAATGCCCAAATTAATACATTTCAACTGTAAACACACATATCTATACATATATACATATAACTATATACAAACACATTTATTGCAGTGGTCACTGACCATCCCCCAGGATATGGATAGAGTTCATTGAGTCCATGACTGATATAATGGCAGCAGTCCATTCTCATTGTCCATGGCAGTTAAAACATGCAGTGGCAATAACATTCAGCAACCAGTAGTAAATAGGCATTCCAACATTACAGGCTGTTCTCACCCAAAATCAAATCCCCCTGAGGTACACAACACGTCCCCATCCCTCTGCATTACCCACCAAGGGTAACCAGGTCCTTGAGCTAAAACAATCCCATGGATAGGTTTGCCTTTGCTCAAGGCAGAATTAATCCAAACTGTCTTTCCTAACATACCTCTCATATGCACCATAGGGACTTCATCTCTGTCTGCTGCACGCAGGGGTTTGGATTGGTCAGGGCCAGCTTGGTTAGTGGAACCTCTGGTGTTAACTAACCAGGTGGCCTTTGCTAAATGCAGATCCCACTGCTTGAAGGTCCTACCACCCACTGCCTTCAATGTGGTTTTTAATAGTCCACTGCACCACTCAACTTTCCCAGCAGCTGGTGAATGGTAAGGTGTTGTGGTGAGACATGGCTCTTGCCAGGATGTCCTGGGTCCCGTTGGACAAAAGGTCCAGTGGTTTAATTCTCATGAGGCCCAGGAACCCTAAGATAGCTGCCTGCCACAGCATAGACACCCTCAGGCTGTCTGGCAAGAAAGTTCATTAGCCAAGGCAGGAAAGACGTGACACCCTGCACGTCTGCAATGACCACTGCTCTCCCCTCCCTTGGTTTCCACATCACTCTGTCATTGGCCCGTGCTCACCCTCTCCGCCTACCTCTCTCCCCATTGGTTAAGTTGTATGTATCCCCGCCTATGGATACAAAAATGCTGCTAGCAAGGATTTTCTTGCTATTTTCTAAGTCCATGAGAGACTTTTCTCTCTCACAGGAGAGGTAGCAGGGAATGTAAACAACCAAGCCACCTGCAACCTTGAAAAGTCTTGTTTATGGTACAGTAGAAAAATATTTTGACAATGGATGTTTTAGGATTTTAGCCAATCACCCCAAGGGGTGGCTGATCCTTGTCCAATTAGACTATGAAGAAAAAAGTCTATAAAAGAGTTTGTAAAATAATTAAATAGATCAATCTTGCTGCACAATTCCTGCCTGCTGGATCTTCTCTCCCCCTCCTCCCTATGGCTGCGGGACACGGTAATATACCCTAGGGCATTTTTTAATACCCGCCTATGTAACACCCCCTGTCTGTTCTGTTATTGGATGTTCTATGATTGCTTCGCCCTGAGCAGTGTGGTGGAAAATCCCCTGCCAGAGATGTTTTCTTGGCTCTTCTCAGCCCCTCTCTCCTGGGTTCCAATAAACCCATGCTGTCCCCCTGAGAAGAGTCCCTCATTGCTTTGTCTCTCCTTGGGCCTTTTCCATCAGTGGCTAAAGCGAGACTTGCTGAACCTTGCTTAGCCTCCCTCTGTCCCTCGGCACCCGTCCTATGCTACTGTGGCAGGCAAGGCAATTGTCCAGCCCCTGAGCTAGCCACCCGGCGGGCACCGCGGCAGTAAGGAATGTGGTACACCCACTCAATACCATGTTCCCTAGCCCAGGTGTTTATAACGCTATTCTTGAAATGAGTCCCGTTGTCAGTCTCAATTATTTTGGGGGTACCATGCTTCCACAGGACTTGCTTTTCAAGGCCCAGGATGGTGTTCCAGGCAGTGGTGGGAGGCATGGGGTACATTTCAGCCATCCAGTGGTTGCTTCTACCATTGTGAGCGTGTAAAGCTTGCCTTGGTGAGTTTGTGGCAGTGTGATATAATGAATCTGCCAGGCCTCCCCATACTTATATTTGGACCACCGCCCTCTGTACCACAGGGGCTTTACCCACTTGGCCTGCTTGATGGCAGTGCACATTTCACAGTCATGGATAACCTGAGCTATGGTGCCTATGGTTAAGTCTACCTCTCAGTCAGAAGCCCATCAGTAAGTTTCATTTCTTCCCTGATGACCTGAGGCATCATGGGCCCACCTAGCTAGAAACAACTCTCCCTTATGTTGCCAATCCAAATCTACCTGTGACGCCTTGATTTTTGCAGCTCGATCCATCTATTCATTGTTACAGTGCTCTGCATTAGCCTGACTCTTAGGCACATGCACATCCACATCCACATGACGGACTTTCACAGTCATCTTCTCTACCTGGGTGGTGATGTGTTGCCACTCATTAGCAGCCCAGATTTGTTTTCCTCTATGCTGCTAATTGGCCTTTTTCCACCTTTCCAGCCTCCCCCATAGAGTGATTGCTAGCATCTGATAGTCAGTGTAGAGGTAGAGCTTTGGCCACTTCTCTCGTTCAGCAAAGTCCAGGGTCAACTGGATGGCTTTGAGCTCTGCAAATTGACTGGATCCACCTTCTCCTTCAGTAGCTTCTGTGACTTCTTGTGTGAGGCTCCATATGGCAGCTTTCCATTTTCAGTTTGTCCATACAATGCAACAGAAACTGCCAGTGAAAAGAGCATAGCGTGTTTCTTCCCTTGGTAGTTGATTGTACGGTGGAGCTTCCTCAGCACGTCACCTGTTCCTGCTCCTCTTCATCTGTCAGACCAAAGTTTTCACCTTCAGGCCAATTTGTAATTACTTCCAAGATCCCAGGGTGATTTGGGTTTCCAATATGGATGCGCTGTGTAATCAAGGCAATCTACTTACTCCATGTAGTGTTAGTGGTGTGATGTGTAGAGGGAACCTTTCCTTTGAACATCCAACCCAACATGAATAGTCAGAGTGCCAAGACAAGTTGTGCTTCTGTGCCAATCACCTCTGAGGTGGATTGAACACCTTCAAAGGCTGCCAGGATTCCCTTCTCTGTTGGTGTCAGAGACTGAAATAATTCATGCCTCAAACACTGATAAAACGTTTTTGCTCATTGTAAGAGAAACTGTATAAAGAAGCTACAACTGTAGCGGGTTCGGTTTGAAACCAGGCAGAAACACCAATTTAGTGAAGTGGTTTGGTCCAAAATACTCATTACTGTTTACCTTCTGTGAGATAAGACTTAGGAGAAACGCAAAGCAGGCACCAAACTTGAAAGAATATAAAGAAGTTTATTAACAAACCTAAAAGAAGAAAAAAAAATCATACCACACCTTCAGAACAATTCTCCTCCTCCCCACCTTTCTCCCTTCTCCCACTGACAATGTAAAAAGACAACCCTTGAGAGGTTCAGTCTGTTTACCACTTCCATAATAACCTTGTTCAGTCCATTTAGGAAGAGGAGTGTCTCTTGTCCATGCTATGAAAACATTATCTCAACGAGACAGCCGCCCGGGTTGGTTCTCTGCTCGCATGTGAGTCCCTTCCCCCGACTTGCAGCTTTTCCCACAACTGCTTTTGAGGGTCCACTCTTGAATTACTGGGGTACAATTTTAAGGTTGAACCGTTCAGAAACAAAAGTTCTCTTCACCCATCTCTGGGAGCATTTCATCTCTAAGAACAGAGACTCTTCTTCCCTGGGAGCAAAGGGTCCTCCTCATCTTCATCTCTAGGACTATCTCTGGGAGCATCTCTAGGAACTGAGGTCTTCTCCTTTCCCATTTGGAGCAAAAGTCCTCATCGCTTCCATCTCTCCCTGTTCAAACTTCTCATGAAATTACAGCTGCTTCGGCATCTGCCTATGTCAGCACAGGTGCTTTTGCTTACAAGTACAAGTTGAACACTCCACCCCCCATGCCTTCATGAAATTACAACGGGTACTCTGATACATCATAGCTTTACAACAGAATTTCAGCTTTAAGCATCTCCTCTTTCTCTTCCCTCAGATTTCAGCTCTTCACAGCACTAAAAGGGTTAATCTCACCTAGGCCTTGCAGCTGGAATGAAGCTTATCGCTGTTGGTCACATGATACTTTGCCGGACAGCAGGGCAGCTTCAGCACTGGAGAGGGGGAGCTGGGCTGCTCCGTCTGCCCACAGCAGGGCTGTGGGGGAGGGGGGTTCCGTGGGTGGAACAGGGCCCATTGGCTCCGGGATGGCCGTGGCCCGCCAGCCCCTGCACGGGACCAGCAGCCACCTGTCCCAGCACCGGAAACGAGACAGAGCTCTGTCTGGGGTTTGTCTATTCTTAAGTGTGGATCACAGAGGCGGTCACAATTTTAAGTGGCTTAAAGAATTGTCCATATTCAAGCTGGCCATCTGATAGGTTCTATCAGGTCACAGAGGAAGCTGTAAGCACCCCTTTGCAAGAACATCACTTCCGGGACTATGCTTGCTAACCCATGGCAACAATCAAAGAAGCCTCCCTGAAGATACCTGACTGGGACTTTGGACTTTAAGTTAAACCACTAAGATTAGATAAAGGGAAAACCCATTCTTTAATCATCTCAGGCCTAGGAAATAAAGCTGAAAGAAGAATGCATCCACAAGAAAGCTAAATTCAGCAATGGTTCTTCGCTGGCTGAGTTTGGGGTGGGGGACACCATAGCCCACAGAAGCCAGGTTTACACAGACTTCCCGCTGAAACGAGGCGGGGGGGAGGAGGTTTCAGGTGTAAGTTCTGGATAGAGGAAGTGAACACCCATCCTCCCTTACACAAACAGGCCCAGCTGCGGAACCTCCAACCCCGCAGGACACATCCACAGGACATTCATGTGAGAGGCAGCTGAGGGGGTGTCATAATCCATCAAAGACCCCTCGAAATGTCCCCCAGAGTCATTCCTGAAGCCTTGCACCACAGGACTGCAACAAACCCAGAGTCTGTTGTAAGAGACAATGGCAAACTCCCCCCCGCCCAAGGAGGTGCCTGGGTTTTCCTACCTAGCCTGAGCATATATTAACCCATTGGATTCTATGCTTTTCAGGGGGACCTTCACTACCAAGAAGACCAGCTGGAGAGAATCAATGGAACATTGTTGGGATCCACGGAGTGGTGATATTTTCCTTATTCCATCCCTGTCACCCTCTTTCTATCCCCTCTGCCTATTTTCTATTTCTTTCTTTCTCTGTCTCTCATATTTACTATGAAATAAACCCCATAGTATTGTCACTGGCATATGGTCTCGTTTGCACCTTAATTGGGGCAGAGGCATTTCTAAGGACTTTAATAACCAGATCATGACAGTTGGGGTGTAGTGTAGCAATGAGAAATGAAGACACATGGGTCCCTCTTGGTAGTCGCAGAGACAAATTGTTTATTGCCAAAATCCAGGCCATTTTATGCTGTATTCAGATGCTAAGTTCTTATCTATTTACATTCTTGTGAAAAGACAAAAAATATGCATTGTCTGCTTGCCAATGCAGGTGTTGCTCACGCATTCTTTTACCCAATCAGCCCTTTGATCATGCAGTGTTCATGCGTACCCTTGACCAATCAGAACCCAACACATGAGGTGGCCATACACTGGTTATACAACTTGTTTTCTAGGTTATGTAACTTATCTTTTGCTAACCTGTTAGCTGAACCTTTCCAAGAGTGCTTTCTGGTGAGCAGAAGTGACAGAAATGAACAGAAGTGAACAGAGGCCTATAAGGCCCTTATTCTATAAGATTTTTCCTATCTGCTACAGTGTAATTGGCTTCAGACCCTCTGTAGCTTCAGCTCCAGAATCCAAGTGGTCAGCCTTGAGTCTCACCAGGCACCTTCTGCCAGAGCCTCCAGGAAGGACCATTATTCCCAGCTGCAGAGTAAAGCATGTTCTTCACCTCTGGTCCTGTCCTGACTGGGCCAAGGGCTACCACGTGAGCAATCTCCTGCTTGATCTGGTCAAAGGCTTGTTGCTGCTCAGGGCCCCAGTGGAAATTGTTCTTCTTGTGGGTAACCAGGTAAAGAGGCCTTACAATCTCACCGTACTCTGGGATATGCATTCTCCAGAAACCTATGGCACCTAGGAAAGATTGCATTTCATTCTTGCTGGTGTGTGGAGACATCACTGTGATCTTGTTGATGACTTCTGTAGGTATCTGATGTCGTCCGTCTTGCCACTTCACTCCCAGGAACTGGATCTCTCAAGCAGGTCCCTTGACCTTACTCGTCTTGATGGCAAAGCTGGCTTCCAGGAGAATCTGGATGATCTTTTCTCCTTTCCCAAATACTTCTGCTGCTATGTTCCCCCATACAATGATGTCATCAATGTATTGCAGGTATTCTGGAGCCTCACCCTTCTCTAGTGCAGTCTGGATCAGTCCATGACAGATGGTGGGACTGTGCTTCCACCCCTGGTGCAATCAGTTCCACATGTACTGCACACCCCTCCAGTTGAAAGCAAACTGTGGCCTATACTCTACTGGTAATGGGAAGGAGAAGAATGCATTTGCAATGTCAGTAGTGGCACCACTTCACTGCCTTGGACTTCAGTTCATACCGAAGCTCCAGCATGTCTGGCACAGTGGTGCTCAGTGGTGGGGTAACTTCATTCAAGCCACAATAGTCCACTGTCATTCTCCATCAGACTTGCGCACAGGCCAAATGGGGCTGTTGAAGGGTGAGTGGGCCTTGCTGACCACCCCTTGGCTCTCCAACTGACAGATCATCTTGCGAATGTGGATCATGGCATCTTTGATGCCTGAAGTGGCCACCTAAAACCAGAGACTAGACAAGAATAGGGGAATAAAGGTAGGTATTTATTTGAAGGGCCTTCAAAGGTACACCCTGGGGAGTCCAAAGGCTACTGCCAAAACGGACCCCAAGATGGACGGCGGGTCACGAGTTCTTCACACTTTTATAAGTTTGGTTCATTTGCATATCAGGGTTAATTCTCCAATTAAAGCTTCAGTTAATGATGTAATTTCCCCAAGCTTGCCCCCCTTTAGCAGATTTTGGTTTATACTTTTTGGGCCTAGGACAGTCTGAGTGTCCTTGGAGAGCAGGCCCGGAGAGGCTTTGTTATGTCTACCTAGCATGAGAGAGCAGAAGTTAACAGGCTACAAGAAACTTCAGTTACACACTAGGCAGTACAGGATTTGAAAAATATAAAAGTTAAAACCTAAGTCATCATCTTGATTTGTTCAGTACTTCTGGTGATGCACTCTCGAGGTGGCAATTGCTACTTTTTGTTCTTCTACCTTCAAGAGTCCTACCACAGAACGATTTTCTGACAGTCTGGGCAAGGTGTTCAGTTGCTTAATTCCTTCTGCCTCCACAGCAGCGATTCCAAAAGCCCATCAATGTCCCTTTGTTTCTTTGAAATATGCATTCCTGAGATAGTTAATGCCCAGGATACATGGAACATCTGGGCCAGTTATGATGGAGTGTTTCTGTCAGTCCTTCCCGGTCAGGCTCACTTCAGCTTCCCACACTGTCACTTCTTGAGAACCTCCTGTCACCCCAGAAATGGAGATAGTTTCTGATCCCACATATCCTGATGGCATTAGCGTGCATTGCACACCAGTGTCAAGCAAAGCCTTGTATCCTTGTGGGTTTGATGTACCAGGCCATCGGATCCACACAGTCCACTAGACAGTTGTCGCCTAGTGTGTCTACCTGGCTAGAGGCAGGGCCCCTCTAACACGGGTCTTATGAATATATATGGGAGATACCTTCCAGTGGGTCAGATTCTTGCCCACCGGAAACTGGCACTGCACTCACTCTCACTGACTTCCCTTTTTCTTTCTCCTTCAGTTCTTGTACTCAGGATGCCAGGAAGCAGGTAGGTTTCCTGTCCCACCGTCTCATGTTTTCTCCATGGTCAAGTAGGAAGTACCACAGGTCAGTTCGTGGGACATATCTGCTCTTTCTAGCTGGGGGGCATCTGTCTCTGATCTCAGGGGCTCTGGTTTGCACTGGTGCCACATGGAAACTGTTCTCCCTAATCTCCTCTCTAAGTTTTCTCTGTTCATCCTTGAGACTCTCAACCAATGTCTCTACAGCAGAGATATGGGTCTGCATTGGGCCATGGATCATGCTTGACCTTGGCTGGGTGCCAGGTGCCTAAGTCACCTGGCTGGGTGCCTAAGTCACTTTATCACTTTCCTTCCCAATGGGACAGGGGAGAGAATAAGATGGAGAACAACCAGGAGGGTGAGATAAAGCAGTTTTATTACAGTAAAAGAAAGAAATAAGCAGGGATCTGCACGTGCATGACCTAAAGAGAAAAAAAGTTGGTGTCTACTTCCCATCAGCAGCGATGTTCAGACACTTCCCGGGAAGCAGGGCTTTGGCAAGCGTAACAGTTCCTCCAGAAGGCAAACATTGAAAACTCACTAATGTCCCCCCTTCTTCCTCTCTCCCTTAGCCTATATATCTGAGCTGACGTCATATGGTATGGAATATCCCTTTGGCTAATTTGGGTCAGCTGGCCTGGTTGTGTCCCCTCCCAGGATTTTGCCCACTCCCACCCCCTTTGATGGGGGAAGGGATGTCACAGGGACAGTGCTGCTCGGCAGTCGCCAAAACACTGGTCTGTTATCAATGCCCGTCCAGCTACTAATGCAAAGCACAGCACTGTGAGAGCCGTGAACTTTACCTCAGTCAGACCGAATACAATGCTCTCATAATTCCAAGTTTGCTTGCTACAGAGCTGTCATGGTTTAGCATAGTTTGGGTCTTTACTTAAAGAAGGCTCCATCAGCCATGGAAGCGATTCTTTGCAAAGAGGTGCTTACAGCTTCCTCTAGACCCAATAGAACCAATCAACTGGCTAGTTTGAATATTGGCAACTTTTTTAAGCCGCTTAAGAAGCTTGACACGCCTCTGTGATCCACATTTAAGAACGAACAGAGCCTGGGAAAGCTCTCTTGCTTCCGGCTTTCAGACAGGTAACTGGGCCCCCGCAGCTCTGCTCTGTGCAGGCTGCCTGGCAGCACGGCTCGGCCAGGCCAGCCCTCAACCAGTGCAGCCGAAATTCATCTGAGGCTGCTTCCCGGCAAAGATCATGTGACCAACAGTGATAAGCGAATTCCAGCTGCAAGGCCCGGATGAGATTAACTCTCTTAGTGCTGTAAGATTCTCCAGAACAGATGAAGCCTGCAGACATCAATCTCTCCCAAGTCAGAAGAAAAGGAAAGGTGAAGGCACGTGAAGAAAACACCATAAAGACACCTGAGTCAGTGAAGAAAGAAAAGCTGAAACCCTGAGAGACAAGAAAGAGGAGATGCTTCAAACTGAGAAGCTGAAATTCTGTTGTAAAGTTATGGTGATGGACTATGATACATCAGAGTACGCATTGTAATTTCATGAAAGCATGGGGGGTGGAGTGTTCAAACTGCAATTGAGAGCAAAAGTACCTGTGCTGAAACAAGCAAAAGTTGAAGTAGATGTGATTTGATGAGAAGCTTGAACACAGAGAGATGAAAGTGATGAAGACCCTTGCTCCCAGGGAAGAAGAAGACCTCTGTTCCTAGAGATGAAGATGCTCCCAGAGATAGGTGAAGAGAACCTTTGTTTCTGAACAGCTCAACCTTAAAATGGTACCCCATTAGCTCAAGACTGGACCCTTGAAAACAGTTGTGGGGAAAGCTGTAAGACAAGGGAAGAGACTTTCACATGTAAGCAGAGAACCAACCTGGGCGGCTGTCTTGCTGTGACATTGAAGCCATGAGAGAACTGTTTCTTGTGGAGATGTCTCCATAGTATGAGCAAGAGACACTCCTCTCCCTAAGTGAACTGAAAAAAGAAATTATTATAGAGGTATTACCGCAGGCCTGGGACCTAGAGTATATCACCATGTCCCACAGACATAGGGAGGAGGAGGAGAGAAGATCCAGCAGGCAGGAATTGTGCAGCAAGATTGATTCCTTTAATTATTTTACAAACTCTTTTATAGACTTTTTTCTTCATAGTCTAATTGGACAAAGGATCAGCCACCCCTTGGGGTGATTGGCTAAAATCCTAAAACATCCATTGTCAAAATATTTTTCTACTATACCATAAACAAGACTTTTCAAGGTTGCAGGTGGCTTGGTTGTTTACATACTCTGCTACCTCTCCTGTGAGAGAGAAAAGTCTCTCACGGACTTAGAAAATAGCAAGAAAATCCTTGCTAGCAGCATTTTTGTATCTACATAGAGGTGGTAAACTGACTGAAAAAATCTCAAGGGTTGTCTTTTTAGGTTGTCAATGGGAGAAGGGAGAAAGGTGGGGGGAAGAGAAGTCTTCTGAAGGTTTAGCCTGACTTTTTTTTCTTTCTTTTACGTCTGTTAATAAACTTCTTTATATTTTTTTAGTTTTGTGCCTGCTTTGCATTTCTCCTAATTCTTATCTCACAGAAGGTAAACAGTAATGAGTATTTTGGACCAAACCACTTCACTAAATTAGTGTTTCTACCTGGTTACAAACCGAACCCGCTCCACTTACTTATTTTTCTTCTGTGAGATAAGAATTAGGAGAAATGCAAAGCAGGCACCAAACTTGAAAGAATATAAAGAAGTTTATTAACATACCTAAAAGAAGGAAAAAAATCATGCCACACCTTCAGAACTATTCTCCCCCCACCTTCCTCCCTTCTCCCACTGACAATGTAAAAAGACAACCCTCAAGATGTTCAGTCTGTTTACCACTTCCAAATAATAACCTTGTTCAGTCCATTTAGGAAGAGGAGTCTCTCTGCTCGCATGTGAGTCCCTTCCCCCGACTTGCAGCTTTTCCCACAACTGCGTTTGAGGGTCCACTCTTGAATTACTGGGGTACAATTTTAAGGTTGAACCATTCAGAAACAAAAGTTCTCTTCACCCATCTCTGGGAGCATTTAATCTCTAAGAACAGAGGCTCTTCTCCTTCCCTGGGAGCAAAGGGTCCTCCTCATCTTCATCTCTAGGACTATCTCTCGGAGCATCACTAGGAACTGAGGTCTTCTCCTTTCCCATTTGGAGCAAAAGTCCTCATCGCTTCCATCTCTCCCTGTTCAAACTTCTCATGAAATTACAGCTGCTTCGGCATCTGCCTATGTCAGCACAGGTGCTTTTGCTTACAAGTACAAGTTGAACACTCCACCCCCCATGCCTTCATGAAATTACAACGGGTACTCTGATACATCATAGCTTTACAACAGAATTTCAGCTTTAAGCATCTCCTCTTTCTCTTCCCTCAGGTTTTCAGCTCTTCACAGCACTAAAAGGGTTAATCTCACCTAGGCCTTGCAGCTGGAATGAAGCTTATTGCTGTTGGTCACATGATCTCTGCCTGACAGGGGTGCAGCTTTAGCTGAATTTTGGCCGCACTGGAGAGGGGGAGCCGAGCCACTCCGGCTGCCCACAGCAGGGCTGTGGGGGGGTTCCGTGGGTGGAACAGGGCCCATTGGCTCCAGGATGGCTGTGGCCCGGCCCAGCCTGGTCCGAGTAGGGCCTGGGCCGGGCCCGCTGGCCCCCGCACGGGGCCCGCAGCCACCTGTCCCAGCACCGGAAACGAGACAGAGCTCTGCCTGGGGTTTGTCTATTCTTAAGTGTGGATCACAGAGGCGGTCACAATTTTAAGTGGCTTAAAGAATTGTCCATATTCAAGCTGGCCATCTGATAGGTTCTATCAGGTCACAGAGGAAGCTGTAAGCACCCCTTTGCAAGAACATCACTTCCGGGACTATGCTTGCTAACCCATGGATATTTTGAACCAAACCACCACACTTAATTGGTCTTTCTGCCCAGTTTACAAATTGAACCCGCTACAAGAGCTCATTGTCTCTTGGTTGTCCTCAAAATGCATTGTTGCCATGAAACAAGTATTCAGATGGCCCCTGGTGTCCAAGGCTCCACTGTGGGAACCCAGAGGGCAGAGAATATTTCTCTGCCTGTTTTGAAGGGTTCTACTCCCCTGGACAACACTGTTTTTGACCTTCGTCCTTGGAGAAAATTGCCTACCTTCTGGGAAGAATTAGAATCTACACTGGTGTGAATTAGGTGATAGAATATTATGTAAGATTGTCACAGGGTGAAAAATTTAGAGTTTTCGGGTTTATTAATATAGTAAATAGATAAAAGCAAAAAACTTCAAAATGGAGGATTGTTATTCTGCAGACCTTCTTCTTCTTCTTCTACTACTCCATATTCTGAAGTAGAAGTAGTTTGGGATGATTGGATAAAGAATTCCGCAGTTCCTGTCTACATGACCAGACAATTTACTAGACATTGGAAGAAAAGTGAAAATATCTTTCGTTTTAAGTTTTCAGTGGGTGATTTACCTTTAAAAGACTGTGTAATCTTGATAATTTGGCATTCTCCTGCATTCTCTGCTCTGTGCTATGTCTGGGTCATGTTAAGTGGCTCTATTTCTCTGATAAGACTTAATAAACAACTATCTGAAAGCAGAGAAGGCTGAAAGTCCCGTTCGTCTCTCGGACTCCTGGCAGAAACCCTAAAAAGTCTCCCCCACCAGGAGAGGCATAATTAAGGCACAGACAGTGTCACTCCACCACATCTACAATGTGCACCAGACCTTGTCAGGGTTGGTCTTGGGTTGCCCATCCCTTCCAAAAAGTATCTCCAACACTGCCATTTCTCTCAGGCATTGGATCCCTTCCTCCATTGTCTTCCAGGGCTTTTTATGATGGTGCTTCTGCAGTCTGTTTCTGTAAACAAACCTGTTACACTTGTTAGAACCTGCTCCCAGAGAGAAAAGGGTCCTGGCTCCCTCATGAACACTTAGTCAATGCCCACATCCTGGGCCAAGGATCCAAAAAATCTTGCTTCGTTACCATCAAGTTGCATGCCTTAACCCATAAGGTCCCAAACTCAGGTCAACAAGGCTGGAATGGCCTCGCCCACCCGTCATGTAACATCTTTCCACAGACTGTGGAGATTGTCAAATGACAGGGACTCAGTAATGATCTTGGGCTCCAGTTCCTCTGTTTGTTGTGAGGGCCCTGGTACCTCATTGTCATTTACAAGATGTACCGATTTGGCTTTATACTTCCTCCTTTGCACAGGGGCGACTGCTGCTGGCTGTGATTGCCCTTGTGGTTTGGCTGGAGCCTGAACGGTTGTAACATGTGTTGGTTCTACTGCTGCGCTATCTACCTTTCCCTCTGATGGCAGGTGGTGCTGTTGTGTTAAGACCATGGTATGGTAAGTGTTAGCCAGGGTCCAGCACATTGTGGTGAGTTGGTCATCTCTGGAATTTACAGAACTATGTTCTTTCAAACACTCAGCAATCTTACTGGGGATCTGTGGTCAGGGGGAAGCTTTCAAACAACTGGAGGAGAGTATTCCTGCAGCACCTGGCCTATCTCCTCCCATACTCCCATCCAATCCAAGTGATTCATTTCTAAGGTGGACTGTTGGGCAGTGGTAGGCTGTTGGGCAGTGTCCCTGGCCCCTGTGGCAGGTTCCTGGGAAGCATCACTAGTCTCTGGGGCAGATCTTGGGGTAGCTACCCAAGGCAGCCTTACCCTGTCTCTAAATGCTAAATGGACTGCATTGAGCAGCAACACCAGTAAGTGTGATATCTTTAGCATCTAGAGGGAATTTGAACCCTTCAAAAGCTGTTGTGGTAGACCTGAAGAAGTGGGTGAAGGGTTTGGAGAAAACACCCCCCCTGCATTCCTTCTCTAAAATACATACCACTATTAGTGAACTCGCAAGGATAGGAACTTAGGCTATGATAGTTAGATAGCCACATGCATACATTCCAAAAGAAGTTTGCCAGCATTAAATTCCTCACCCAATTGATCCATCCTACAAACCTAATAGCAGTCATATCGGCCTTAGTTGTAGGGCCCATGTTTAGATAGTGATTTGCAAATGGAAATAATGTACCCATGATCATCTGCCAGCTTAACTGGGGTAAGATGGACCACAGGGTGATGCCTAATGAGGTTTCTATATCCAATACACAAATGGATTACCCAGGAACTGTTATTCTCTTTCCACCTTTTCCTCTTGAGGCCCCACATTGGGGGCCAATTAATGTCTTGGTTTAAAAGACAAATGTCTGCCAAGGAAGGTGGAAACCTTCCTGGAATGGAAAGATGACCCCTCCCTCTGAATTATTGCAACCTTGAAATTACAGGGCTTCCAGGCAGAAAATATATGAAAAGGAATAAAAGCTTTTTACTAGAAAGTATCTATATTAATGAGACAGAACAAACAACAAAAAAATAACAGAAGTTTCCCACTGGCTAAGCAGTTTCCCCTTTGGTGTAGTTATGACCACAACCAGCAGAGGGTGCTGGCAGCTCAGGAGGTCAGAGAGGTGCTTGTGAATGGAGACAGAGTGGTCAGAACGATTCATACAGCACATAACTTGGAAATCTGCACAGCCGTGGCTGTGGCCTAATAGCAGAAAATCAATGGCTGCCCTATTTTGTAATACTGCATGCCTAACACCAGCAATATCTGCGCTTAGCTCGTCAAGCATCTGTGAAGTTATGTTTAGTTCGTCTCTCGCCCAGCAAGCAAGTTTGTGTAATGTTGCATGCTCTCTAGCTGCTGAAGCACCAGGTACAAACACAGATGCTTGCCAAATTGTACTACGACTCCAAAAGACGGGCTCTTCATTTCTTTCACATTTGAGCTCGTGGACTGAACGCTGCACCCTGGTTTCAGTGCGGAGGGTGATATTTAAGAGTTGATGCAGGTTTGGGTGGAACAGGGTGAATTTCCCTAAGTAGCACGGTCCCCCATTTGGGCTGGCAGGAGCCCCATTCCATGCGCAGTCCCCATATATTAAGAATGTATCACTGGGGAGGCGTTTCGGGGCTTGACCTGTGAGGTTAATTCGGTAGTAAATTGCTTCGGACTCGTAGTTTCTCAGAAACCAGTCTGCATGAGGGTCAACAGTGGCCCAAAGGCGCCTATTAACATTTCATTGTCTGGTACTGTCATGTAACCATCCCCAGTTTGGTTTGTGGAACCCAGTAGATCTAACTCTTCTGGTGTCCCCATAATGACATTGATGCTTTTCAAGAATGCAGCTTGCCAGCAGGTACGCTGCTGCGCAGGCTTGAGTCTGATCAGCCTTGAACAACTGCCATTGCCTGTGGCATCCCCTATCAGGGAGCTGTTGTCTAGCATCCCTCGGAAGTCTTGCGGGTTAAAATATGGGACCCCAATTAAGCAGGTGTGAAATGGGTCCCCTGGCGTGGCCAGGCTCAGACACATAGAGTCTTGCCCCGTTAAATTAGCTAGGGTGACCCACATGTTTTGTCTCTTTTGGATTGCTGTCAACACTGCGTGGGACATTGCTAGGATTCTTAAGAGAAGCAAACCTCTCAGAATGCTTGCGTTACGGACAGCTCCGTTCCATCTCCTTCACAATGGATCAGTCCTCGCCATCGGGGCTGATGGAGGCAATGGCTGCACGTCCTCTTGCTGGGACGGAAGGGCTGTAGGCCCTGTGCTCGGTTCTCCCAACAGGAACGTAGGAGTTCTTGTGGCTGTCTTGACCGGTAGGTCCACAGGACGCCACGGTGCTGATGGTGTGGTTTCACAAGCCTTAGACTCCAGCGCGTCCTGACGCGTAGACAATTCAGCAAGCTTCTTCGTTAATTCATGCATCATCTCTCGGTGCTTCTCCTCCTCTTGAGGCTGACCCCCGGCAGCCCTGGCTGGCTCTGGCCCTGCGGGTGACAAAGTCCTGGAGGCTGCTTCACAGTCAGACGATCCACTGTCCGGCAGAGGGGGGTGGCGCACTGCCGTTTTCAGCCGGGAGCTAGGACCGCTCGCTTCTCCTATGCTCGTCTGCGCCCCACCCCCAGAGTCTGGAGCCTGTACTTCCGCCTTTTCCACCATTTCTCCGTCAGGCGTCTGCGGGTAACTTCCTTCCCCGTCGCATCCAGCAGCTCCAGCAGTGAACGCACGGGTGCTGTTGTTCCCTTCATCGGTCAACCCGCTGTCAGCCTGAAGAATTGCGCAACCCTAGACTCCGCCCTGGCCTCTGGCTGCCGCTCCTTGAGACCTCCCTCTCTTTCTTTTCCGGGGCCAACACCCCCCAGCGCCTCCATGGCTGCTGCGGCCACCTTCCTCTCTGCTTGCATTTCTGCGAGGGTATTAGTCACAGCTTTCCAAGTTAATCCCAGAGCTTTTGCTTCTTTACCTTCCTTTCCACCCTCAATTGTCGACAGCCACAGTCTGTTTCCAACTTCCCACCACTCTTCCATCGAGAACAAAAGCGAAGTGCATTTCAAAAACCCTTGTTCCCGGGTCCACATAATTAGGGCATAGAGATCTCGATCTTTTACAGTCTCACCTCTCTTAGAGAGGATACTGGCTAGGCGACGAGTGCCAGCCTCATATTCCATAGCTTCTTACCCGCGGGGGCCTGCTCGGCGGCGCAAGCTCTGGTCTCCTGCTCCACTCAACTTTTTTGCCGGGACACTCCTGCTGCAGCTCTCCAGGCTCCTCACCGTCCGTGCAAGGATTCGGAGTCTTGCCACATTCAAGCGAAATGCATTTAAGCGAAAACAAACGGCATCTAAGCAAAAATCACTCGAGTCCCTATTCGGGCGCCAGGTTTAGGGGGGTCCCGAGTGCTGGAGAGCTGGCCAGAGTAACGACACATACACTGATATGATTTGAGCATTGTTCTCCCTTTATTGTTTAACTATGCAAGCTTATATTTGCTTTCACAAAGATTCACGCCCAGTCCCTCTAGACGGCCTCTAATCAGCGGGGGAGACAACCAGTGTATCACTTTGCCAAGGACTTTCAGGGCTGCCTGCAGCCAGGTGCTTTCCAGGCTTGCTTGCAGCCAGAGGCCAGTTCAGGGGCTTTTCCTCAGCAACCCTGGGTTCTCCAATCTTTCCAAGGGTATCATATGCCCCTGTTCCACAAGGAATCCCTCTACAGTGATACATCAAAACAGATGGATATTTTTGCCATACTGGTTGTATCGCTGAGTGAACGACGAATTGACAAATAGTAGGACTTTTTTATACCCTGAGGTAGCACAACCCAGTGATATCATGTGGATACTGAAAAGCTAGAAGCAGAGAAACTCTCCAGCTTTCTGAGTATTCTGTGAAAGTTCTGCTTTCTCACGCAGGCTAGCTGAAAACAGTTTGAGGTTTTTGTAAACTAAGATTCTATCATGCACCTGTTGTTTGTTAGGCACAGTCTGTTGAGAAAATATTTTGAAATGGGTGTTGTGAGGATTAGACAATCACTCTAAGAGGTGGATGGTCAGAAGACCAATAGCTTTAGCCATTCTAGAGAACCAAGTTATACAAACGAGTTTGCAATTAATAAAATAATTCCATTTCTCCTGGACTTGAACTTGTGTCATTATTCTCACCGTCCCCGGTACAACAGCAACAGTATCATTCCAGGGGGGCCTCATTATTGACAGATGGTAAAGAAAAGGCAAATTTAGCTGCATTGTCAGGATGCAAGGGAATTGTAAAAAAGCAGTCTTTTAAGTCAATTATCACTAATTCCCAATGTTTTAGAATCATTGTGGGGTTAGGTATTCCTGGCTGTAATGCTCCCATAGGTGAAATGACTGCACTGATTGCCCTGAGATCCTGTAAAAGCCTCCACTTTCCCAATTTCTTAGGAATAACAAAAATAGGTGTATTCCATGGGCTGGGGGAAGGGACTATGTGACCCAAACATAATTGTTCTCGTACAAGGATTTGGGCTTGATGAAACTGCTCGTTTTTCAGGGGCCATTGGTTTATCCAGATTGGCTTGTTTGAAAGCCAAGTCAGTTTAAGTACTGGCTTTTCATCAATGGCCCCTATAAAAAATGTGTTGAAATGATCAAACCCCATTGTGTCATCACGTCTCGCCCCCACAGAGTGCCTGGGGTTGGGAGTACATACGGTCTCAAGGTGGCAGTCTTGCCCTCTGGTCTGATGATTTTCAGTTCCTTTGTGGACTGCCAGGGAATCTGCTGACCTTTGACTCCTGCTACGATCGCAGTTGAGGGTGCCAGAAGCCACTTGGGGAGCCACTCTTTTTGGGATATGATGGAAACAGCTGCGTTAGTGTTGACTAAAGCTGTAAAAGACTTAGATTCTATTTGATAAGTGAGTAATGGTTGTTGAACCCCTATGACTTTTGACCAAAATATTTGTGGGGTACCTGTGCTCCCAAATCCTCCTGCACCTCATTGTTGCTGTAAGATCGGTGCTGAACAGGGAATTTCTGGCAGTGGTATTAATTGTGCCAGTCGGCTTCCCTGTGCCACAGTACAGAGAGGATTAGGTGTCCAACTGATGATTTTAATTTCCCCTTTATAGTCGGCATCAATGATTCCTAGTAATACAAATAGTCCTGTGCAGGTGGTAGAGGAGCATCCCAGGAGTAAAGCATGTGTTTGAAAAGGCAGTGGCCCGCACACAGAGGTGGGTAGCAGGTGAACAGAGATATCATTCAGGGTTGTGGTAGAGCTGACAGCCACATCTAGGCTGGCACTTCCGGGGATTACCCCTTGCAAGGCTTGTGCTTGTATTGGTGTCTGATTGAGTGTGGTCCCATTGGATTGGGGGGCACCAGACTGCATGCCCCCTTTTGAGTTTCCCTGCTGTGGAAGAAGGTTGCCATCTTTGTCATATTTAGACTGGCATTGATTGCTCCAATGACACCCTTTTTGGCAGCAAGGACAAGGTTTACTGGGCTTTTTATTGCCTTTTTGTCCCTTTGGACATTGCTTCCTGATATGTCCTAGCTCCCTGCATTCAAAGCACTTAACAGCTGCTCTGGCCAATTGCAGTTGTTGGGCTATCGCAGTAGCAATTAGTTCTGCTTTGAATTGTTCCAAGCCGATATTAGTGCATGCCTTGATATAATCAGAAAGTTCAACATCAGCATGGTTACGAATCGGGTCCAGGGCTTTTTTACAGTCATTGTTAACATTTTCATAAGCAAGAGATTTTAAGACAGCATCAGCTGTTTCCTGCATATCAATTTGCCGCCTAACGGCAGATGGTAATCAATCAATAAAGGTAATGTATGGTTCCTGACACCACTGCCTCACAGCAGCAAAAACAGACTAATTTTTTTGTATCAGGTACTTTTCATAGTGCACACACGGCAATAACAGTAGACTGGTCTCACGTTTGGGGGGAAGTCTTAATTGTGCCCGAACAGTAGCGTAGATGTCTGTGCTAGAGAGCTGTGATGCAGTGATATTAATGGGTGGTTGTTGATTACCATTATTCAACGCCTGAGTCTGAGCCAAATCTACAAATTCCGTCCACCAGACAGAGTATTGTCCTCCTGTCAAACTTGTCTTAAAAAGAGATTTCCAATCCACTGGTAACATAGTATGTCCTCCTGCAATTGCATCCAATAAATTCATAGTAAAGGAGGAATGTAAACCATTTTCTTTCACCGATCTCCTCAGTTCCTTTACCATCTCATATGACAATTGTTTGTGATGTGGGTTTTGATTATGATATACAACAGGCATTGATTGAAAAAATTCAATATCGCCCTCCTCCAACGCTCTCCTCTGGCACTTCTGTATAAACCTTTCTGGCTCAGGTCCTATAGGTGGTATTGTTTCCTCATCATAGTCACTAGAGGAATAGGATGAGGTATAAGATGGTGGTAGAATATGGGAAATATTTGCTGCAGCTTTTTTGGGTGCTGTTTGTAGTATTTCTTCCATGCTAGGAGCAGCTGCTGCCATAGCACGTACTGGGGCTAGAGGATATAAATCTGGTTCTTGTCCAGAATCAATAGGACTGGGATCAAGCAGATCCTCTTTCTCCGGATTATTATCCTCAGGTGATGTTTCATTAACAAAAACAACAGTATCTGCTGGTGATGCAGGCAGAGCATCCACAAGGACTCTATCTGCTTTCTTAAATTGTTGCAAAGCCGAGTATACCACACGCCAAGTAATAATATCATCAGGGTGGACATCATGATGAGTAATTTGAGGGGTTTGTAAACATTCACCGACCTTTTGCCAGTGAGTAATGTCATAGGACCCATCTGATGGGTACCAGGGACAAAATTGTCTGACCCATATAAGTAGCTGAATGAGTCTCTGGGGTTGGAGTTTATATCCTTGCTCCCTGGTAATACACAACAGACAGTCTTTATGCAGTTTTTGGGATTTCGTTGTGCTTTGTCTCATTATAAGAAATGCTTCCCAACTGTTTGAAAAGGCTAACCTGTTCTATTACCAGCAATGAAAGGAGCTCCTTGGTGATCAGCTGAACACACCCACAGTTGGTTCAGTCGGGATACACCACCAGACTGGATCACGTCAGTAGTAATGAAGTCCCTGTTAATTGGGAGGCCATTTGTGGCATATGAATGCAAGACTCACAAGCTGAGAGCAAAATGAATCTGTTTATTGCAGAGTTAAGACAGTACTTATACACTTAGTGCGAGAATCTCCATTCAGTCCTTTGCACACAACCTGGTTGCAGGCCTGTAATAAATCCATTGGCCTGACAGTTTGTTAGTTTCCTCAAGGTTTGCAGGCTTTGAAGAAACAGGATGCCTTTCCTGTTTTCAGATCGTGTGTAATCTGCTTTCTTTCTTGCCCCTCAGGGTTTTTTTTGCAGTGTCAGGCTTCCTGTACCTCCAGAAGTTTTCAGGAGTAAAATGGCAAGATGGACATCGGCAGATTCCAATGGACATGGTCAACAAAATTGCACCTATGTCCCCAAGGTCCAGCAAGAAGGAAAAAGGTTTTCCTATGTGCTGTAGGATTTTGGAGAATGCATATTCCAGAGTACAGTCAGATTGTAAACCCTCTCTATCATGTGACACTGAAGAAGAATGATTTAAAGTGGGGTCCTGAACAAGCTTTTGTACAAATTTAACAGGAGATTGTTCATGCAGTAGACCTTGGGCCAGTCAGGACAGGACAAAATGTGAAAAATGTGCTTTACACTGCAGCTAGGGAGAATGATCCTTCCTGGAGTCTCTGGCAAAAAGTACCTGGAGAGACTCGAGGACAACCCCTGAGGTTCTGGAGTCAGGGATACAAAGGATCCAAGGCCTGTTACACCTCAACTGAAAAAGATCCTGGCAGCTTATGAAGGGGTTTGAGCTGTTTCAGAAGTGATTGGCACCGAAGCACAGCTCCTCCTGGCACCCTGACTGCCGGTGCTGGGCTGGTTATTCAAAGGGAAAGTCCCTTCCACACATTATGCCACTAATGCCACATGGAGTAAGTGTGTCACGCTGATCACAGCAAGCTCAAATAGGAAACCCCATTCACCCAGGGATCTTGGAAGTCATCATGAACTGTCGCAAAGGTGAAAATTTCAGATTATCATCAGAAGAGATGATACATGCTGAGGAGGCCCCACTATATAATGAGCTACCAGAAAATGAAAAGTGATATACTCTTTTCGCTGACCTTTCCTGCCATATTGTAGGGACAAATGAAAAATGAAAAGCTTCCATATGGAGTCCTACACAGCAAGTCGCAGAAGCTATTGAGGGACAAGGTGGATCAAGTCAGGTTGCAGAGCTGAAAGCCATCCAGCTGGCTTTAGATATCACTGAACAAGAGAAATGGCCAGTGCTCTACCTCTACACTGACTCATGGATGGTAGCAAATGCTCTGTGGGGGTGGCTGGACTGATGGAAGAAGACCAATTGGCAGTGCAGAGGGAAACCCATCTGGGCTGCTGAATTGTGGCAAGACCACTGCCCAGGTAGAGAAGTTGGCTGCAAAAGTATGTCATGTAGATGCACATGTACCCAAGAGTCAGGCTACTTAAGAACATCGCAACAATGGACAGGTGGATCAAGCTGCCAAGATTAAAGTGTCACAGGTAGATCTGGACTGTCAACACAAGGGTGAATTATTTCTGTCTCTGTGGGCCCATGAGGCTTTAGATCATCAGGGAAGAGATGCAACATACAGATGGGCTCATAATCAAGAGGTGGACTTAATCATGAACACTCTCTCCCAGGTTATCCATAACTACGAAATGTGCTGTGATCAAGCAAGACAAGTGGGTAAAGACCCTGTGGTAGGGGGCATGATAGTCTAAATACAAATATAGGGAGGCCTGGCAGACTGACTCTCAAACTGCTGCAAACCCACCAAGGCAAGAACTATGTTCTAATGCTGATAGAAGCAACCATTGGATGGCTGGCCCTGTGCCTCATGCCATCTTGGGCCTTGAAAAGCAAGTCTTGTGGGGACATGGTACCCCTGAAAGAATTGAGTCAGACAACGAGACTCATTTCAAAAGTTGCCTCATGGACACCTGGACCAGAAAGCACAGTATTGAGTGGATATATCATATTGCCTTTCAGGCATCAGCCTCTGGGAAAATTGAATGATACAAAGTACTGTTAAAAAACATTGAAAGAAATGGGTGGTGGGACCTTCAAACATTGGGATCTACATTTAGCAAAGGCCACCTGGTTAGTTAACACTAGAGGCTCTACCAATCAAGCTGGCCATGCCCAGTCAAAACCTCCATGTACCGTAGAAGAGGATAAAGTCCCTGTGGTGCATATGAGGAATATGTTATGGAAGACAGTCTGGATTAGTCCTGCCTTGAGCAAATGCAATCCCATCTATGGGATTGTTCTTGCTCAAGGACCTGAGTGCACTTAGTAGGTAATGCAAAGGGATGGGGAAACACTATGTATACCTCAAGGGGATTTGATTTTTGGGTGAGAACAGTCTATAATGTTGAATTTTATAATATTGGTTGCTGAAGAGTACTGCCATTGTATGCCATAACTACCATGGACAATGAATATGGACTGTTCCAGATACACCAGTTGTGAGCTCCTGATGCAACTTGCAACCAGCTGACACCACACCAGCCCTCCTGCCCTGGAAGACATCCAGGATGGATAGAACCCACAGTCATAGACTAAATAAACTCAACAGACATCTTGGAGGGATGGTCATTGACTATGGAAATGATATCTTGCCTGTGTATATTTATATATTTATATATTTATGTATTTATATATTTATATATATAGTTGGAAGGTGTAGAATCTGGACATGATGTGGATGGTATAGAATAAGGGGTGAATGATGTCCTGGTTCCAGCCAGGATGGGGTTAATTTTTTACAGTAGTCAGGCTGAGGCATGTCTAAGGCTCAGATGTTATTCTATACCACCTGACATCATTGCCAAGGGTGGGGAAAAAGGATGTCTTTTGCTCTTCCAGGGAGAAAGGGTTCCTTCTGGTTGAGGAAATGTGTCAGTGGAAGCCAAGCAGCATTGTTTATTGTCATGGGTTCCATGGTGAGCATTTCTTCATTTGAATAATTCTTTTTGTATACTTTTGTTATTAATATTGTTTCTGATACTGTTCATTTTCTTATCTCATTGGTGTTTCCAGTAGATTGTTCTTATCTCAACCCATTATCTTCAGCTTTTGTGCCTCCAGTTCTCAAATCCATCCTGCCTCAGTGAGAAAGGGGAGGGAAAGGGAGAGACTGGCATGTGGTTTGGGAAAATGTTGGTGGGGGAACTGAACTGGGGAGTACCATTCCTAAACCATGGCAAGGCCCTTGTGTGCGTAATAGTTGCATTCTTTGGTTTGCTCCCCTGGAACCATTAAAAGAGCTCAGGACCTCATGGGGACTCCTGGATTTTGAAGAAGAATGGTTGTTTCTGCTTTCCTGTTTCAGTCTGTTCCTGCTTTCTAGTATCTGTCTGGATTTCCGTCTCTCCAATGTTGCAAGTTCTGGCAGTGCAGTTATGTGTTTGGTTTGTAAAGGTATAGGAGAAAGTTTCATGAAGGATGTCTGGACTTCAGGCGGCTCTCTTGAAAGCTGTTTATTGCATAGGCGAAGTTACAGCATTTCAGGGAGTGGGTATCCAGAGCCAGCCCTACAGCAGCCAGCTCCAGCTGTAGGCATACCTGAAGCCCCTTTCTGTTCAAGTTACAAAGCATTATATACTTTTCTTTGCAGAGTATCTTAATACATAACAACCAATAAGCACCATACACAATACATTTACATTTGCCTATAGCCTATCATAACTACTACCATCACCACATTATAGTCATTATTATCCAATCACAAGAGTAAGTTACAATTTAAGCTTACAGTGGAAATTCTCAGACCTCTTTTCTTCTTCCTACATCAACATTTCTTGTTTGCCTGCGATATCTCTCTTTTTGGTAAAGACATGTTTTCTATTTACTTATGCTCTTCTTGAGACTTATTTACTTGGTGAAAAACGTCTTTGTTTGTAGTCACATACCTTTGTCCTATTCATAAAAATCTCCTTCCAACTCATCTCCAACCTTTGCCTTCTCAGTTATTCAGTGATCACTGGTTCAGCAAAACATCTTTTACTCTATATCAAAACTTGCTTTCATTTCTATCTCATCCCCAGTTTCTACATTCAGAGATCTTTCTGCCAAGCCTACATACCTGTGAAACCTTCTTACCAAACTTTCATCCTCCCCAACACAAACTGAAGTAGAATAGTCATCTATTCTTCTGAGACCTTTTTAGAAAAGAATTATTATTGTGAGATTTACACATCTTGTTAGATAAAATTTTGCAAATTTGGAATACAATTCATGTTCCAAATATTAATGTTAGAATTACGGTAATTAGGCCAATACATTTTCTTATGGTCACATTTAAATTTGGTGTAGGAACCCAGAGTGCCGAGAATATTTCTCTGCCTGTTTTTAAGGGTTCTTACCCCCCTGAACAACACTGTTTTAGCTTCAAACCTTGGAAAAAATTACCAACAGTCAGACAACAACTAGAAAATACAGTGGTGTGAATTAGGTTATAGACTACTATATAAGATTGTCACAGGGTGAAAAATTTAGAGGTTTTAGGCTTCTCTTTATAGTAAATAGATAAGAGTAAAAAATACCAAAATGGAGGATTGTTGTTGTTCTCTAAACCTTCTTCTCCTTCTTCTACTACTCCATATTCTGCAGTAAAAGTAGTTTGGATTGATTGGATAGAAAATTCCGCAGTTCCTAGTCGTGTTACTGAATAATTGGTAAGAAAGTAAAAATAATGTACGTTTTTAGTAACTATTGGTTAAAATATCTTTAAAAGGCTGTGTAAATCTTGATAATTGCTCTCTCTCGCTCTCACTCCTATTTTTCCTCCTTCTATGCTGTACCTGGGTCGCGCTAGTGGCTCAGTTCCTCTGATAAGACTTAATAAACAACTATCTAGAAGCGTTGAAACTACAGAAGACGTCTCGCTTTATCTTTTAAACTCCTTGCAAGGACTTTCAGCAAATTCTCTCCCATCAGGAGAGACATGATTTATGGCACGGTAAAGTGTCAATTTGGAATTCATGAGGTTATCCAGTTAAATCTATCTTCCCCTTGATTTTTTTTATTTCATGAAAGATTCCAGTGTTCTTTTTAATTTCTTTCAGATCAGTCTGTATTCTCAGAGTCTGATCTAAGTATACGCAGCAACTGGTGTTGATGACTGTGTGTAAGAGACTGAAATAGTTCATGTCTCAAACACTGATAAAAAGTTTTGCTCATTATAACAAAAACTGTATTAAAAAGCTACAACCAAAGAAGCCTCCCTGAAGATACCTGACTGGGACTTTGGACTGTAAGTTAAGCTGCCTAGATAACGCTATTGTTCAATCATTTTGGCCTAGGGAAAACACAAACAAGGCTGAGGGAGAAGAATGCATCCACAAGAAAGACAAATGCAGCAGAGATTCTTCCCTGGCTGAGTTTGGGGTGGGGGAGACCACAGCCTACAGAAGCCAGGTTTACACAGACTCCCCACTGAAATGAGGTGGGGGAAGAGGTTTTGGGTATAACCTCTGGTTAGAGGAAGTGAACACCCATCCTCCCTTACACAAACTGGTCCAGCTGTGGAACCCCTAACCCCACAGTACACATCCACAGGACATTCACGTGAGAGGCAGCTGAAGGAGTATCATAATCCATCAAAGACCCCCCCGAAGTTCCCCCCATAGTCATTCCTGAAGCCCTGCACCACAGGACTGCACACGATGCAACAAACCCAGAGTCTGTTGTAAGAGACAATGGCAAACTCCCCCCCGCCCAAGGAGATGCCTGGGTTTTCCTACCTAGCCTGAGCGTGTATTAACCCATGGGATTCTATGCTTTTCGGGGGGACCTTCACTACCAAGAAGACCAGCTGGAGACGATCAACGGAGCATCGTTGGGATCCATGGATGGTGATATTTTCCTTATTCTGTCCATGTCACCTTCTTTCTGTCTCCCCCACCTAGTTTCTATTTTTTTCTTTCTTTCCTTTTGGCTCTCTTTCTCTCTCTCTCTCATATTTACTACTATTAAATAAAACCCATACTATTGTTGCTGGCATATGGTCTCATTTGCACCTTAATTGGGGCAGAGTCATTTATAAGAACTTTAATAACTGGATCATGACACTGTGGAAGCCAAAAGCAAATCCAAAGCTATTTGATTTTGTTTAATTACTTTTGAAAGGTTGGTAAATTCTTGTTTCAAGGCACTGTTTGTATCATCAGGTGTGGTGGCTGATTGACCTGTGGTACAAGAGACAGAGAGAGTTCTTGGTAAGACAGTCTCTGGTGCCAAAGACTTATCTGTTATGGTGAGGGAAAGAAGCCTCTCTCAGGATGCCTTGTTCAGTTATGGTAATGTACCCTAGTTCAGCTTCCCCGGTTGGCTCTTGGTGTTAGCCACATCCCTGTACTTAAACTTGAGCTGTCCCGTGCTCAGGGTCATTTGCCTCTAGAACCCTTCACAAGTAGCAATAAACTGCTTGCTGTGGAACTCTAAGCAAGGACCCTTCTCAACTCCTTGCCGTTGGCTTAATATTACTGAAGCCATCCCTGCATCTGTGTGTTCATGCATGTGAGCCACAGAACCGTAGGGAACCCAGTAATAAGTGACGTCTCAAGGTGGATTTTCTCAGACCTCCTCAACGGCGTCCAGAAGTCTCTGGGTTCAAGCCGCATTTGGAACAGCCACTTCCCTCAAAGAAGCCTCTGAGTTATATCAGGGGGTCTCAGAAAGGGAGACCGATAAATTCCTTAGAAGAGGAGACCGGTCTGCAGTCGACTGGACCACCCTGAGAATATTATTTGATCCTCTGGTGAGATACGGGTCACCTTTTATCCTTTTCATTTTCCTCTTTTGTCTCGGGGCTGGGAGGAGAGGGAGATGGAGGCTCAGACAGCCCACCTCCTACAGGAAGTCTTTCCCCAAGTTCTAAAAACCCTTATTTGTGGTAACTTTTGTTTTTCAAGGGAAGATTTAATGCGTTTTCTAACTTCATTACTTAACGACTTTAAAGGGAATTTAAAACGGCTCGTCCCTTGGCTGTTTTTGTTGAGAAAAATTTATTTGTTCTACCAGCTAGTTAGAAAGCTCTTAAAAATGTTGGAAACAGTTTGAAAAAAAAAAAACCCTGCCTGCTTCCCTATCCCTGCATTCCTGATCCCTCTGCCCTGCTTCAAGGGAAACCAGGAGATAGATTCTGCCCGACAGACCAGGGCTGCTACCATCTCCCTGCTGCCTCCCAATCTTCCTTATTCCCTGCCCAGGGTGGTGCTGGCCAGGCCACCCCGGGTTCTACCCCAAACCCCTTCCCTGTACCCATTTCCCCGATTTTTTCCACTTTAAATTTGCTCCAAGACGACGGCAGCATGGCCGGTCCCACAAACCCAGCTGCTACTTCTAATTTTAATTCTCCCGCCTCCATTCCTCTACATGGCGGAGGCCACGTGCGGGCAGTGGCGGGCTTTTCGCCCGCACTCAGCCCCGCCTCCGCGTCCGCCCCCCCACCTCTCCCGCCGGTGTCTGCTCGTGTTACAGCTCCCAGTTCCCCCTCCGTCCCCCTCCGTCCCCCCCCCCGCCCTGCTCGCGTTACAGCGCCCAGCCCTCACCATCCCCTGCCGGCTCCGGCTCGTGTGTTCGCGTCGGGTTCCCCTCCCTCTGCCGGGACTCCCCTCCTAGCTGCTGCTCCTGCATCTCCCTCCTGTATCCCTGTCCCCTCCATCACTGGCCCCGCTCGTGAGACCCAACCCGCCTCAGATTCCCACGCCGCCGAACCCGGGAGTGGGGGGGAGGGATGCCGGAGAGACGCCATCTCGGCCGCACTGCACCGGGCAGCCCTGGCTCGCCGGAAGCCCCGCACCCCTGCCAGGCACTCTCTCTCCAGTTCAGAAGAGGAGAGCAGTGATTCCTCAGATTCAGATGCTGAATCTGGGGACTATTGGGCTAAAGTGAAAAAACAGGCAGCCAAAGATGGTAACTGGGACCTAGCAAATAAGGTTATGCCATACGCCGCCCCAGTCACTTTCACGAGAGGAGGCAGGAATGCCCACTGGGAACCTATACCTTACCAGCAGCTAAAGGAGCTATGCAAAGCCAGCAAGGACTATGGGTGGGGGTCACCCTACTTTAAAAACCTGCTCCAGGTTTCTCTCTCCACTGTCACCTTAGTGCCTCACGATATCAAAAATATCGTGTCATGCCTACTCTCTCCCGCGGAGAATATGCTGTGGGAAAGAACATGGAAGAACCAGTTAAGAGGGCTCCTACAAACATATCAAGGAGACCGCACGAAAGCTCATCTAACTATTGAACATTTATGCAGAGAGGGTAACTTTGAGTGGCCCCAGGACCAGGCCCAAGACATCCCTGAGGCTGTCCTCGGAGATATTATAAAGGCAGCAGAGGCAGCCCTGTTTCAGACCCCAGATGATGCCACTCCCACTTTGAACTTTTCGGATGTTAGACAAGGCATAGAGGAGTCTTTTATTAAATTTATTGAACGTTTAAAGAGCTCTATTGAGAGGCAGGTTGAGAATGCAGAAGCCTGCAAGGAGATTTTATGCAGTTTGGCAATTGCCAATCAAATGCAGAATGCAAGAAAATTTTAAGGGCCTTACCTCTCGACCCTGAGCCCAAAATAGATCAGATGATTGAAGCCTGTGCCAAACTAACATCCACAGAACACACAATAGCAATTTCAAAAGGGGTGGCTGAAGCCTTGGTGGCATCACCCAAGGAACAGCAAAGATGCTTTAATTGTGGGGAGTTTGGACACTTTCTTAAGGACTGACAGGAACATCGGGTGGCCAAGGACTTTCATCGACTGGTGGGATGCCCACTATTAGACTGCCCAACCTGTCAGCTGTTGGAGCTTTGGGGTTCAGTCTGGACCGGGCGTAGATGGATGGAGACGAGAGATCTCTGAAGTCAGATCTTGGAACATGCGGTTTATTGCAAAGGGCGTGGGTACAGGGGCACTGCTTAGAGCTGCCAGTCGCAGCTCGGAGCAGGCCTAAGAGAGCAAGAGAGTAAGCGAGTAAGTAAGGAGAGAGAGAGAGAGAGGAATGAGAGTGAAGTAAGAGTGGAATAAGAGAGTGGTAAGAGAGGAATAAGAGTGTGTGGGAGAGAGAGTGTAGTAAGAGTGTGTGTGAAGTCCTGGTTACAATACAATAAATCATCTTCTGTACTGAATATTCTAATTGTCACTAACCAATCTAATACAAGATACAAATCCTATAGCATTTACATACAGCCTGTAAGAGTTCTTATATTACCATAGAGTGTTACATCTTAACTTCTAAAAACTACTCTTTGGACCCCTTCTGCTGAGCTAGTAGGGTCTGCTCTGACCCTTGGACCTGCCTGCAGGCAGAGGGTATTGTTCAATCAAGAGGGGATTACCTTCAGTCGGCCATACCATTGTTTTCCAGTTGTTCAGTAACTAAGACTTGGTATCTCAAAGGTGGCTTTCATTTCAATGTCGCCTGTAGTTTTCATATTCCCAAAATCTTTTGTCAGGCAATCATATTTATAAGGCTTTCCTGTTTCATCTTCCCCAACAGTCAGCTCCACCACCAATGCCACTCGGGAAACGGCCAGCAAAGCGCTATACGGCTACGCACTATCACACCAAATGCCAAGCCGCCTCGCCCTGCCTTGCCTGCTATCCCTAGGTTTCGGAAATAATTCTTGATTACGCCTATGCAGAGCAGGAGCTCCGCGTCTCTGAGTCCCAACAAGTCCAGGTGGGCACCCGACAGCAGCTGATGAGTGCCCTTTCTATTCAGTTTGATAATGAGGGCATGTATAAAATCCCTACGGAACAATTCGGGTCCCCAGATGGCCCAAGAGACATTTTAATTACAAGAAATGGACTTTATGGGCCAGACGAACTTTATGTTACCCCAGAAGTCCAAACCGTCAGCCCTCAAGATGAACTTTTTGTGACTGTTTCATGCAATAAGCCCCCTTGGTTTTTATACAAAGGAATAGCTATTGCCCAATTCTTTCTACTGCCACATCATAGAGACTGGATCCCAAAGAAACCGATGGCATGCTGGGTTGAAGTTGTGGGCCCAGATAAACCTATGATAGAGTGTGGTCTGCTTAACAGAGGTTCTAAGTTATATCTTCCAGGTATGTCAGACACCGGAGCTGATGTCACCATTATAGCTCGCTCCAAGTGGCCACGGGAGTGGGAACTGACTCTGGCCAACGGACTCATCTCGGGGATTGGAAGTGCTGCAGTCTCCATGCGCAGCAAGGATAATATCACTGTGGAGGGACCCGAAGGTCAGGTAGCCACCATGAGGCCCTTCGTGGTCAGGTCAGTTATTACCTTGTGGGGCAGGGACCTGTTATCTCAGTGGGGAGCTAGACTAGAAATCCCCAAGACACCTCGGGATTTTTAGTTGGGGCCACTGAAGAGTGCGCCACCCCACCACTGACGTGGAAGACCCATAGCCCGATGTGGACAGACCAGTGGTCCCTATCAGCTGAAAAGCTGCACGCTTTAGAAGTCCTTGTGGAAGAGCAACTTTTCAAAGGTCATATAATACCGACCAACAGTCCTTGGAACACTCCTCTTTGTTATTAAGAAACCTGGCAAAGACAGGTGGAGATTGCTCCACCACCTCCACAAAATAAATGAAGTCATTGAAGACATAAGGCCCCTGCAGCCCTGCCTGCCCTCACCCTCCATGCTGCCACTCGAATGGAGACTTGCAGTCATAGATATCAAAGACTGCTTTTTTAATATCCCACTCCATCCTCGAGATGCACCCTGGTTTGCCTTCTCAGTCCCATCCCTAAACAGGCAGGCCCCTCTGAAAAGGTACCACTGGCGAGTCCTCCCTCAGGGGATGAAAAACTCGCCTTCCATCTGCCAGTGGTACGTGGCCCACATCCTCTCACCCATCAGAAAGTTTTCCAGATGCCATCATCCTGCATTAGATGGATGATATACTAGTTTGTTCCCAAGATCAGTCCTATTTAGACACTGTTCTAACTAAGACAATAAATGCTATTGAAGACGCTGGATTTGAAATCTGTGAAGACAAGATCCAGCGAACCTGCCCTTGGACCTACCTGGGACTCCAAATCGGTGAGCGGACCATTGTACCCCAGCATCTCACCATTAAAGATAACCCAAAGACCCTCCGCAACCTCCACCAGCTCTGCAGGTCCATCAACTGGGTGCGTCCACTGCTGGGGATCATGACAGAGGACCTCGCACCACTCTTCAATCTCCTCCGAGGTAGCGACAACCTCAATTCACCCTGTGCCATCACTCCTGAGGCCTAGGAATCCATCACAAAAGTCCAGGAAGCGTTGTCTTCCTGGCAGGCGCATAGGACTGACCCCACTCTCCCGTTCCAGCTCACCGTCCTGGGAAAGTCACCCAGATTCAATGCGTTAATTTTTCAGTGGGACACTGTGCAGAATGATCCACTCCTTATCATCGAGTGGGTCTTCCTACACCATCAGCCGATTAAGACCATCACAACACCTCAAGAGCTGATGGCTCAGCTCATTATTAAAGAAAGGGCACAACTCCGCACCCTTGCAGGGTGTGATTTCTCATGCATTTACCTCCCATTGACCACTGGGGTTCTGGACCATTTGCTCCAGAACAATGAGCACCTCCAGTTCGCCCTTGACAGCTACACAGGCCAAATTTCCATTCACCAACCCAGTCATAAGCTGTTTAATTCATCTTTCCACTTGGCCCCAAAATCACTCCAAAGTCAAATAGCTCTAAAAGCCCTGACCATTTTCACAGATGTCTTGGGGGGATCACACAAGTCCGTGATGACTTGGAAAGATTCAAAGATGCAGAATTGGGAGTCTGACGTCCAGATTGTTGAAGGATCCCTGCAGATTGCAGAGCTAGCAGCCATTGTCAGGGCTTTTGAGAGATTCAAGGAGCCAATTAATCTGGTCACTGATTCGGCATATGTGGCCGCTGTAGTTGCTAGAGCTGAACATTCCTTGCTAAAAGAGGTGTCAAACCCAAATTTACACAGGTTGCTTTTGAAGTTAATCTACCTCATCTCCCACCGAAAGCAACTGTTCCATATAATGCATGTCAGGTCACACACTGACCTCCCAGGGCCCATTGCAGAGGGCAACAGAAGAGCAGATGCCCTAGCCATGCCTGTGCAGACTGCTAACATATCTGACATCTTTGCACAAGCCAAGATAAGCCACAGCTTTTACCATCAGAATGTGACAGCCCTCATGCGCATGTTCCACGTACTGTGCAACCAGGCAAGGGCGATAGTGGCCACATGCCCCAACTGCCAGCAGCACCAAGTTCCATTGTTGGGCTCCGGGGTTAACCCCCGAGGACTCAACAGCTGCCAGTTGTGGCAGACAGATGTGACCCACTATCTGGCATTCGGCAGGCAAAAATACATACACGTGTCCATTGACATGTTTTCAGGAGCAGTGTTTGCTTCAGCTCACACAGGAGAGAAGGCCAAAGATGTCACCAGGCACTTTCTCCTGATGTTTGCCACCTTAGGCATCCTAGAACAAATTAAAACTGACAATGGCCCTGCCTACACCTCCCACAAACTCAGGGATTTTTTCAATCAGTGCGGGGGTGAAGCACAGCACAGGCATACCAAGCTCCCCTACAGGACAGTCAATTGTTGAAAGGGCCCACAGCACCATTAAGCGGGTCCTCGATCAGCAGCGAGGAGGGACAGAGACCAGTTCTCCTATTGAGAGGCTCTGTAAAGCCCTTTTCACGATAAATTTCCTGAACTGCTCATCCACAGAGCCAAACCCCCCTGTATTCTGGCACTTCTCCAATTCGGCCTGAGCTAAGCTCGATGAGAAGCTGCCAGTGCTGATCAAAGATCCTGAAAGCCAACAAATACTGGGCCCTTTAATAACCTGGGGGAGGGGTTATGCCTGTGTATCAACACTGTCAGGCCTGAGGTGGCTTCCAGGCAAGAACATAAAGCCTTACATCGGCCCAGCAAACACTGCTCCCAAAGACACAGCCGTGCCTGGAGTTGATGCAGAAGAACCCAAGGACCAAAGAAGAGCAGCCTGGAGACGGAGACTGTGCAAATCTCCACCACAGACACTGACCTGCCGACCCACAACCAGAGTTGCGACTGGATAAGTTTACACCACTGACGTGTTCCCATACCCCTGTTAACATTCCCCTTTTTTCCCAGCTTCTTAGTTAATAAAGAAAGGGAAATGTAAAGATGGAGTGTTGCTGCCTGCCCGAAGTGCTGCCCGGCCCCGGGATCTGCCCAGGCATGTCCAGACTTGTCTCTGCCATGTGCTCTGAATCCCATTTGTTCCAAGCACGGGTAGAACTTTAAAGTAGCACAGACGCCCCCGAAACAGAGTCCGATTGACTGGTTACCATGGGTCCACCCCCTGCTCTCCCCTTTCCCCTCCCCCAAATAAAGGTGGCCAATCGCAGCTTGCCCGCCCCGTTTCTCCTGCTTCTCCCTTCTGTGAACAGATTCTCTCGTGCCTCCCGGGACAGGAGGAATAAAGAAAACAGGAATACAGGCACGGAGTCAGGGCTATATTTCTACCTCTTTGCTTCTGCTTATGACGATAGCCTAACAGCTATCACTTGCCGTGTTTCAGAGCCGCCGAGCCACCGGATCGCCCATGCCATCTCTCCAGGCAGCTTGAGGCATTCCAGGGCATAGAACGGTGAGTCTGCTTGTCAAGGGAGGGAATGGAAGGCCTGCCTGAAAATTGCAAATTTTTAACTCTGTTTAAAACTCTAGCAGAAACACCTGCCAACCGACACTCCATCAGGAAACCCAGCATTTGTCCCACCACCACCCACTGGTTGTTCCGGATACCACTGGCAGCGGAGGCTTGAACTGTACTGCAGCCAAAAAGAGACCCTGGCAGAGACTACCCCCCTCCATGAGAGAATCCATACCAGTGTCCAGAGAAAATTCCCCTGAAGGATTTGAGGACTTGTTGGGATGATGGGTTGTGGGTGTTTTGGATTGTTTTTGTTGTTTTATGTATATTTGGTTGTTTGGGGCGTTTGGTTCTGGGATCTCTGGGAGAGGCCTCTAATTAATTCAGAAAAGAGGAGTTGTGGTGGCCGACTGACCTGTGGTACAAGAGACAGAGTTCTTGGTAAGACAGTCTCTGGTGCCAAAGACTTATCGGTTATGGTGAGGGAAAGAAGCCTCTCTCAGGATGCCTTGTTCGGTTATGTTCATCTTCCCTAGTTCATCTTCCCCGGTTTATTACAGCTGGTGGTGGGGTCCGAGGCTGTGACCCAGGAAGAGGTGACCGGTCTGGGGAGATGGTCCCGAAAGGAATCACCTTCACGAGGCCTGGTGTCTTCCTCTCAGCTGCTGGCAGAGGGGCCCTTGCAGAGGCTGTCAGCTCTTTAGTGATTATCAGGTCATGGTTTCAGCTCAGCTCTGCAGGGCAGCCTCCAGGCCAAACCAGACCAGAGAGAGAGACGAGAAGGCCCATGTGGCTGGTTCCGCACAAAGGTAGCTTTATTGTTGGTCCCCTCCGGCGAAGGGGAAAGCCAGGGACGAGCTCTCTCTCTGACCACAGGGGCGAATTGGTCTTGCTTTTATAGGGATACAGGGGATCAGCAAGGGGACCAATGGATTACAGAGGGTCTAGGACAGACCAATGGGTTACAAAATGATCTGCATAGTATCTCCCAAAGGATTGTGGGTCTGCCTTTCCTCGCCATGACCCAAGAAGTGGTTGCCTTTCCAGGGAGTCCTGCTGGGAGATTGTTCAATCTCCTTATCTCAGCAGACATCCCTCCAGGGCAGTGGCTGGGCATATCCCACAACTCCCCCTTCTGTATTTATTAAAAAGGCATTCCCAGCAGCCTTTCTGCAGCAACGTAGGAGGCAAGAGAACATAAGTAACACAGTGATAATTACAATGAATACCCACAAAGCTCCCTTAATCAAAGATGCAATCCATCCTGTTATTCCCCATCGTCCAAAAAGGTCATTATCTACTTTTAGGTCATCAAGGCAGTGGTGAGGACAGCATCAACGTAGATACATTTCATCTTTGGACAAGGATGGGGCTTCTGAGAGGGAATACAAGCAAGATTTGTTAGCTTTGTGGTGAGAGGGGAGGTTTTGGGGTTTAGGGAAGTTTGACAAGGGTTGAGGGAAGGGGATATTTTGGGATAGCAAGGGGTGATAACATATAAACTAAGGATCAGTTTTTTCAGTCTGTCTGGCCTACGGCTTGACTTTTTGCTGTAGCTTCTTGTTCAGCTTTCTGTTTCGTCTGCTGCCGTGTGGTGGGACGATCTTTTTCCTGGTTGGTGGGCATCCGGAGATGTTTTTGTCTCCATGCTGAGCTGGTCTGGTTTTGGGGAGGTCCTGTATTTGTCTCAGGAGAGTTCTGGGTGTTTGTGGTAGCAGTGTTTGTAGGGCCTAAGTATAGTTTAATACTTTTTCCTGGGAACCACTTCGGGCCAGATGGTAGCTGGACACAGGCATAGCCTCTCCCCCAGGTAATCAATTGGAAAGGCCCAGAGACCTGGTGTGATTCTGGGTCCTTTACCCGCACGGGTGGTTTCTCCGTGAGCTTAGCTTGGGTTGAATTTGAGAAGTGGCGGAGTATTGGGGGGTCAGGCTCTGACGATGTACCATTTAGGAAGTTAATGACATAGAGAGACTTAGAGAGTCTTTCAACAGGAGACAAGATTTCTGTTTCTCTCCGTTGCTGATTGAGGACTCTTTTGAGGGTTTGGTGGGTCCTTTCTACGATGGATTGTCCTGTGCGATTGCTAGGTATGCCTGTCTTATGTTTTATTCCCCATTGGTTGAAGAAATCTTTTAACTTGTGAGAGGTGTAGGCAGGCCCATTATCTGTTTTGATTTCTTCAGGGACTCCCAGGGTGGCGAAGGCAAGGAGAAAATGCTTGATGATGTGGATGGCACTTTCCCCTGCATGGGCTGACGCATACACTGCCCCAGAAAATGTGTCAACTGACACGTGCACGTATTTGGATCTCCCAAAGGATGGGAAGTGGGTTACACAACTGGCAGCTGTTCAGACCACGGGGGTTGACTCCGGTACCCATAGATGGTATTTGGTAGTTCTGGCAGTTCGGGCACGTTGCAATGATAGCTTTTGCTTGATCTTTCGAAAGCTCGAACATTCTGACGAGGGCAGGAATGTTTTGGTGAAAAAATGCATGTGACAACTTCGCCTGGGCAAAGATGTTAGGGACGTTTGCAGTCTCTGCTGGCATGGCCAGTGCATCTGCTCTCCTGTTCCCTTCGGCAATGGGACCAGGGAGGTCAGTGTGTGACCTCACATGCATAATGTAGTAAGGCTGTTTTCTGTGCGAGATTAAATGAATTAATGTAGAAACCAATTGGTATAATTTTTGGTTGGAGACCTCCTTTAGAAAAGCATGTTCAGCCCTCATAGCTATACCAGCGACATAAGCCGAATCTGTGACCAAATTAAAAGGTTCATCTTTAAAATTCTCAAAGGCTCTGACAACAGCTGCTAATTCAGCAATCTGTGGAGATCCCTCTAGTATGTGGATATCAGATTCCCGTTTTTGGGTATTGGGTTGCCTCCATGTCATGACAGACCAATGGGACAAACCAGACCAATCGGTAAAGACGGTCAGAGCTTTGAGAGGTTTTCTACTTTGGATTACTTTTGGAATCAATTTAAAAGCTGCATCATGGTAGAAAAATCTATGTTTTGGCATGTGAATGGAAATTTGGCCTGTGTAGCTATCTAGGGCTAACTGGAGGCTCTCATTGGTCCGGAGCAACAGCTTCAGATCTTCAGTGGTCAATGGCAAGTATATGCATGTGAACTCACACCCTGCAAGAGAGCGGAGACAAGTTCTGGCCTTTTTTATTAAATGTACCATTACTTCTTGGAAGGTGGTTAATGTCTTTGTAGGTTGATGGCTTGTGAAGACCCATTCAAGTATCAGCAAAGGGTCTCTGAGTTGAGGGTCTGTAGTGGTTTGGTCCAAAATACTCATTACTGTTTATCTGCTGTGAGATAAGAATTAGGAGAAATGCAAAGCAGGCACCAAACTTGAAAGAATATAAAGTTTATTAACAGACCTAAAAGAGGGAAGAAAAAAAAATTATACCACCTTCAGAACTCTCCTCCTCCCCCCACCTTCCTCCCTTCTCCCACTGACAATGTGAAAAAACAACCCTTAAGATGTTCAGTCTGTTTACCACTTCCATAATAACCTTGTTCAGTCCATTTAGAAAGAGAAGTCTCTTCTTGCTCATGCTATGAAAACATTATCACAACGAGACAGCCGCCCACTTCCAAATATTGTTCAGTCCATTTAGGAAGAGGAGTCTCTCTGCCTGCGTGTGAGTCCTTTCCCCCGACTTGCAGCTTTTCCCGCAACTGCTTTCGAGGGTCCACTCTTGAAGTTTCTTGGGGTACAATTTTAAGGTTGAGCCGTTCAGAAACAAAAACAGAGGCCCTTCTCCTTCCCTGGGAGCAAAGGGTCTTCATCATCTTCATCGTTAAGACTATCTCTGGAAGCATCTCTAGGTACTGAGGTTTTCTCCTTTCCCGTTTGGAGCAAAAGTCCTCATCTGGTTCATCTCTCCCTGTCCAAACTTCTCATGAAATTACAGCTGCGTCAGCATCTGCCTATCTCAGTGCAGGTGCTTTTGCTTACGAGTTGAACACTCCACCCCCCATATCTTCATGAAATTACAACAGGATACTCTGATATATCATAGCTTCACAACAGAATTTCAGCTTTAAGCATCTCCTCTCTTTCTCCTCCCTCAGGTTTTCAGCTCTTCACAGCAGTAAAAGGGTTAATCTCACCTTGGCCTTGCAGCTTTGCAGCTGGAATGTTGAATTTTTCTTATCGCAGTGGAGAGGGGGGAGAGCCGAGCCGCTCCGGCTGCCCACGGCAAGGCAGTGGGGGGGGTTCCACGGCTGGAACAGGCCCATGGCTCCAGGATGGCCGTGGCCCGGCCCGGCCTGGCCCAAGCAGGGCCTGGCCGGGCCCACTGGCCCCCACACGGGGCCCGCAGCCACCTGTGCCAGCGCCGGAAACGAGAGAGAGCTTGGAGGGGGAGTTTGCCTATTCTTAAATGTGGATCACAGAGGTGTTCACAACTTTAAGTGGCTTAGAGAATTGTCCATATTCAAACTGGCCAGCTGATAGGTTCTATCAGTTCCCAGAGGAAACTGTAAGCACCCCTTAGCAAGGACGTCCCTTCCGGGACTATGCTTGCTAACCTATGACAGGGTCCCATTGGAAGATCAGTCTGTGTAAACGGGGAGCTTTACCCAAAACTGCAAACTGAAGAGGCAGGCTGGGTTCAATGCAATGGGCTTGGCGTGAAGGCAGGGCTTCTTGAACTTTGATGATGGTATCTCGGGCTTCAGGTGTGAGGGCGCATGGAGAGTCCAAGTCTTTGCTGACGTGGAGGAGGTTGAAGAGGGGAGTGAGGTCTTCTGTTGTGACTCCCAGTAGGGGGCGTATCCAATTTATGGATCCGCACAGGCTGTGTAAGTCCCTTAGGGTTTTAGGGTCCTGTTTGATGGCGAGTTGCTGGGGTACGATAGTTCTCTCACGGATTTGGAGGCCGAGGTAAGTCCATGGGCTGGAGTGCTGCACTTTGTCCTCACAAATCTCGAACCCTGCTTCTTCTATGGCTTCAATTGTCTTTTTAAGAGTTCTGTCTAAGTTTTTTCTGATGCACAGATTAGTATGTCATCCATATAGTGGTAAATGATTGCTTCCGGGAATAGGCTCCTGATGGGGGACAGAATGTGGGCGACGTACCACTGGCAGATGGTCGGGCTGTTCTTCATGCCTTGTGGGAGGACGAGCCAGTGGTATCTTCTGAGTGGGGCTTGTTTGTTAAGAGAGGGGATGGAGAAGGCGAACCGTGGTGCATCCTGGGGATGGAGCGGGATGTTAAAGAAACAGTCTTTAATGTCTATGATGGCCAGCATCCAGTCTCGGGGCAGCATCGATGGTGATGGCAGGCCGGGTTGGAGGGGGCCCATGTCTTCAATGACCTCATTGATCTTTCATAGGTCATGGAGTAGTCTCCATTTGTTCATGCCAGGCTTTTTCAGTACAAAGACAGGGGAATTCCAAGGGCTTGTAGTCTCAGTGATATGACCTTTGGCAAGTTGCTCTTCCACCAGGGCTTCCAGCGCACTGAGTTTTTCTTCTTCAAGGGACCACTGCCTCACCCATTTTGGGTTGTCAGTCTTCCAGGTGAGCGGGGGAGTAGATGGCAGAGCGCGTTTCTCAGTGGCCCCAGTCAGAAATCCTGGCTGGGAATTGTAAGAGTGGCACCCCACTGGGATAGAAGGTCTCTGCCCCATAGGGTGATGGGGGCCCTTACCACAAATGGCCGGGTGGTGGCTATCTTGCCCTCAGGTCCTTCAATGACAACATTTCGTTTGCTTCTCATGGATACTGCAACTCTACCAATCCCGGAGATCATACCTGCCACTGGCTCCAGTTCCCAATTCCCTGGCCACTCGGAGCAGGCAATGATGGTCACGTCTGCTCCGGTGTCCAGCATCCCTGGGCAGTAGACTCTCTCTCCTTTACAGAACAAGCTGCACTCGATGGTCGGTTTGTTTGAGCCCACAATCTCTATCCACATTGCTGTAGGATTGAGAGGAAGCTGTACTGGGCGGTTCTGTGGAAGTAAAAAAGCTTGAGCAATCGGTGTTCCCTGTGGGAGAAAGAAAGGTGTGTCTGTGCAGCAAAGCTGGACAAGAATCTCTTATCCAGGGTGCACTGTTTGTATCTCAGGTAATACAAAGAGTTGTTCTGGACCATGGATGGTATCGCTTAGGATAAGAATGTCCCATGGGCCGTCATGCGGTCCATACTTTCCTGTGGGAATACGATAAAAACGCTTGTCAACAAAGTTAAATGGCAGTGATGTTACCAGTTGGGGTCTTGTTCTGATCGGTACTGCTCCGTGTGTTTGATCCTTCTCATGTGTTCTGGGATCGCCTGGGATGATGGTGCTGGGTGAGGTCCAGCTGTCTGCTCTCGGTGGTCTGATGTGGAGTTCACAGCTGGGGCAGGGGACTATGGCCTTTGATTTGTTGTCTGGGTGCGGAGCCTTGACACCGGGCTCCGATAGAAGTTTTTTGGATGCTGCTGGTGGTTTTGCTGTCTCTGGTGCCTTTGGTAGGTGGCACAACGGTCCTGGGTGGGTGACCTTTGTGGCCAGTCCTTTATAAAGTGTCCAAGTTCGCCACAATAGAAACAGCGGGCATTCTCCTTAGAGACTGCTGCAGCAAATACACCGGAAACTCCCTCTGTGATGCCCTTTACAACTGCTTGGGTCATTCTGTTCTCTGTGGATGTGTGTCTAGTACAGGTCTCTATCATTTGTTCTACTGTGGGTTCTGTGTCCATGGGTAGGGCCCTCAAGATATTCTTACATTGTTCATTAGCATTTACCATGGCAAGATTGCCCAAAAGTTCCTTTCGTTCATCTGGACTTTCTATCTGTTCTTCTAAGCTAGCTTTTAAATGATCAACAAACTGAATGAAGCTTTCATTTGCTGACTGTTTGATGTTAGAGAAATATTGTGTAGGAACAGAATCATCAGGGGTAAGAAACAGCAATGTCTTAGCTGCAATAGCTATGTCTTGTAATGCTACTTCAGGTAAGGTTGTAGCTTGATCTAGGGGTTTTTGGAGGTCACCTTCTCCAGCCAGTTGTTGTATTGTCCAATCAGTCTGATTTGCATCTTTGGCATAAGTGTCAGACAGTGTTTTTAAATGTCTTTTCCAATGCCTTTCCCATAACATATATTCGGCAGGGGAAAGGATGCAGTTAATAATATTTTTAATATCATGTGGTACTAATGTATAGGCAGAGAAAGTGGCTTCCAATAAGTTTCTAAAGAAATGTGACCCTCTCCCATGTTCTTTTGCTGCCTTGCAAAGCTCTTTGATTTCTTTGTATGGGATAGGTTCCCATGATTTTGTAGTTGGACCACCCGTCCTCCCTCTCCCTATAATGACTGGAAAGGCTGAAATTTTCTGAGCCAACTCCCAATCTCCCTCCCGGTTCTCTTCCCTGCGTGTCTGTGCCCATCGGTCCTGAGATTCAGAGTCAGAACTGCTGCTACTGTCATCTGAACAGGAGGGATAAGCTGTGGCAGGGCGAGGGTGGGATACAGGGGGCATAGCGCAGCGTTTTTGAAATGCCGGCTCTGCTTTACCCAGGGCAGGGATAGCGGGGGGTTGGGGGTGGTTTGAGGGGTGGGAAGGGGATCTGTTGTGGCAGCATGGGGGTGGAGAGGTTCTACAGCAGCAGGTCGTTTGGGGGGGGAGTCGGGTTACAGGTAGTGCCGGTTTCGCAATTCCATGTGGAGTCGGGATGGGCGAAAGGAGGGTGGGGGGGGTGGTGGGTTCTAGTGCAGCAGCGGGGGAGATGGGGATTGCGCAAGATGCAGCTGGGGGGGGGGGAGAGCGGGTGTTCCGGCGCCTGTAAGAGTGGCAGAGCCATTTGTGGTGGGGGAAGGGGGAGGGAGATTCCATTCTATGGGCGATAGCCTGAGGCGGTGCCACGGATAGCTGGGTTCCGCCAGCGGCGAGAGGGGCAGACACTGGCGGGGGGCGTGACGCTTGTTCCGTGCCCCACAGTGAGTGCGTGGGGCTCTGCGGGACCGGTCCCGTGTTGTACCATGCTTGCTTCGTGGGTGCGGCGGGGGGGAAGCGGCGGTGGGGTGGCTTGCTGGGACGGGGCCACCGCGCTGGGGTGAGGGGGGGGGCAGGACCATGTGGAGCAGGGACGCGGTGGGGTGGGGGGGGGGGTCGGAGGCACCGCGGGCCGGTGCGAGAGGGGGAAGGGTGGTGTCATGCGGGGAGGGTTGCGGGATACCAGGGGCACAGGGACATGGGACTGGGGGCGGTTCAGAGGCATCCATCCCGGGGAACAGGGATGGGTCTGGGATGGGTGCCGTGTGCGCTGCCTGGGGGCTGGCAGCGGAACCGAGGGGGCAAGAGGGGGGGTCCGGGCACGGGAGGACCGCCGGGAAGAGGGGATTGGGGAAGGGAGGTGGGGGGGCCGGCACCCCTGCCGGCCAAGGGCCGGGGCGGCTGGCTGAGTCCACGCTCTGGCTGGCCATTGCTGGAGGCGGAGAGGGGGGGTGGGAGGGGGGAAGGGCAGAGAAGGGGTTTGGCTGAGGGGGGGTTTTCGCACGACACATTTTAACCAATAAATGAAATAAAGGAATGAATTTGGAAACAGAGAGGTTTCCTGAGGCTTGAGAGGAATACAGTTTGTTCCCCATACTGTCCCAGAACGAATCAGAAAGAACAGAGTCTGTGGTAGCATCAGGGAAATTTTGAGATATCCAATTACTGAAAGATTTAAGATTTTTCTTAGAAAGAACACCTTTACGGAATTTAAAGTCAGATTTTAAGAGAAGGGTCAGAAGAAAGGGGTATAGGTCTCTCTCAGTTTGGGAAAGGCTGGGTTTAGCTTGCCTATGTCCCATCTTAGTTCGTCCCTCAGCATAAAAAGAGAAAAAAACCAAAACCAAACCAAAATTACTTAAAATGCACGCAAGAGGAGGAGAGAGCCCCAAATTTAAACTTACAAATACCGTTTTCTGGTGGGGCTGGCTCCTGGAAAGGTCTGCTGGAGGGATGGTCTGGCAGTTCGATCCTCAGGGACTTCGTCCTAGGTGGGAGGTGAGGGTCTCGAACTGTCCCCGTCCAAAAGGCCTGCTAAAACGTAGGTCTATCTTCAGAGGATTAGCACACGAACGGCTGGTTCTGTCTTGGCGATCAAGACGCAGCTCAGGCCAGGTCCGGGGGGTCCGGGGTCCAAGGCTGTTCGGGCGCCAGTTATTACAGCTGGTGGTGGGGTCCGAGGCTGTGACCCAGGAAGAGGTGACCGGTCTGGGGAGATGGTCCCGAAAGGAATCACCTTCCCGAGGCCCGGTGTCTTCCTCTCAGCTGCTGGCAGAGGGGCCCTTGCAGAGGCTGTCAGCTCTTTAGTGATTATCAGGTCATGGTTTCAGCTCAGCTCTGCAGGGCAGCCTCCAGGCCAAACCAGACCAGAGAGAGAGACGAGAAGGCCCATGTGGCTGGTTCCGCACAAAGGTAGCTTTATTGTTGGTCCCCTCCGGCGAAGGGGAAAGCCAGGGACGAGCTCTCTCTCTGACCACAGGGGCGAATTGGTCTTGCTTTTATAGGGATACAGGGGATCAGCAAGGGGACCAATGGATTACAGAGGGTCTAGGACAGACCATTGGGTTACAAAATGATCTGCATAGTGTCTCCCAAAGGATTGTGGGTCTACCTTTTGTGGAAGGTATCTTTTCAGCTTTATACCGGCTAGCGCTTGTATTTCAATGCCTTAGAAAGCCCCGAGCAGCCTTGAGAGGTAGCAAGGGCGATCTAGCACTTTGGTAGCTCTAAAATCGGTACCTGAATCAGCTGCAGAGCAAATACCATCAGCAGAAGCAAAGAGGGAGAAATATAGCTCCCTGCTCGCTCAATTCCCTGCAGTTAGAAGCTTTCAAACGAGACAGACAACCAGAGATGTTCGCAGGAAAGTCGCTGAGCTGAGTGAGAGAGCGTGGCCTCTCCTCGACCATCTTTTATTAGGAGAAGGGGAAAGGGGAGGACTGGGGGTGGACCCGGGGTGAGCGGCCAATCAGACACTGCTGAAGAGTCTGAGTTACATTTGGCTTTGCCCGCGCTTGGAACAAAGGACCTCTGAGCACATGTCTTTGGGAGGGGGGAGGGGAAGCTCGGAACAGGCAGCAACAACCTTTCCTCGCCATAACCCAAAGGAGTGGTTGCCTTTCCAGGGAGTCCTGCTGGGAGATTGTTCAATCTCCTTATCTCAGCAGACATCCCTCCAGGGCAGTGGCTGGGCATATCCCACACCGGTTGGCTCTTGATGTTAGCCACACCCCTATACTTAAACTCGAGTTGTCACATGCTCAGGTTCATTTGCCTCTAGAGCCCTTCACAAGTTGTAGCAATAAACTGCTTGCTGTGGAACTCTAAGCAAGGACCCTTCTCAACTCCTTGCCCTCGGCTTAATATTACTGAAGCCATCCCTGCATCTGTGTGCTCATGCATGTGAGCCACAGAGCTGGTAGGGAACCCAGTAATAATCAGGCTTTGTTGATTTATGGAGATTTGGGTTGTCTCTCCTACCAGAAGGAGCATCACTCCAGCTGCAGACAACTTTTACAGAATATGTTTGGTGTGGAATTCTTACCATTTGAATACTTTCATGAAACGAATGGGAGACTGAGAACAAATCCAGCAGTTGCTGCAGTTTGTTATCAGTGTCATGTCCTGCATTAGCTTTTAGGTGTGAATTTCCCTTCCAAGGGTCAGGTACAATTGTTAGGTTTTGTTGGGATGCCTGATTAGCCATGCTGCATAATTGAAAACATTGACCTGTAAGCATAAAAATGTAAACAATATCATAGTTAACATTTTGGCTACAGCAGATTCATTAGTTACTGTGCAGTCCAGTATGGTTTATTTGTGTCTGGAGTTGGCTTTATTCTCCTATAGGAGTCCAGGAGTCTCTGTTAGTAGTTTTCACAGCTGTGCAGGTAGTGAATAGTCCTTTCCACTGCTGTTTGAGTGGCTCCTTGTCTCGCATCTGGATATATACCTAGCCTTTTGTCTAGCGAGGGTATACTTAAACATCCACAGTTATTAGAGAAACTAAAACAACAGAACTTAAGCAATTATAGACATGCTCTTCCCACAGAGAGTTATGGCAGCAGTTCCATCTCTGGCCTCTAGTTGCAAACACAGCGCCTTACTCACTACTGCCACACGGGGACAGTGTGGGAGCGATTTTCAAGGCTTTATTGAGAAACTTTTGTTTAGATCAAAACCAAACTTGTACAGAGCTTAAAATATAGGGAATACCCATCGGGAGCTGGTCCTGTGTTGGTGGCTATTAGAATCAATAGCCATCCACGCCACTGGACCTCAGTTGTCCATCAAAGTCATAGGTACAATCCTAATTTGGGGTAGCTTTACCATAACTGGTTGGCCCACCTTTAAGTTATCCTGAGAAGTTTCAGTTTTATCATTTGGAGCTGTTTCAAGAAACATAGGGCTCAGGAAAGCACATGAAATAGGACTACCCATTGGCCCATATTGGTTATTTATCTGATATAACATGGAGGGTAACCTTTTATCCCATCCAGATTCATGTGGCCTAAGATAGCACTTCAGCAAACCATTGGCATGCTCCACAATCCCATTTGCTTGGGGATAATAAGCTGTATGGAAGACCCATTTAATACCTTTCTTTTTGGCCCAATCTTGTACCATCACACTGGTGAAGTGTGATCCATTGTCACTCTGTATAGTCTGGGACAGAAAGACTGGAAAGCCAGTTACTGAGTCCTGAAATAGTATCTTTTGCATCATCATATCTGCTTTTAGTAGCAACTAACAGTCCAGACACCACTTCCACACCTGTTAGTATCCTCCCTTGGAATGGAAAATATGACCCTTGTCCTTCTGAATTATTATAATTTTGAAATTAAGGGGCTTTCAGGCAAAGATATGAGAAAAGGAATAGCAGTTCTTTACTAGTGTGTGTATGTATAACAAGGCAAACAAACAACAACAATGGTATCAACAACAAACAAGAACAGAAAACCCAATAAACAGTCTCTTCTCGCTCTTTAAGCAATTTCCCCTTTGGTGTAGTTACAGTCACAGCTGGCAGGGGTGCTGGCAGGCTCCCGGCTGGGCAGGGCAGGTGCGATGACTCCCCCTAAGCTGCAGGGGGCATTGTGGTGCCAGTCGGGCCATCTTTTCTCCAAGTGGACAATGGCAGATATAGCCGGCAGAAATGGATGGAGAAGTGACTTATCTTACGAACCCCCAGGGGCAGCCAATCCCGGTGCCCCCTCTGAATAGCAAAAAGAGCTGTAGCAGGGACCTCGGAGCAGCAAGCTGGGAAGGCAGGGATGACCAAAGTCCCAGAGTGGTAGATGAGATGTATCAGAAACTCAGCAGCTGTAGCTGGAACTGTGGGGTGTCCAGGCAGGCAGGGGGTGTGAGTTACAGTGTAGCAAAGAAACCTCAGAGCAGTGGCAGAGAAAACGGCAGGGGCTGGGCAGTGGCCATCAGACTCCTGAACACGGCCAAGAGAGAGAGGCTCCCTTGGAGGGGGAGGGGGCTCGGGGATCCCGCGGTTTTCTCCTGAGGCACCTGAGCAGATGGTGAAAGTCCTTTTTTAGTGAGGTAGGGTGTTAATAAGGTCCCAGTTCAGTGGCTGCTCCCACGAGCAGAGGGTCACCCCATGGCAGAAGAAGCAGGACCAGGCTGAACGCTGGTGGGGGCAGCGAATTCCCTCCCCCAAGCGGCAGCTCTGACCGTCCTCCTCCAAAGCCATGAGCAAGAGAGCTAGCAGCTGCCCCAGCCCCTTCTTTTTCCAGCCCAATTCTATTGGTATCTCTGCCCCTCCATGAGAAACCCCCTATTACTGCAGGCCTGGTTCCTACGGTATATCACCGTGTCCCGCAGTCATAGGGAGGAGGAGGAGAGAAGATCCAGCAGGCAGGAATTGTGCAGGAAGATTGATTTATTTAATTATTTTACAAACTCTTTTATAGATTTTTTCTTCATAGTCTAATTGGACAAAGGACCAGCCACCCCTTGGGGGTGATTGGCTAAAATCCTAAAACATCCATTGTCAAAATATTTTTCTACTATACCATAAACAAGACTTTTCAAGGTTGCAGGTGGCTTGGTTGCTTACATACTCTTCAACCTCTTCTGTGAGAGAGAAAAGTCTCTCATGGACTTAGAAAATAGCAAGAAAATCCTCGCTAACAGCATTTTTGTAACTACAATTCCCCCTTTTTGTTTTATAAGATAACAACTCTACTATTAATCCTAAATAAAAATCTACATCAGTTATTAATTCTAAATATGTCCTTAAGGCTTTTACTATCTGACTCCATAACAAGAAATTTAAAGTTCAGTCTCTGCTTGTGGAAGGACCATCCCAGTCTCTGCTTGTAGAAGGACCATCTGCCTGATGGTCGACATCCTGGTCATCATCAGAAGAGTCATTAGACTGATGATCTACGTTCTGGTCATCATTTGGAGGTTGCCCGTTCTGCCTCTGGTGCAGTGGGTCAGGGCGAACGCATTTTGCAGGCAGCCACCATACCCCAGTATCTGTGGAAACGCAAGCATACCCACGACCCCAAACGATAAGCTCATGCGGGCCTTCCCACTGGTTAGTGAGTAAATTTCGCACCCAGACTTTTGCCCAGGGCAGTTGTGTCTCGCCTGAAGACTGCAATGAGACAAAATGCTTCAGAATAACAGGATTATTTGAATTTTGTGGTACTGTAAGGTGATTAATTGTATACAAACCTTTTGCTAGTCGGCTCTGTGGGGTTTCTCCATGCATTCACCTTTTCTGTTTGTCCAAAACACGCTTCAAGGTACCATGAGCGCGTTCAACAATGGCTTGCCAGTAGGAGAATGTGGGATACCAAAGGTATGGTCTACACCTGATAGGTGTAAAAACTGCCGCGTCTTCTCCGAGGCGTAGGCAGGACCATTATCAGTTTTCACAGAAGCTGGCACGCCCAGGACTGAGAAAGCCAATTTCCAATGGGCAATGACATCACGGCCCTTCTCTCCAGTGTGAGCAGTAGCCCACATAGCCGAGGAGAAAGTGTCAATAGACACGTGCACATATTTCAGCCGACCAAATTCTGGGATGTGTGTTACATCCGTTTGCCAAATCTGCAAGGCTTTTAGCCCTCTGGGGTTTACCCCCGCTGGCAAAGGCGCAGTGAGTCCGTGACAGTCAGCACAAGCGCTGACAATGTCGCGCGCCTCGGTTGGCGTTAAATGAAACTGCTTCTGCAGGGTATGTGCACTTTTATGGAAGAAACCGTGCGATGCCTTGGCTTGTGCAATTTTGTCAGGCTGAGGCCCTTCCCACGCAGGGTTGGCCAGCATGTCAGCCCTGGCATTGCCTTCTGTTAGAAACCCTGGTAAATTGGTGTGGCTTCGAATGTGCAGAATGTAATACGGATGCACTCGAGCCTGAATTGCAGACCACAAGGTTTGCAACAGCGAAAACAGAGCCGCATTGTTCACCTCCTTCAGAAGTGAACAATCTAAGCGTTGGGTGATATCTGCTACATAAGCAGAGTCAGTAACCAAATTCAAAGGTTCCTGTGAGAATCGCTGAAAAGCCATGGTAACAGCTCTTAATTCAACTAACTGAGCAGAGTCTGACTCGGATTGGTGTGTTAATGAACCACCTCAAAGGCAGTGTAGGATACTGTGCACCCTTGTGCACAGTGACTCCTGCTAAAAATTTGTCCCAATCCGTACGCCCCAAGGTGCCAACACGTCCCGTCTCCAAAGGTTAAGGGAAGTGGTAGCAATGTAAGGCCTAATCGTAGCTGTGTGCCCCTCTGGGTCCCTCACCATCACAGGCCGTTCACTTAAGTAGCTCTGTGTGGTTCCTCCTAATCCTGCAATGGCCGATCCCACCAGGGCGAAAGGCCATGAGGGAGGCCATGCAGAGAAGGAGATGACAGTTACATCAGCACCTGTATCAATCAAACCTCGAAGCTGAATCCGGGGTGGACGGGCGTTCGGCAGGACCAGGGTACATGTCATCTGTGGCCTTTGGTCAGAGATGTCTGCAGTCCAGAAGGCCTGCGGAAATCCCGTAGATCCACTGCCGTTATCTTCATGAGTTGGTTGCTCTATCCTGGGGACACAAGACTTAAAAGGCATAACTTAGCAAGGCAGGTCTTTTCAGGAATAGTTACGGGGGTTTTTGCATGGAGACGATAGCGCAAATCTGACCTTTAAAGTCAGCATCAATAACTCTTGAGTGCACTAAGATTCCTTGATGGGCAACATCAGGTTTTCCCAGCAGCATTGCACTGGATCCCTGGGCTAGGGGTCCATATGCATCCAAGGGAACCTTATAAATACCGCTAGAGTCTGAGACGACTGCGCCTGCGGTGTGGACGTCAAACCCGTCTGATCCATGGGTGCCGTCTGATCCCTGGGTGCTGTCTCTAGGGTGGCTGGGTAGGCCTGTGCCTGTACCTGTGTGTAGCGGGTTGAGTTCGAAACCGGGCGGAAACACCAATTAAATGTAGTGGTTTTGGTTCAAAATATTCATTACTTACTTGTTTTCCTTCTGTGAGATAAGAATTAGGAGAAAAGCAAAGCAGGCACAAACCTTAAACAGTTGCAGTACAATGAAAGAGTTTTATTACTAATAGAATTAAAAGTAAAGAGACAATAACAAAACAAAATTAAAGCAAATCCCCCCCCCCCCCCCCCTCCAGCCAGCACTTCTCTCCTTTTACCTAGCTCACACAAGGGATAACAGAACATGGGATGTTAGTCAGTGTTCCAGTTCTTGAAAAGTCTCTCTCTTATGCTTAAGGGAAAAAAGGGTTTTTTCCTTCAGTTGCACGTGGTTCCCAAACTGCCACTAACAGCAGATCCGCCCGGAAACAATCAATCTGCTGTGTGTAGAACATCTCTCCCATGAAAAATCTCACAGTTCCTTCACACTGCAAAACATGGGCCATCACATGGGGTTATTCATCTTTTCAAGGATAAGTTCTTTTGGCCTGCACACAAAGGCTCTTCTTTGCCACAAGTCTCTAACAGCCTCTTACTACTATAAAGCCTGGCATTGGCATTCTTCACAATCTTCACAGGCACACAAAGATACTCCATCCCCCCATGTTCTTCAAATGGATTAAAGAGACAAACAGTTTGTGGTATTACAATTTCTTACCACGGCATGCAAGAAGGTTTCTTTTAAGCTGCGCGCCAGAATCGTGGCACCGCCCTCTTTTCTCCCAGTCGCCATGCTCAGCTCTGTCCCATGTGACTCACTTCTCTTTCTCTCTGACTGACACCGCCATGCTGAAGAGTGTTCTTGTTCAGCCTTTACGGTGGGGAAAACCTCGCTCCCTCTGTGCTGCTGGCTGCGTGGTGTCTTCTTCAGTTCAGCACGAAGTGTGCTGGCTGCAGACAGGAGGCTCTGCCGGCTCCCGCTGACTCCGCCGGCCCCGCGTGGAGAGGAGAGGGACCCGCCGGTCCCCAGAAGCCGCGCTGGATGGGTTTAGCTGTGAGCAGTCCATGGCTGGTTTTAGCTGCCTGCGGCTCTGAGGCAGTCCCCCCAGCCACCCAGGGTCCGTGCTGCGGTGTTGGGAAAGGGGGAAAGGGGCAGTGGCCCCGGCCCGGCCCGGCCCAGCGGGGCCGGGAGGCTCCGGAGCCCCCACCTCCCAGCAGGCGAGCTCCGACCAAAGGGGAAGTCCCGCCTTTCTGTGCGGTTTAAATATGTAAATTGTGAGAAGCGTAATTGGTCTTAAAGACTGTCCATCAACTCAGGGTCAACCCAATACACTGTGCCACTCTCTGGGGGAGCGACTGCATCGGAGAGCAATTCCCCCTCCTTGCACCCCGGCGGAAGTTTCCCGACAACGGCCGACCATCGGCATGAGTCTGGGATCTACAGTAGTCCAAGCAATGCCCTGGCCTGCCACACCTCTTGCACTGTGGGATCGGTGTGTTCTCTTTTTGTCTCGGCTTAGGCCACTTCCGTTTCTTCACCTGTTTTGGTTGCTTTGGTTCACGACCAGAAGATATGTGAACAGGCTGCAGGAACGCAGCCAAAGCAGACCTTTTCTGGTTCCCAGATCCCACCTTAGCGCAGGCTTCGACCATGTCTGTTACCTCAGGATCCCCTGGAAAGGCATCTATGATTTTTCTGCACTCCTCGTTTGCGTTATCTCTCACTAACTGCCTTAACAGCAACTGTCTTAACCCGTCATCCTCAACCTGCTTCTCGAGAGAAGCAGCGACTTTCTCTACAAAGGAGAGGAATGACTCTGATTTCCCTTGAACTATTTCAGTATATCGCTTTCTGGGCGCAGAAAACTTTATGGTTTTCAACAGGGCAGCCATGCCGGCCTGTTGAGCTTGCTGCAGGACGCTAGCGGACAAAGTACCCTGTAGACTGGGATCAGAGAAGGGACCAGTCCCCATAAGAGCATCTGTTCACACTGTCCGTCTAGGATCAGCAGCAGGGAGCTGCACATTCCCTAATGCAGCCTTGTCGGCCAGCTTTCTCCAGGTTTTCTCAAAAACTGTAAATTGTACAGGTTGAAATAGAATTTGACCTGTCTGATATAAAATGGAGAAAGCAAATCTGTGTTTATCACCCTTATTATCTGCATAACCTCAGCAGAACCTAGCCCATATTGTGCCACCTTGGATTGGAGGTCTTGGGCAACTTTCCAAGCAATTACCTCATGCTCGTCATGCTCCCCTGAATCTGGGAGAGCCTTATACACTGGGAAAGCTCGGATCTCCCCTTTTGGGGAACCACTACCATCCTGAATTTCTGGCACAGCCTGCGGATGGAGTGTAACAGCTCCCCGGTTACCCCCAGAATCCTCCGATCTATTTGGCATTCCAAGTGTTTCCAATAACCTCCAGTCACCCTCCTCCAATGCTCACATCTTAATAGACTCTAAGAAGCGACTGTAGTGAGTCGGACGCACTGTTACCGTGCAGTCCTGAAAGGTCCAGGGGCGAGACCGGCGCAGCCTTTTTCTTTGCCGCGCGGCTACAGCCGCCTGACGACCTGGGGCCAGAACCTCATCTGCCTCACTGCCTGACGAGGAATCATCAGGCAAAGGCAACTCTGGGGTGCTGGGAGTGAACAGAAATGTACGGGGAGGAGGGGCACTTTGGCTAAGTTCGCCAGAGCCAGAACAGACAGCACAGACTGCAGCTGGCTGTGCGGCAGTTTTTACAGCAGCTTCTTTACGGGAGGCCGTCTCGGCCAGTCCCGACCAAACCGGTACTGAAACTGCAGCCGCCATCTCTGGGGCTACGGCTGCTCTCGGCACCGCACTCGTCTCTTGCACAGCAGCCGCGTTCGGCGCGGTCGCCCCTTCCACTGCTGTTTCTCTCTCCCCAGCCGCGCTCGGTGCCACTGCCCCCGCGGCCGGTTCGCGCTCCCCGGCCGCGCTTGGTGCCGCTGTCTCTGGCCCGCGCTCTGTGGACACGCTCGGCTTCGTCACTAGCCCGTTCTCTGCGGCCGTGCCCGGCGCCGCCGCCCCTGTCCGCCGCTCCGCAGCCGCTGCTGCTTCCCGGTTTTCCCGCGACAGCGCTGCTTCCGGGTTAGAAGCTGGCCGAGCCGTTTCTTGGCTCGGAGCCGCGTCTCCCGCGGCTGGCGGGGGGGCGCCGGCGGCGCGGGCTCGGAGCACCCCGCACGGCAGGGTGCCTCAGGCATCCGCTGCTCTAGCAAGTTGAGCAGGTCCTCCATCCTTCGGGATAGGTTCGGTAGCTCTGTCCGCAAGGGCAGATGCTGTATTAAAAGGTGGATGGCTCGGTTCTGCGACTGCGGAGAACAGTCCAGCGCCAAGGAGGGCAGCGGACCACAGCCAGGCAGTCTCGGGGCAGGCACGCCCGGCACTGCGCCTGCTAAGAAGTTAGATCCAGGTGCATACGCAACCGAGCTAGGAGCCGCTCTGGGGGTCCAGTTGGCTAAGCTGCTGATTTGCGGCCCTGGATAAGCGGTGGCCGCCGCCCAGCCGAACGGCAAGGCAGGCTGTGTGCCCTCTCGCTGCCCTGACCCCCCCGCCTCTCCAGGCTCGGGGTTCCTGGGGACTGTGGAGTCCTGCGATTGTGCAGGGTAAGCCGGCGCAGGCTCTGCCTGTGGAGCCGGGGGGGGTTTTCCGAATCCACCATCATTTGCCCTGGAAGCCCAGTCAGCGGGGCCCCCCTCAGACATTCCTCCGTCACTCATCACCGAAATAGGCGATCCAGCCCTGCTATCGCAGTCAAGGTCTGTCAGCAGGATAAATAACGAACGCCAGGTTTTGTATAATTCTAACGCTGCTGGGTCCCCAGTCGGGAGCTCGTGCCCGACAGCACAGCCGAGTTCCTGCCATAAGGCAAAGTCCAGGGCAGTATCTCTGTCCATGGAAATCCCTTTTAAGGTAGCCGAGTCTAATAATTCCCGAACTGAGTTTTCAGGAATGGAGGTGCGCAATATGCTAAACACACCTTTCCAGACCAGTACGACAGCGTTGGTTTGTGAGCCGCTGTTCACCATTTCTCAGTCCTGTCAGACTTCCCGGTCCCGGGGGGGGAAGGGGAACAGCGTACCTCTAGAGGAATTCGGCTTGGCTCGCAGCATGCAGGACACGTCAGAGAGTGCAGATCACGTCGGGCAGCACCAAATATTACCGCAGGCCTGGTTCCTACGGTATATCACCGTGTCCCGCAGCCATAGGGAGGAGGAGGAGAGAAGATCCAGCAGGCAGGAATTGTGCAGCAAGATTGATTCCTTTAATTATTTTACAAACTCTTTTATAGACTTTTTTTTCATAGTCTAATTGGACAAAGGACCAGCCACCCCTTGGGGGTGATTGGCTAAAATCCTAAAACATCCATTGTCAAAATATTTTTCTACTATACCATAAACAAGACTTTTCAAGGTTGCAGGTGGCTTGGTTGTTTACATTCTCTGCTACCTCTTCTGTGAGAGAGAAAAGTCTCTCACAGACTTAGAAAATAGCAAGAAAATCCTCGCTAACAGCATTTTTGTACCTACAACCCCCCCTCTAAGAGGGCAGCCAGCCGCACCCTTCCAAGAGAAACTTCTTTTGTCTCTCCTAAGTACCCAGTCGTTATTGTCTCTTAGCAACAAAAGTGGGAGAAAATTCTCTAAAAGAAGGAAACAATAGAACTCCTAAACCCCAACAGATATGTAAAGGCAGTGCCAGGTCTGGATGGTTTTGTTCAACTCTCAGCTAGCACTGGGGACACTGTGTGAGAATACCTGTACACATCTTTCTGGTCAATGGCCAGCGTCTGCTTTGTGCTGCAAAAGAAAGAGCTTCCTGTCCAGTATGCCCTAATTTGCAATGTAACCATTCACCCAATCAATACCAATGTTGTGGATCTTCCAACTGATCAACTTCTATTTTTCTGATTTTTGTCAGCTGATCCACTTTGTTGTTCCAATAAGTTTGTAAAGCTTGGTTGTTTGCATGAGCTTTAACCATCCTATATGGATTTGTCAGGACTGAGCCTGTAACAACAACCATTTCAAATCTTCCTTCTGCCAAACCTCTTTTCCATTCACTTGCCAGTTTAACACTTCACGCTGACACAACCACTTTGTTAAAATACACCATCCTTGCTTTTGCCTTTATTGCCAGCAATACAGCTTTTAACCCTCTTACCTATGTGCTTTCCATTCCTTCTACTATTTCCACTCCTGTTTAAGAACAACTGCTCTATACTTCCATTTACCATCAGTGCATTTGGCTGAGGCATCAGTGAATCAGACATCTCCAACATCAGAGTCTGAAGTGGATGCAGGAGCATCCAGTATAGGGTTAGGTTTTATAATGTTAACATGTCTGGAGTCACAGTTATCTGTTGTGGCATTTAAGTAAAACCTTATTAAATGAAGGCCTTGTTGCCTTTGTAAAATTATGGCTCAGGCCTGTTACTTCGGCTAGAGAAAGACTGTGAGAAAAGTCTGTGAGAAGAAAAACAATTAGTCTTTACCCATGAAAATGTAGTATCAACAGAAGCAAGAAAGTTAAACAATAGAAGGAGAAAAACAGCAACATATCTGCCCCTTTTATTTTTCTGAATGCTTGAATGCTTATGCTATAGGTAGCCAATGGTAGTATGTTGAAGTTAATAATAGCCAATGAGTCTATTGTAGTAATTTAGCAGCCAATGACTATGTAGCATGAATGATAACATACAAAAGTGTATAAAGAGAAGCTGCTTTGTTTAATAAATGGCTTTTTGCCTGAAACTGTTGTGGAGTCTGTGTGTGTCATGTCCATCTCAACAGTGAAATCTGGTGACCCCGACATGATATTACAACAAGAAGTGATAATATCACAGGAGGCGGCAGGGTGATGTGCCTTGGAGATGGAGCCCGGTGTAGCAAGTTGGCAGAGGAGTTCTGCTATTGGTCCGGACCAAGATTATATATTGTTTTGACATCTTGTTAAGGTGAGCCACTGGGAACTATTTAAGAGAGGAAACAATTTATTGAATGAGGAAAAGACTGTAGTGTTGACTTGGAAGTCGCTTCTAAAGCGGAAGGGTGTTAAAACCACAGACTTTGCCCTTCAAAGCATATTGCTGTGGGCACAATCTCAGGACTTCCCTGCAGATGCCAGTGTAGCATTCAGTGCGACTGCATGGAAGGCAGTGGGGGAGAAACTTTGGGATGTGATCTCCAAAGGAGATAAAAATGCCGCGGGCTTGAAGCCATTTGCTTGAGTGCTTGTAAGGTGATAACCTGGGAAAACGTTTTACTGCGAATTCTTGATTTCTCTTCCTGGGGTGATGAGACGGGTAAATCTTTGCAGTCTACCTGAAGGGTGGTGCTGGAGACCTTAGAAGCGTTGAAAAAGGAGTGGGACTTAGAGCTGAAGACCTCTGTGAACGGGGGGGGGGGGGGGGGGGGTGAGGGCACAGGCAGGTAAATCTGGGGAAGAGCACGCTTGTGAGCCTTATGTTGAACCACCTGTCTGTGTGCTGTGGTGGCCTGTTGACCCCCTGATTCTGTATGCTCCCCCTGTTCCCTCCCTAGCCTTGGCCACTCCCTCGGTTTCTCCCTATTTGTTGTTGCACCCCACCCCTCCCAGGGGCTGCCCCTGGGCCCCTGACAAAACCATCCTGCACCCAGATTGACACCTTTTCCTGATCGTAAAATCAAGAGTCATACACAGTTAGAAAGGGGAAAGGGATTTTACCTTGGTATTTATTTTAAGGATCCTTAGGTGCACACGTCCAGGTCATGTGCATCGAGATGCACCCCGCCGAATATGCCCCAAAAGATCGGGTATAACATTATAGGTTTTACTAATTAGCATATCTATCAAAGATTCCCCAATGAGAGGCTCAAGTGAGCCCCCCTCCCAAAGGAGCCTTCCCCTGGATGGTTCTATCTTAGTTTACAGAATGTGTTCTGGAGAGGACCTTGGGGTCTGGGGCACATTGATCCCTAGCTACGAAGCTTCTAAAATGTTTAGTCTCTTAGCTTGACAAACAAGTCCAAGAATGTAGGCAAAAAGCACTAGGAATACAGAAGCTGTAAAAAGGTATAACAGGGGTATAAAAGAAAAGGCAAAAAATCTTCATGGCATCATTTCCCCCCTTTTAGAGACTAACAAAACTCTACCTTGTCTAGTCTCTACTCTATTCTTTACCCACAGAACCGGTTTACACAACCGGCTGCTCCACAGGCAATTACACAAATAATAACTACAATTACAGCTATTATGAATATTTCTTTTACCCAGGCCCAGTTTGGTAACCATGAGGTGAAGGTATCCAAAATATGATCAAAATGTTAAGGTGTTATTTCTAGAAGCTACTTCATGTAGAATTTGAGTTCCTTTCCAAATTTCATCCAAATCTTTCTTAATTCTTCCATTTTGGTCCACATAAGAACAAGTGGTATTGACAATAGCACATACACCTCCTTGTGCAGCAAATATGAAACTGAGAGCTATCCTGTTTTGCATAACTGCACAGGACAGACTGTCAACTTCCTCCTGTAAGGCTGAAATTGCATCTGCAGTATGCTGCTCAATACGTTCAATGACGGCAGAGATGTTTACAATTGCTCTCTCCAACTACTTCGTAAGCAGGTAGAAGGGCTCTGATTATGCTATGGAAAAGTGTGGGACGTTCAATGAGGGGATTAAGAGATCTTTTTCTCCTCTCATTTGGTTTTTCAAGATGGTCAAATATTGTTATATTTGGGACCACAGCCCCAATAGCACAAGCCTGGTCTTTGTTCACGGGCATAACTTTCCAGGCCTTATCACCACATATCCAATACAACCCTATCCCAAATGGCTGAGCCAGTCTCCACCCTGTCAATTTCATCTTTGCCGCAATTCTTGGGTCTATTATTTCCCTGAAATGGGTCTGATGACAATATGAAGGAAGAACGGCTTTTCCTGTGGCCTTTACAATTCCACAAGGAACCTTATAGTTTGCATGCTCTACCAGGCCACTCCGGGTAAAGGGTGCTATTAATTGTTTCCCACGTTTCGGTGAGGTTCTCTTCCATTAAAATGCCAATCAATGGCCAGTGACCCCTCCCATCTAGGGATGGTAACTGAGTACAGATCCAGCAATCGCTCTTATTAAGAATTTTGGACACATTTTGGACCACAGTCTTATGCAAATCATGGGGTGAACCCTGAACCATGGTTACCAGTTGGGCAAACATGTAAAAAACAGGTTAAACTGCATCTTTCTGATTTGTATCAGTCTCTGTCTTCTTGGTGATTTTGGGAGCAGAAGCTTTCTTCACCCTGGAGTAGTGAATCCACGGTCCCTTGCCAGCAACCTTGACCGCAGTAAAAGTGGTCAGCAAAACTTGGAATGGTCCCTTCCACTTGGCTTGCAAGGGGTCACTGTCTCACCACTTGATGTAGACCCAGTCTCCAGGCTGGAATGGATGAGCAGGTGTGTCCAATCCTATTGGTTTGGATAACACGACAAATCTCTGGAGCTTCTGCAAAGTGGAACTCAGAGCCATTAAATACTTCTGCAAATCATTTTTACCTCTCATATGAATTTCCCTGGGATATGTGGAACCTGGTATGGCCTGCCATATAATATTTCATAGGGACTGATGTTGTCCCTTCGCCTTGGCTGTATGCGGACTCTCAGCAAGGCTATAGGCAGGGCTTGAACCCATGTCATGGATGTCTCTTGACAAATCTTGCAAATCTGGGTTTTGAGGGTCCCATTCATGCGTTCAACTTTGCCACTTGCCTGGGGTCTGTATGGTGTGTGCAGGTCCCAGGTAAGTCCCAAAATCCTGCTAACTTCCCCAACCACTATTGCAACAAAATGTGGTCCCCTATCTGATGACTTTCCCAAAGGAACCCCAAATCTTGGTATTATATGATTGAGCAAAGCTTTCACTACTTCTTTTGCTGTGTTGGTGCGACAGGGGAAAGCCTCAGGCCATCCACTGAAGGTGTCAACCAGTACCAGTATTGTCCTGGGTTGCGGTGTATTCTATTACCATCCCCATCAGCCGTTGAGATCAGGTGGGGCAGTGTTTCCTTGCCTCCTCCCCCCAGACTGTCTTGCTGTTAATGGCCCATCATTGTCCTGCCCCATGACTCATAGATAACTCCCTCTGGACTATCATCTGTTAATGAGCCTAATCAACACTTGGCCTCATGACTCATTACCCCATTGTGAGATGCTCCACCCAGAGGGAGGAACCAAGCATCCCATCGTGGATATAAGCTGAGGCTGAACACCAGAGAGGGGGCCTTTCCACTGGATTTCCAGAGGACAGGAGCTACACAGCCACCACTGGACCTGAGGAGGAGGATCGCCACTTCGGGAGGACTGCAGCCACCATTCTACCAGACTGCCACCACCACCCTGACTAACAGGGTGCCAGGTTGTATCTTAACTCTGTCAGTTTAACCCAGTGTTATCCGCTTTTATTGTTTTTTTTTCTTTCCCCCTCCTTTTATTTCCCTATTAAATTGTTATTCTGACTTGGTGTCTCCCACTAGTTTGTTTTCAAACTAGTACATAATTTGGCGCCCAACGTGGGGCTGGCTGATGAGAAAAGTCAGAATTACAATTTTGTATTGTAGAAGCCACCTACTTACTATGATGTTCAACATTCTTACATGGGTCTTGTACCTAGCTCTCTATATTTTTCCGCACATGGGGAGCTATCTGCCAATTGCAATGCTCCTGTGTAGACCAGGGTATGGTATAAAATTTGCTTTATTAGTCTATTATGCCTGCTGCATGATAACCTCCGAGACAATGAACATAATTCGGAATATATACTCAACTTTATCTGCTTGTCCTACTTTAGGCTGCTAAATCTGGGGCTTCAACAATCATACCCAGCCCCTGGGGGGAGGATTAAAGAATGCTTTTTTCCAGCCTTTCAGACCGGACACAGCAGTTTTTGAAAATATTGAGTTCCCTGTGGATGTTAAGGATGGCATAATCTTCTTGTCAGTTCTCTTCTCTTTTTTTCTCTATGACCTGCACTGTGTACACCATGCTTAGGATCAGAGCTATGGCACAGCATCCTCAGGATGAGAGGAAAAAAAAGAGCCGAGCAACAAGCACAATGTCTACACAGATTGTCGCAAAGAAGAAAGGAACCAAAAGCATAGTGACAGCATCCATCCCTACGCAGACTGACGCAGAGGAGAAAGAACCCAGACGCAAGACTGCAGCATCCATGTCCACGCAGACTGACGCAGAGGAGAAAGAACCCAGATGCAAGACCGCAGCGTCCATGTCTACGCAGACTGACGCAGAGGAGGAAAAAACCAAAGGCGCTGTCAGCATCCCCACACAAACTGTTACTGAACCAGAACAGCCTAAACCGATTGCAGTTGCCCCCGTTCAGAAGAAGAAATCAAAAAGCAAATCAGTCCGCATAGTGACTGACGAGGATGCAGCAGGACCTTCGCACCCAGCAGAAGAAGCAGAGCCAGAGATCATCACTCGGTCGCTATCCCTGGGTGAGCTGCGAGACCTGCGGAGGGAATTCACCCGCCAGACAAATGAGTCCATCCTGACCTGGCTGCTCCGCATCTGGGACGCTGCAGCCAATGACACCATTCTGGACGGAAGTGAGGCCAGGCAGCTGGGATCTCTGTCCCGGGATGTGGTCATTGACCAGGGGATCGGGAGAACCCAAGAAACTCTCAGCCTCTGGCGGCGACTGCTTACAAGTGTAAGGGACAGGTACCTTTGTAAAGAAGACCTCCAGGTGCACCAAGGAAAATGGAGCACAATGGAACAAGGTATCCGGTGCCTGAGGGAATTGGCTGTGCTGGAGATCATTTTCTCAGAAGATGAGAGATTTCCGAAGAGCCCAGATGGTGTCCAGTGCACATCACAGATGTGGTTGAGGTTCGCATGCCTTGGACCAGAGATGTACTCCCGTTACCTGGCAACGCTGCAATGGAGGGAAGGTGAGGACAGGGTGGGTGTCTTGGTGAACAAGCTGAGGATTTACGAGGACACCGTCACAGCCCCGTTTCGCACCCATGTCTCATCTGTGGAAACAAGGCTGGCTGAGCAAGTCCGGAGCTTGATCGAAGAAGGCCATCAGAAACTGAAAAAGGAACTTAAGGAAGAGATTTACCACATCCCACCAGAACCAACAAGAGTCTCTGCCATTAGGAGCCGGCATCCCCCAACCAGGGAGACAGGATCCACCCCACGAGGTAATCTCTGGTTTTTCCTTCAGGAACATGGAGAAGACATGACTAAGTGGCATGGAAAACCCACCTCCTTCTTAGCAGCCAGGGTACGTGAACTAAAAAGAGGGGCAACTACCACAAGAAGAGCATCTAGAGTCAACGCCGCTCCAGTCTCTCGCACACAGAACTCCAGACAGTATAGGAATGATAACATGACCGATCCTCTGGAAGGGACCTCAGGAGCATATTCACCGGAAGGCAGCAACATGTACCATGATCAGGAATAGAGGGGCCCTGCCTCTAGCCAGGTAGAGGAAAGGGATAATCGGGTGTTTTGGACTGTGTGGATCCGATGGCCTGGCACATCTGACCCACAAAAATACACGGCTTTGGTTGACACCGGCGCTCAATGTACTCTGATGCCATCAAGGTATGTGGGAGCAGAACCCATTTCTATTTCTGGGGTGACAGGAGGATCCCAGCAGCTGACTGTACTGGAAGCTGAAGTGAGTTTAACTGGGAACGAGTGGCAGAAACACCCCATCGTCACTGGCCCAGAGGCCCCGTGCATTCTCGGCATAGACGATCTCAGAAATGGATATTTCAAGGACCCAAAAGGACATCGTTGGGCTTTTGGGATAGCTGCTGTGGAGACAGAAGATATCAGACAACTGAGTACATTGCCTGGCCTCTCAGATGACCCCTCTGCCGTGGGACTGCTAAGAGTTGAAGAACAACAGGTGCCAATCGCCACAGCAACAGTGCACCGTAGGCAATACCGCACCGATAGAGACTCTGTGGTTCCCATCCATGAGATGATTCGCAAACTGGAGAGCCAAGGGGTGATCAGCAAGGCCCATTCACCTTTCAACAGCCCTATATGGCCAGTGCGTAAGTCCAGTGGAGAATGGAGGCTGACGGTGGACTACTGTGGCCTGAATGAGGTCACGCCACCATTGAGTGCCGCTGTGCCGGACATGTTGGAACTTCAGTACGAGCTGGAGTCCAAAGCAGCAAAGTGGTACTCCACTATTGACATTGCCAATGCCTTCTTCTCCATTCCTTTGGCAGCAGAATGCAGGCCCCAGTTTGCTTTTACCTGGAAGGGTGTGCAATACACCTGGAACCGACTGCCCCAGGGGTGGAAGCACAGTCCCACCATTTGCCACGGACTGATCCAGACTGCATTGGAAAAGGGTGAGGCTCCAGAACATCTGCAATACATCGATGACATCATTGTGTGGGGAAACACAGCAAAGGAAGTGTTTGAGAAAGGAGAGAAAATCATCCAGATTCTCCTGGAAGCTGGCTTTGCCATCAAAAGGAGCAAAGTCAAGGGACCTGCTCAAGAGATCCAGTTCCTGGGAGTAAAGTGGCAAGATGGACGACGTCAGATTCCCACCGAGGTCATCAATAAGATCACAGCAATGTCTCCACCGACCAACAAGAAGGAAACACAAGCTTTCCTAGGCGCCATAGGTTTCTGGAGGATGCACATTCCCGAGTACAGCCAGATCGTGAGTCCTCTCTACCTGGTTACCCGCAAGAAGAATGATTTCCACTGGGGCCCTGAACAGCAGCAAGCCTTCGCCCAGATCAAGCAGGAAATCGCTCATGCGGTAGCCCTTGGCCCAGTCAGAACAGGACCTGAGGTGAAAAACGTGCTCTACTCTGCAGCCGGGAACAATGGTCTGTCCTGGAGCCTCTGGCAGAAGGTGCCTGGTGAGACTCGTGGCCGACCACTGGGATTCTGGAGCCGAAGCTACAGAGGGTCTGAAGCCAACTACACTCCCACAGAGAAGGAAATCTTGGCAGCCTATGAAGGAGTCCAAGCTGCCTCTGAGGTAATCGGCACTGAAGCACAGTTGCTTCTGGCACCCCGACTACCGGTGCTGGGTTGGATGTTCAAGGGAAAGGTTCCTTCCACGCATCATGCCACCGACACCACATGGAGCAAATGGATCGCCCTCATCACACAGCGTGCCCGTATTGGAAACCCGAATCGCCCTGGGATTCTAGAAATTATAACAAACTGGCCTGAAGGTGAGACTTTTGGATTATCTTCTGAAGAAGAAGAAGAGCAAGTGACCCGTGCTGAGGAAGCCCCACCATATAATGAGCTACTGGAGACCGAAAGACGTTATGCCCTCTTCACTGATGGTTCCTGCCAAATTGTAGGCGCTAACCGAAAGTGGAAAGCTGCAGTATGGAGCCCCACATGGCGAGTTGCACAAGCTACCGAGGGACAAGGTGGATCGAGTCAGGTTGCAGAGCTTAAAGCCGTCCAGCTGGCTTTGGATATTGCTGAATGAGAGAAGTGGCCGAGGCTCTATCTCTACACCGACTCATGGATGGTAGCTAATGCTCTGTGGGGATGGCTGGATCGCTGGAGAAAGGCCAACTGGCAGCGCAGAGGAAAACCCATCTGGGCCGCTGAGATTTGGCAGGACATCGCCGCCCGAGTAGAGAAGCTGACCGTGAAGATTCGACACGTGGATGCGCACGTACCCAAGAGTCGGGCTAATGAAGAGCATCGCAACAACGAGCAGGTGGACCGAGCTGCCAAGGTGAAAGTATCACAGGTGGATCTGGACTGGCAGCACAAGGGAGAATTATTCCTAGCTCGTTGGGCCCATGATGCCTCTGGTCATCAGGGGAGAGATGCAACATACCGATGGGCCCGTGACCGAGGGGTGGACCTTTCCATGGACAGCATCTCACAGGTCATCCACAGTTGTGAGACCTGTGCTGCAATCAAACAGGCCAAGCGGGTGAAGCCTCTGTGGTACGGTGGACGATGGTCAAAGTACAGGTATGGGGAAGCCTGGCAGGTTGATTACATCACCCTTCCCCAAACCCGCCAAGGCAAGCGCTACGTGTTGACCATGGTTGAAGCGACAACTGGATGGCTGGAGACCTACCCTGTGCCTCATGCTACAGCCCGGAACACCATCCTGGGCCTGGAAAAGCAAGTCCTGTGGAGACATGGCACCCCTGACAGGATCGAGTCGGACAACGGGACTCATTTTAAGAACAGCCTCATCAACGCCTGGGCCAGAGAACACGGTATCGAATGGATATATCATATTCCTTATCATGCACCAGCTGCCGGAAAAGTTGAACGCTGCAATGGACTACTTAAAACCACCCTGAAGGCACTTGGTGGGGGACCTTCAAAAATTGGGAAGTGAACTTAGCAAAGGCCACCTGGATGGTCAATACCCGAGGGTCCATCAATCGAGCTGGTCCCGCCGAGTCTGAACCCTTGCACACAGTGGATGGAGATAGAGTCCCTGCGGTACACCTGAGGGGTATTTTAGGAAAGACTGTTTGGATTAATCCCACCTCAGGCAAAGGCAAACCCGTCCGTGGGATTGTCTTTGCTCAAGGACCTGGTTGCACTTGGTGGGTAATGCAAAAAGATGGGGAAACCCATTGTGTACCACAAGGAGACCTAATCTTAGGTGAGAACGGTGCGTAGGGTTTCATTGTATATATATATATGTATGTGTGTGTAGAGTTTAAAGAAGGTATTGATTTGGGATGATGTAGATGGTAATAGAATAAGGGGTGGATAATGTCCTGGGTTGCGGTGTATTCTATTACCATCCCCATCAGCCATTGAGATCAGGTGGGGCAGTGTTTCCTTGCCTCCTCCCCCCAGACTGTCTTGCTGTTAATGGCCCATCATTGTCCTGCCCCATGACTCATAGATAACTCCCTCTGGACTATCATCTGTTAATGAGCCTAATCAACACTTGGCCTCATGACTCATTACCCCATTGTGAGATGCTCCACCCAGAGGGAGGAACCAAGCATCCCATCGTGGATATAAGCTGAGACTCTGAACACCAGAGACAACCTTCCCACTGGATTTCCAGAGGACAGGAGCTACACAGCCACCACTGGACCTTCTGAGGAGGAGCAGACCCTTCTTTTTCCTACAGGATCGCCGCTTCGGGAGGACTGCAGCCACCATTCTACCAGACTGCCACCACCACCCTGACTAACAGGGTGCCAGGTTGTATCCTAACTCTGTCAGTTTAACCCAGTGTTATCCGCTTTTATTGTTTTTTTTCTTTCCCCCTCCTTTTATTTCCCTATTAAATTGTTATTCTGACTTGGTGTCTCCCACTAGTTTGTTTTCAAACTAGTACAAATGTCTTGGGGTGACCTTATGATGTGTATCCCATATTGCTGCCTATGCCCAGAAATTAATTCCTGTGCCTTTCTATGCCTCTATACTGAGCCTGAGAGGGGGAAGGATAAAATTGAGCAAAACTTTTTCAAAGCAGTTTGCAGCTTGTTCAAGGTCACACACAGATAGCAATTGGTTTTCCCCACTGCGGCAGGGGAGGGAGGAAGCACCCAGCTTGCTGCGCCCAGAACGGATTTTTGGCCAGTGGTTCAGCTGCTTTGTTCTCCAGAGAGAGACTGAGAGTTGAATTTTTCCTTCTCTGGAATTTCAGATTTTTCCCCTTTTCTACTGGACTGCTTGATTGCTTTAACATCAGAACACATCGGGAGGACTTTCCACCAGGCACAGAGGGCCTGGCCCTGGGCCAAGCCCCAGCTCCGAGGAGACCAAAGGAACGACTCTAACACTTTCCCAGGTTTTTCCTCCACAGCGAAAGATTTTACCATTTAACATTATTTTCCTTTCCCGTGTGTTTGTTAAATAAATAGTTTTATCTTTTTCACTTTCCTTCGCGGAAAATTTATTTTTTTCCCGAACCTGATGGGGGAAGGGTGGTTGTGCCTTCTCTCAGAGGATATATTTCTAAATTTGGCCAAACCGGTACAGTACTACACAGGATAAAACAAAAAGAACTACTAGTAGATAAAAATACAGTGCACGATAAAAAAGTACCTATATTACAGCTAGCAAAGAAATAGTATAGATTGGGATTCAATGTGACTTGCCACCTAATTGATGATGGAGTACTGTCATGATCTGCTAATGCAAGCGAGGGTCATGATGGTTCGTTTATAGATCTCAGAGTGCAAAAGGACACAAGGGATTTCAGTTTTAATCAGAACAGTGCACCTTTATTAAGTGCCCACAACACGGTAATGTGATAGAGGAGAGAAAGAGAGATAAAGAAAACAAAGTAAAAGGGTAGAGAGGAAGAAAAGGGGGGGGGGGGGGGGGGGAAATAGCTACCAATGGATGAGACCAAGTTCTCATGGTCTTCTGCCAATGGATTCGTCTTCTTTCCATGGGGAGATCTCATCTCAGTTATTTTAGAAAGTCCCTTTATAGTCCTTTTCAGAAGTGAGGGGCAACTGGCCAAGAGGTTGGGAAATCTACACCCATTATTATGAGGCCCGTTGCTTTGGGAAACGGGTACAGGACAGGTGTACAGGACAGGTAATTCCTTTCTGCTTCAGCGCAGTCCTTCCCGCCTGGACAGCAAGAACAGCGCAGTCCACTGTGACCTGCACTAATTTTCCTCAGGAATGCATACCAGTTCCCAGCAGGCACACCTGCAGGCAACACTTGGCAGACTTCCCACCTCAGCCAGGCCAGGACTCCTGTGTTCAGTCTCTGTCCTTGGCGATGATTGTGAGGCAGATGAGGGATCTTCGGACCGTCTCTTACACCACCCTGTGACTCACGATTGTTATCAGGAGAGCTCTATCAGCACGATTTCTTAGTGTTGTTGCGAAGTCTTCAGGACTCATCAATGTTGGTAGCATATCTCAGAAAAGGGTAGAGAAAAGAAGAAAATAAAAGAGAAAAGAAAAGAAAAGAAAAGAAAAGAAAAGAAAAGAAAAGAAAAGAAAAGAAAAGAAAAGAAAAGAAAAGAAAAGAAAAGAAGGAAAAAAGGAATAAGTAATTTAAATCAAAATACACATGTAATTTCTAATCACGTCTTATCTTATTTTGATACTCATGCAGTTGTCTTGTGTCAATAACCTTAGGGGTGTCCACAGTGGATGGGATATTGACCAAATTGTGCACATCTATTACAGATGTCAATTGTGTTAACTGTTTCATCATTCTCCAATGCATGATGTATAAGATTGCTGATAAAACAAAACCAATCAAAACTAAAATCAAGAGAACAATGATGGGATGACACAATTTGTTCAGGACACCTGTAGCAGTAGGTGACCACCCAGAAAGAGTATCCCACCACCTGTGTTTAGCATCTTTCTTTACTCTTTCTAGAACATGTATTTCTTTCACATTGTGATGAATAGTTACCAAAGTTTTCTGTCCGTTTTTCTTGATCTTTTCCAAAATTTTGATTAAATCTTGGTGAAGCAACAATTGCTTTACCAAAGCAAGGTTAATTCCAATGGGGGTAGGCAATAGTTGGTGGATCGGTGTGTAATTGGACTGTAAAAGGTGATAAGAAGTAACTGGGGCTAAATAAGCGAAATCACATCCAGTGATTTTAGTAAAGTTACAAACACAAAAATTTGAATGATTTTTAGTATCTACTACTAAATTTTCTATAAATACCTTATCACAAGCAGTTCTTAAGCATGCACATCCATTGCCTATATACACAAGCACTGTTTCAGGAATATTCTTAGGATGAATTTCAAAATTACAGATATTTTGTTCTGTGTCTAAACAAATGTCTTGAGCACTAATTGCATTACTTTCACAGATGAACCCTTGTTGTTCTCGGACAATAGAAGTTTCCAAATTAACAGTTTGCCACTTCTCACCAATTTGACGGGCCCATTCTCTATGCTCGAAAGAATAGAGAATAGCTCCATCATGGTTCAGCCCTAATGCAATGATAGGGAATATCGAATGCACTGAAGCATTACGTATGGTTAGTACAAAGGCTGTGGCTGTGTTTGTGATGGGATTGTAGGTAAAATTCACTAAGTTCCACCAGGATTGGAATTCTCTTTCAAAATCAGTGGCACTGTCCCAGATTATTTTCCAAATTTCAGTAGGAAAAGTGCCTTCTTCGCCTTCTTTTATAATTGAGGCAGCAACTGACTGCATCCACAATTGAGCCTGGATGCAGCTGAGAACCAAAGAAATGTTTTGTGTAGCACCGAGTGCGTCAATTATCAATTTGTGGTCATTCACATTTACCTTTTCTCAATTTGGTAATATGTTTAATAACAACCACTGATGGGTTCCCAATGCTAATAAGGACAACTGCAGTGGTTGTTGTATTTTAGTCAGATCTCTAGTTGTGGCAGCCAATTTATTCATTAGTACTTCTGAATCAATACTATTTAAGATTCCCAATCCTGTTCCCACAACACCAGTTATGTCTCTTTGCGTTTGTTTCTTAGAAGGGTTTCGCTTCCGCAACCAGGTTGTCCACCCCTCGAAGGAAGTTTGCAAAAAAGGTGAACAAGCTGGCTGAATTTCTGAGACATTGTTTTGCATCAGCAATTTGACTTGTTTAAGGGACCATGCCGGATTAAACAATATTTGTTGTTGGCCTGTTTTCCTGATTATATATGGTCCAATTTCAAAAATTCTTGGGCTTAGCATAACCGGTGGTTGGGTGGTAGGTATTACAACATCGACTTCGAGTTCCCCCCAGTATTTTGTATTGTTTCTACCACACATGACTTTATGGGAAAATTGTACAGCAGTTAAGTTTAGCCAACAATCTTGATTTTGAATTTCACAAAATAAAACACAGCCATGAGGTCCAGTGCTATAACTGTGTATAGGTTCAGTAAAAAATTCAGCAATTAATCTACATTGTATTGTAACATCATCACCTCGGGTTACCATAAAGGGAGGGAAAACATTATTCTTGTGATCTAACACAAGGGGGGTGCTTATACCATGGTATGTGACTACTGCACTCAGTATGGGCTTTGCTACGGCGTTTCTTTTGAATTTATAAGTAAAACCTTTCAGACTTGGCTGATCTGCTGGGTTATTTTGCCAATTGCATGTTACATAGGTTGGTTGGTTAAAGTAAAGTTATACCAGCAGTCAGTTGGTTTGTTTTCACAAAGCTTCGTGATTTCAACATTGTTGGTACTGGGGTCCAAGATGTAGTTACCGACATTCTTCTGACGACGACACAGGACGAAGGGGGTTTGTTTGTCACACATCCACTCTGTTGTAGGGCAGAGTTTGGCTGTAATGTTGGGGTGCAAATCGCTTTTCCCATCTGGTTTTAGAAAATTTCTGGCGATTGCAATGGTGGAAGCTTTCTACTTTTCTCCATCGTAACTTAATTTTTTCACCAATTGTTCCTTTTAGGATTCTAGTCCAATCCTTCAAGTCCCATCCCCATTCACTTGGACAGCATACCTCAGAGTCGTGCAGTACTACAGTCGCTAGGTTCGGGCAACGATCTCTGGGATAGGATCCTAGAGCACTAGGATACCTAATGGTAGCTTCAGACCATGGCCACTCAGCTGGTTTTTGGCCATGGTGTTGTGGTGTGCAGAAAAGTATCACTAGTTTTATCATGGTTTATGTGGTCTTCATGTCCCTCGGAGTTCCTCTGTGAAAAGCAAACACAACAGAGTCTGCCACCAAGAGGCAGAAAGGTAGAATGATGGAATTATCCAGTGTGTATGTATCTGATGCTCTCTCCCTAGGGCATCAGAGGCTACCCATGCATATTTATTCAGAGGGGTTTTTAGCACTAGTGGTACTTCTCCTACAGTAGGGAGGTCTACCAAAACAGGTTGTCCAGGGTGGTGTGCAGGATTGTTAGAATCATTTGTTCCCTGTAGTGAGGGAATTATGCTTGGAGCTGTTGGGCAAAAGGCAGTGATTTTTGGACACCCGTTTACCCCCCATCTATCATTCACACCTTTCACAGCTTCTCATAGCTGAGCATCCCAATTTCCCTCCTGTGGTTTCAAAAGTCGTTTCAAGAGACCATTGGTCCTTTCTACAATCCCATTAGCTTGAGGGTAGTAAGGGGTGTGAAAAGTCCATTTAATCCCTTCGCCTTTTGCCCAATCCTGTACAACTTTGGCAGTAAAGTGAGACCCATTATCAGATTGAATTTCTTGTGGTTTTGGGAAAGTTCCAAACCATCCCTGCAATGCTTTAACAGTATTATCTCCTGTAGCTCTTTTAAAGGCATCGGCCTGGACTAACCCAGATATAATCTCTACTCCTACCAGCACAAAGTGTTTACCTCCCGACTTTTTAAAGGGGCCGATATAATCTACCTGCCACACGTCCCATAAGCCTTTACCCTTTTTTAAATGCAGAGGGTCATCTTCCAAAGGGTGTCTTTCTAGCTGTCTGCGGCATTGTTCACAGGCTGATATGCATGTTTTCCACATTTCTCTGGTAACAGGCCAACCGCGAGCAAGGGCTTCTTTGTACAAATCTTTTGCACCTGTGTGTTGTCTTTTTACATGCAACCATTATAATAAGTGCTCCCAGTCCTCTGTATTTTGATCTTTTTTTCACAGGACTTAGTCTTGCTAATTTATCAACTTTATTGTTCCACTCTCCTGCTGGATTTCCATCTATCTGGTGAGAGGCTACCCACCCCACGGCAAAATTCCCTTGACTTGCAATATTTAGAATTTCTTGTCACTTTCCCTTTTGCCACACTGGAATTCTTTTAACTTCCCAATCATTTTGCTGCCAAAAAGGAAGCCACTCAGTACATCCCTTAAACACAGCATAGGAATCGGTGTAGATACAGACAAGAGAAGTATTCTGGACCTCTCGTTGGAAAACACTTCAAACAGCTATCAGCTCGCCAACTTGGGTGCTGCCTTCCCCCTCTGTGATAATTTGTTCACCTGAGGAAGCGTGGAGGGCTATAGCCTTATATTTCCACACCTTTCCTTCTCGCTTGGCAGAAGCATCCATAACCAAAAATTTGCTGATTGTTCGAGGGAAAAAGGAGGGGCTACTTTAATGACTGAGGCAGGTTTGTCTTGGCTGCTACCCAAGTTTTCAGTTTCTTGGATTGCCAGATTTTTTACAGCTCCTTCAGTTATTGAGAAAACGTTACAATAATGTTCAATCTGAGCATTCCACTTTCTTACTGAGGCCCTCTGGGCCACCCCATCAGGTGAGGGTGGGTCCCAGTAGAGACTGTCTTAATAACTTTGAAAGGGCCTCTCAAAACAATTGGTTGTTGTCGTGCAATCTTCTCCACTTCTATGAGAGCTAAGCTAACCACAAACAATCCTTTTTCCCAGGTAGTGTATCTTTTTTTCAGCATCTTTGAAGCCATGGGAGTAAAAACCAACAGGCCTCATCGGACCCTCAAGACCTCGCTGCCATATGTGTACTGACAACCCTGAGGAGGCAAATCCCCATTCCACCTGGAAAGGATCTGTAGGATGAATAGGGCCCAGGGCTTGGTGAGCTGTTGCTTCAAAAACCAACAATTGCAATGCTTCTTCTTGAGAAGCAGTCCATTCCCATTTTATCCCTTTTCTCAACAAGTTATAAAGAGGTCTGGCAATTATGGAAAATCTGGGATGTGTTTTCTCCAGAACACTAATAATCCTAAAGCATGTTGGAGATCTTTTTTGGATTCAGGCATTTTAATCTGAAGAGGTTAGGGTATCAGGTGGGATACATATCATACCTCCCCTCCACCAAATTCCCAAAAATTTCACTTCCTGTGAAGGTTTTTGGATTTTTTCTGAGGGAATTTGCAGATCAAGGCTTTTTAAGTGTGAGATTATTTTCTGTTGGGTATCTCTCACTTCTTCTATTTCATCTCCTCCCACAAGGATATCATCAATGTATTGATAAACAGCTACATTGTCAGCTTTGGGTATTTTTTCTAACTCTTGGGCCAAAGCGTGATGAGCCAGAGTGGGAGAATGTTTGTACGCTTGGGGAAGCCTAGTGAAAGTGTATTGCTGTCCTTCCCATGTGAAAGCAAAACAGTCCATATCTTCTGGCTGTAAAGGTATCATAAAAAACATGTCTTTGACAGCTATAGTTGCCATGATTGAATGAGCCTTTTCTTGAATCAATGTTATTAATTCCGCTAGATTTGGGACTGCTGCTGTAAGAGGGTCTGTGTTAGCATTTAGCCTGTGAAAATCTATTGTCAGCCTCCACTTCCCATTAGGCTTTCGCACTGGCCACATGGGAGAATTGAAAGGAGAATGTACTCATTCTTAATTAATTAATTAATTAATACTTAATTATTACTCCTTGTTCTTGCAGCTCCTGTATCACTGGTTTGGTACCCTCTTTGGCACCCAGGGGGATGGGGTATTGTTTCACATTAGTTACTTTGCTGAATGGTAGGGAAGCTGCAGCTTGGAGCAGTCTGATGTTAAAACGTGGTGTGCCAAAAGATCACAAAAGACCCTCTGAGTCCTCCCACTGCCTCCAAGCAAGGGCATTCATCCCTAATAAATTGGTTGGAATATCTCCAATCACCATATTAATAGAAAGTTGGTTTTCTTCTCCAGGCAAAGTGAGCTTGACTAAGGCCACATTCATAGATTCTGTTGTTCCCAAGGCATTTAAAACACAGTACCGGTTCTTTGTTGGAACAATTCCACACCTCTGGGCATCTTTCATTGTCAGCGCAGAAATTTGTGCCCCAGTGTCAATCAGAAAAGTTACAGGTGCCCGTTTAGGGCCTGTAATAGCTGTTATCATTATATCTCCTGTTTTATTTTTAGTGAGCATTCTTAGGTATACCCATGCTCTGTTTCTTCGCCCACCTGTAAGAAATGGAGAAACTAGTTTCCCTGGTTTTAAGGAAGAAGCTGTTTTGGCTCATTGCCTGGACTTTGAGGGAGAAGTTGCTTTGGCTCACTGCCTAGATTCTGAGAGAGGAGGGATGCACTGGGTTGAACTGACGGATTAGGTAGAATGGGTTTTTGGCAGTGCCAGTTAGACACTACCTTACTCAATTTATCAAGGGGTAAGCCATCCATCACATCTCTGGGGACCCCCTTTTTGATACCTAATAACCACCAATGCTGACAGTTATAGATCAGTTTTACATTCTCTGGTTTTTCACTATGAGAAGCCCTAATGTACCTGACACTTTTTGTTTTTTCTTATTTTTCCTCTGGGGTTTTCATAGGTCCATATTTTCTACTGTAATTAATCAGATCTTCTGCAACCTCACTCCATGTCCAAACTTTGCGATCACCGGCAGGTGAATTCGATTGTGAACCTGACAGATGAGAGGGGATTGAGTATGGAGTAAACCCTGGATCAGTAGATCCAGTTCGGTCGCTCGGGTTTCCAAGGAATCTATCCAGCCTCTCTACAGGACCTACAGCTGCTATGGTTTTTTGAAGGACAATTGCTGCAGGTTTGAGTGATTCTGGAAGGCCTCAAATTAAAGGGGTCATCAGTTCAGGTTTAACAGGTAATTGCATCAGGGATTCATATCCAGGAGTTAATTTCCTTTCATGTATCATTTGCAGACAGGCAGCTTTGTGGACACTTTCTAGAAGTTGATCGGGGGTACCAACTATAGCTAAAGGGTCTCCCCTTTCTAAAGGATTGAGTCCCCCGGCCCAGAAAGCTTCGTGCTGAGTCAGGAACCATGTGTTACGTTTGTCTCCTGTTGTTAAGAAAACTCCATGTCCCCAATATCCACTGGCCTCCTGTTCAGTTAATTGAATTTGGTCTCCTCCAGTGAGAGACACTCGGAAGACATATTCCGACTCAGATTCGTACTCTTTTTTTAACTTAGCCAATTCAGTAGCAGTGTATGGTATTTTTTTAGTGGTGATATGCAGTTCAAAATCTTCATCACTGATATAATTATATTCTGTTTTAATTAGAGGTCTCATACGAGGGCAGCAGTTTTCCCCACAATTTTTCACTAGCACTAGTTCTTTCTGGGGGCATGTTTGGTTAATGTGAGGAGTTTCCTTTTCCTCTGTCTCTTTTGGTGAGTCAGCATTCTTCGGATTCTTAAAATATTCCTCTTTTAAAGCAGCCTGCAGCAAATGATTTTCATTCCTTTCTTCATCTAATTGTTTCTGTAAAATTTCCACTAGGTTTTGAAGGGAATCTATGATTGCTTTCTCTTCACTACACCACTTAAAGTGGTGATCTATAGCTGCCATAAGGCATGCTCCTAAAACAGAGCAGATTATGTCTTTATTTCGGCCAAATTTAAATTTTGTCTCATGTTGTAGAGGACATACTCTATCAGCCACACTCTCCAAATTAAACCAGTTATTTTGAGCCCATTCTTCCCCTCCCAGAGAGGGCCAGGCATTATGTTTTGCTAGCAGAGCATAAAATGCAGCTTTATCTTTTGCACTGGGGTTTTCAGTCATTTTATGAAGGGATCAAAACCACTACAGGGAGGTAAAACTTAATTACACACTGCGACACAAACAGCTTCACTGTGTCTCCCTTCGCTTCCCTGGGTGGGTGAAGAGACCAAAATATGCCTGGGAGGTACTCCTTAAGTTACTTATGTTTGTCTCTTCACTACACCAAGCAGTCCAAATTCACACACAACCAAAACGGTTCCCCCTTTTACACTAAGAGATCTTTTGTGGAAAATCTGAAGACAGAGCCCTCAGTTGAGTATGGGGTGCTTTTCACCTAGGCGTGTGCAGTTTGCGGGAAATTCGAGTCACCCCCCTTGCTTTCTAGACACCGCTCACCCTTTTCGGGGTGTCGGGCTAGGTGCGGCTGGAGCGAAACTTCCTTCCCCTGTTACAGACTACACACAACCTTGCAACCTCTTCTGTCTGTCAGATATCCTGTCCGTGATGCCAGTTTAATGTCACAATCCACTAATACAAGCGAGGGTCATGATGGTTCGTTTATAGATCTCAGAGTGCAAAAGGACACAAGGGATTTCAGTTTTAATCAGAACAGTGCACCTTTATTAAGTGCCCACAACACGGTAATGCGATAGAGGAGAGAAAGAGAGATAAAGAAAACAAAGTAAAAGGGTAGAGAGGAAGAAAAGGGGGGGGGGGGGGGGGGGGAAATAGCTACCAATGGATAAGACCAAGTCCTCGTGGTCTTCTGCCAATAGATTCGTCTTGTTTCTGCGGGGAGATCTCATCTCAGTTATTTTAGAAAGTCCCTTTATGTTGGGGTGGCTCAGCCTGCTCTCGGGCTGAAACCATCAAATGTCAGTCACCAGAAGAGATCACTGCGGTCTAGGTTACCTCCCCCTGGGTGGCTCCCAATCCTAAATTACCTCCCCCTGTTCCAGAAAGTTCTCCCTTTTGTAGTTATTAATTGGTTCCCTGTTATGACTCCTGCCTCCCTGTTTTCCCCATTTGTTCTGAAAAATTGTATCCTCCCCTCTGCTTGTACCCCATTGGTTGTTTTCCCTTTCCCTGCCTTGCTCCACCCCCCCATAAAGGGGCTAGCCCACGTCTCCTCGGCGCTTTTTGCTGGTCCCTGGTCCCTCCTGCAAATAAACCTGTTGGAACTCACACCAGAAGCCCCTCCCGCCTTCTTTGCCTCCGGGCTAACGCCAGCCTGATCATCGGCTGCCCGACGACGTGCTTCCTCTGAGGAAGAGCTAGCGCACGCACCCATCTCACGCTGATTCCACTGAGCCGTCCAGCGAGGACGCTGTGGAGGCTAACGCTGCGTCCCCTCTGCCCGAGGGCACGCCGGGGCTTGTGCTGACAAGCCCCCGGTTGCGTTAGGTTGGCGCCCCGAACAGGGACGACACACACGTGCGTTCCTGCATCGTCCTCGCTGCCAGGAGGCTGCGAGTGTCAGCGATTCGGAGACGCCGACGCCTCTCGCGGCAGCGCGCTCTGTTTTAAAAGCCGCGCTCCGAGAGGAGGCTGCCAACTCCTGCCAGGAGAACAACCTGTACCGGAGGACCCCACCCGTGCCGTTTTGTTTCCAGGACCGGACGCCTGTGTCTTCTTGTGAGTATTCTTGTGATTCCCGGCCCCTGGAAAATTATTTTTAATTTCTCCTTTTTGCCGGTGGTGGGTGAAGTAGAGGCTGAGGTTTAAGGTGGGAGCTAAGCTTTCCCAGCCTCAGCGGGAGGTCTATATCCAAGTTGGGGAATCCCTGAAAAATTGTGGATTAAAGTTATCAAAGGGGTTTTTGAAAAGGTTTGTTAAGTGGCTGTTCTTTTATTTTCCCCAGATGTCCCCTGCTAATTTGAAGTCAGCCACGTTTTGGCAATTTGTGGGGGACAAAATATTAGAATTAAACCAAAGGGGAGATTCCTCCGGAGAGAGGTTTCTCTACATGGTCTGGGCTTTGAGAGATATACACAAAGCTAATCGGAAAATAAAAGAAAAGCCCCGAATTCTCCCCAGTTCTTCCCAAGTCCTCCTTTCCCCCCCTCGCGTTCCTCATATCACTACCCCGTCGCTGAAAAGACCGGGAGTTGTAAAATGCCCAGAGGCACAGGGCTGCCACCGTCTCCCTGACTCTCCTCGATCCTCTCAGCTGCCCTGCCGAAGTAGCTCTGGCCAGGCTGTTTCGGCTTCCACCCAAACCCTCTCTCCTATGCCCTCTTCCCCGGTTGTTCTCCCAAAAAGCGGTTCCCAGTTTTATTGCCCTGAAAATGACGGTGAAGGCTTTTCTTCGTCCACTGTTTTGTCCCCTTTCCCTGCTGTTCCTGCACTCCCCCAAAATGGAGGAGACCGCATGGCACAGCCCGCCTTTTTTCCTTCTTCTTCCCAAAATCCTCTTGCCCCCCCTCCTCCTCACCCTGTCCTGGCCCCGCCCCCTCCTAACGTGAAGTCTGTGAGCTCCTCCTTCGGGCCGGGTCCCGCCCCCTGCGTCGGGAGTCCCCGCCCTTCCCGTGGCCACTCCTCTTTGTCCTCAGCCCCCACCCACCGGGAGGAGCCTTCTGGTTCCCATGCCTCGTCTTCTGGTTCCCACGCTGTGGAAACCGGAACCGACACCATCTTGAACCCAGAACTGGGAGCCTCCTCCGGTCCCTTCGCCGCTCCGGTTACTTATAACCGAGCTGGCGGCAACCCTACTTGGAAACCCTTTGACCCTGCTGGGCTCAAAGAACTTTGTAAAGCCCAGAAGGAGTTTGGGAGGGAGAGTCCATATTTCCGGAATCTCCTGCGGGCCACCCTCACTAATACAGTGTTGGTCCCAGCAGACCTCCAAAGCATTTTTTCCTGCTTGCTTTCTCCAGCCGAATTCAAGTTGTGGGATGATGGGTGGAGAAAGCAACTAAGAGAGGTCCTCCCAATCCTGTTGCAAGACCCTAATAACGCAGGGGTTTCCATGGACCACCTTACCGGTGAGGGGTTGCTTGCCAAGCCACAAGACCAGGCCCGAAACACTCCAGAGCCGGTCTTAAATGCTGTTAAACATGCGGCGGAGCAAGCATTTTTAATGATGCCCCCTAAATCGGCGCCTCTACTAAATTTTACTGAAATTCGGCAACTTCCAAATGAGCCATTTATTGACTTTATTGACAAATTAAAATTAGTGGTGGAGAAGCAAGTGGAAGATACAAGAATTAGAGAAAGCATAATCACTCAAATAGCTAAAGCTAATGCAAATGAACCTTGTAAGAGAGTGATTATGACCCTTCCACTTGATCCTCCACCAACGTTAAAGCAGATGATTCGACACTGCACAACCTTAGTTCCAACTGGCCAACCAAATTTAAAAACGAGGGGGAATGTGGTAGGAGTTGCAGGTGCCGCTGAGGCAACGGCACCTCAGGACAGGAGGATGACAAACAGAACCTGGACTTGTCATAGGTGTGGCAAGCCAGGACATGTGGCCCGGAATTGCAGAGCTCCAGCCCCAATTAATCAAAGTTCCCAAGCTGTTTCCCCAGGGCAAGTACCATCGCCCACTCCCATGGAGGTACAGCCGGGAAACTGAGGACCCAGCGCGGATCTGCGGCCCCACGTGACAACATAAATAAAGAAGCCGCAACCAGAAAGACTGTGACTGCAGCCACTGCAACCACGATGGACTCTATCACACCTCGATGGGTTCTCATGAGCTGCAAAGGACTGAAAGACTGCTGCTTGTTTATAATAGGAGACACCACGCGTACACCACCAGAGATCTCAATAACACCAGAGATTGTCCGAGTAGGATCACAAGGACTCTTTACAATTAACATCCAATGTATTCATCCACCTTTCTTTCTTGCAGCTGGCCAGGTTCTCACCCAGGCCATCCTCATGCCCAGAAGTTCACCAGAAAACTACAACCCATCTGTCTTCTGGGCTGAGGTGGTAGGGGAAGATAAGCCGATGCTAAGCTGCAAGATTTCATGCCAGGGCTCGGACATCAGCCTAGCAGGGATGATGGACACGGGGGCAGACGTGACGGTCATCGCCTCCAACAACTGGCCATCACATTGGGGGTTGCAACCAGCGGAAGGTATTGTTACGGGTGTGGGAGGATCCGTGGCTGCCCAGAGAAGCAGGACTCTTGTCCAGATTGAGGGTCCTGAGGGGCGGATTGCAACAGTCCGTCCATTTGTTATTGACTCTGGTTTTACATTGTGGGGCAGGGATCTCATGTCCCAGTGGGGAGCCCAGGTTGAGATCCCATCTCAACCCTGGGATTTTTAGTAGGGGCCACTGTGGAGCGCCCCACCCAGAAATTGAATTGGTTCACCAATAAAAGGGTCTGGGTGGATCAGTGGCCTTTAAAAACACACCAATTGAGAGCGCTCACTGCACTCGTGGAGAAGCAGCTGGGGAAGGGGAACATTGAGTCTTCCAACAGCACTTGGAACTCCCCGGTCTTTGTGATCCGGAAGCCGGGGACAGACAAGTGGAGACTCCTTCACGACCTGTGGAAAATTAATGAGGTCATTGAGGACATGGGACCCCTGCAGCCTGGAATGCCATCACCCTCTATGCTCCCCAGGCAGTGGAAGCTAGCAGTCATAGACATCAAGGACTGCTTCTTCCATATCCCCCTGCATCCGGACGATGCACCCCGGTTTGCCTTCTCGGTGCCTTCCCTCAACCGAGAGGCTCCCATGCAGTGCTACCACTGGCGAGTTCTGCCGCAAGGCATGAAAAACTCGCCCACCATCTGCCAGTGGTATGTCGCTCGCATTCTGTCCCCTGTCCGGAAAAAGGCAGCTAGAGCTGTGATCCTACACTACATGGACGATGTTTTGGTGTGTGCGCCCACACAGCAGTACCTGGAGTGGACTCTGGGGGAGGTAATCAGGGCTTTAGAGGCTGATGGATTCGAAATCCATCCCGAAAAGGTCCAGAAGACCTCACCTTTTAAATACCTAGGACTCAAAATTGAGGAGCAGACGGTGGTGCCCCAACCGTTAAGGATCAATGATAACCCCAGGACTCTGCAGGAACTCCATCAACTCTGCGGGTCCATCAACTGGGTGAGGCAGCTCCTGGGACTGACGACTGAGGACCTTGCCCCTCTGTTCAACCTGCTTTGTGGGAACGAGGATCTCAAATCCCCGAGGCAGTTGACAGAAGAGGCAAGAAACTCCCTCATCAAAGTCCAGGAGGCGCTGTCATCTCGCCAAGCCCATCGTTATGCCCCAGGTCTGCCCTTTCAGTTCATAGTGTTGGGGAAAATGCCATACCTCCATGGGCTGGTTTTCCAGTGGGACAAGGTGCAGAGGGATCCCCTTCTTATTATTGAGTGGGTTTTCCTCTCGCGCCAGCCGTCCAAAAGTATTACCACACCACAGGAGCTCATGGCTCAGTTGGTGATAAAGGCTAGGTCTCGCCTCCGTACTCTTGCGGGGTGTGATTTCACATGTGTTTACCTGCCACTGACAACCAATGCACTGGACCATCTCCTTCAAAACAACAATCATCTCCAATTTGCCTTTGATAGTTATTTGGGACAAATATCGGCTCACAACCCGAAACACAAATTGTTCAATTCGGCCTTTAAACTAATGCCCTGACGATCTTTACGGATGGTTCTGGGGCATCTCACAAGTCTGTCATCGTTTGGAGGAATCCTCGCACTCAGAAGTGGGAGTCTGATGTGCAGGTGGTCGAAGGATCACCGCAGGTTGCAGAGCTTGCCGCAGTGGTCAGAACATTTGAGCGGTTCAATGAACCCTTTAATTTGGTAACAGATTCTGCATATGTAGCAGGAGTGGTGTCCAGAGCAGAAAGACCATCGCTCAGAGAGGTGGCAAATCCAAAAATCTATAAATTGCTTTTGAAGCTAATCCAAATTGCCTCCCACCGAAAGCAACCCTTTTACGTAATGCATGTGAGGTCACACACTGACCTGCCAGGATTTATTGCCGAAGGGAACAGGAGAGCAGATGCCCTAGCTATGCCCATTGAGTTGGCGAATCTGCCTAACAGATTCCAGCAAGCCCAGCTGAGCCATGCAATGTTCCATCAAAATGCTCCAGCTCTCGTCCGGATGTTCCACCTCACTAGACACCAGGCAAAAGCCATTGTGGTGACGTGCCCCAACTGCCAAAAACATCAGCTTCCATCACTAGGTCAGGGGATTAACCCCCGAGGCCTAGGCAGTTGTGAGGTATGGCAAACAGATGTCACCCACTTCCCCCAATTTGGCCGCCAGAAATATATTCACGTTTCTGTGGATACTTTTTCTGGTGCAACCTTTGCCTCAGCTCATCGTGGGGAGAGGGCCAAAGATGTCAGCAACCACCTGGTACAGGTCTTTGCTGTGTTGGGGACACCAAATAAATTAAAAACTGACAATGGCCCTGCGTACACCTCTGCAGAGTTGAACAGATTCATGAGTGAGTGGGGTGTGGATCACATCACTGGCATCCCTCACTCGCCCACAGGCCAAGCCATCGTGGAGAGGAAACATCAGACACTAAAAAGACTGCTTGAACAACAAAAGGGTGGCAATGAGATCGCTGCCCCCACCATAAGACTGTCCAAAGCATTGTTCACGTTGAACTTTTTAAACTGTTCCTATGAGGAACCTGATCCTCCCATCCTGAGACACTTCACAAACTCTGCTAAACATAAACTGACTGAGAGACCTGAGGTCCTAATAAAGGACCCTGACACTTTACAGATACGTGGCCCATACCCCCTGGTCACCCAGGGTAGAGGCTACAGGTGTGTTTCAACCCCAGAAGGACCTAAATGGATCCCTGGAAAGTGGATCAAACCTTTCTTAACAAAGACATCAAAACCAAAGCAGCCTGAAAACGCAGTAGCAACTGCCTGGAAAAGGAGGAGAAACAAGACCTGCTGAATAAACAAGAAATTCTCCTCCCAGTCTGCAAAGACAAACATTCCCTTTCCCACCTTCTCTGTGTTTCCCTCCCCTAAGTGGCCCTTTGTTTTGAAAGAGGGGGAGTCCAAGGGAGCCATTGTTATTTAAGTTAATTGTATTTGTATTAATTTTATTTATGTTACACTGTCCCTAAAGTTATCTCCCATGACTGCGTGATGACATCCTACATGCTGCTGTCCCACCTGCTGCTGCAGCTCCTCCTGTACACCGGGAGCTCCAGTAGCTGGATTCCTTCAATTATCAAGGACATTGTATGGGGGTTTCTTTATGGAGTTGTTAATTTTATTAGCCCTTCCCATTTTTAAGTGTTTGGTTTTGAAATCCCCTAAGCCGTTCCCCTCATTTCAATGTAATAAAGAAGGGGGAGATGTTGGGGTGGCTCAGCCTGCTCTCGGGCTGAAACCATCAAATGTCAGTCACCAGAAGAGATCACTGCGGTCTAGGTTACCTCCCCCTGGGTGGCTCCCAATCCTAAATTACCTCCCCCTGTTCCAGAAAGTTCTCCCTTTCTTAGTTATTAATTGGTTCCCTGTTATGACTCCTGCCTCCCTGTTTTCCCCATTTGTTCTGAAAAATTGTATCCTCCCCTCTGCTTGTACCCCATTGGTTGTTTTCCCTTTCCCTGCCTTGCTCCACCCCCCCATAAAGGGGCTAGCCCACGTCTCCTCGGCACTTTTTGCTGGTCCCTGGTCCCTCCTGCAGATAAACCTGTTGGAACTCACACCAGAAGCCCCTCCCGCCTTCTTTGCCTCCGGGCTAACGCCAGCCTGATCATCAGCTGCCCGACGACGTGCTTCCTCTGAGGAGGAGCCAGTGCACGCATCCATCTCACGCTGATTCCACTGAGCCATCCAGCGAGGACGCTGTGGAGGCTAACGCTGCGTCCCCTCTGCCCGAGGGCACGCCGGGGCTTGTGCTGACAAGCCCCCGGTTGCGTTAGCTTTATAGTCCTTTTCAGAAGTGAGGGGCAACTGGCCAAGAGGTGTGGAAATCTACAGCCATTGTTATGAGGCCCATTGCTTTGGGAAACGGGTACAGGACAGGTGTACAGGGCAGGTCATTCCTTTCTGCTTCAGCGCAGTCCTTCCTGCCTGGGCAGCAAGAACGGCACAGTCCACTGTGACCTGCACTAATTTTCCTCAGGAATGTGTACCAGCTCCCAGCGGGCTCACTGTAGCGGGTTCAGTTTGTAACCAGGCAGAAACACCAATTTAGTGTAGTGGTTTGGTCCAAAATACTCATTGCTGTTTATCTTCTGTGAGATAAGAATTAGGAGAAATGCAAAGCAGGCACCAAACTTGAAAGAATATAAAGAAGTTTATTAACAGAACTAAAAGAGGGGAAAAATATTATACCATACCTTCAGAGCTCTCCTCCTCCCCCCACCTTCCTCCCTTCTCCCACTGACAATGTAAAAAGACAGCCCTTAAGATGTTCAGTCTGTTTACCACTTCCATAATAACCTTGTTCAGTCCATTTAGAAAGAAGAGTCTCTCTTGCTCATGCTATGAAAATATTATCACAATGAGACAGCTGCCCACTTCCAAATATTGTTCAGTCCATTTAGGAAGAGGAGTCTCTGCTCACATGTGAGTCCCCTCCCCCGACTTGCAGCTTTTCCCGCAACTGCTTTTGAGGGCCCACTCTTGAAGTTTTTGGGGTACAATTCTAAAGGTTGAGCCGTTCAGAAACAAAAAACAGAGCCCCTTCTCCTTCCCTGGGAGCAAAGGGTCTTCATCATCTTCATCTCTAGGACTATCTCTGGGAGCATCTCTAGGAACTCAGGTTTTCTCCTTTCCCTTGTGGAGCAAAAGTCCTCATCGCTTCCATCTCTCCCTGTCCAAACTTCTCATGAAATTACAGCTGCGTCAGCATCTGCCTATCTCAGCGCAGGTGCTTTTGCTTACGAGTTGAACACTCCACCCCCCATATCTTCATGAAATTACAACAGGATACTCTGATATATCATAGCTTCACAACAGAATTTCAGCTTTAAGCATCTCCTCTTCCCTCAGGTTTTCAGCTCTTCACAGCAATAAAAGGGTTAATCTCACCTTGGCCTTGCAGCTTTGCAGCTGGAATGTTGAATGTTGCTTATCGCAGTGGAGAGGGGGAAGAGCCAAGCCCCTCCGGCTGCCCACGGCAAAGCAGTGGGGGGGGTTCCACGGATGGAACAGGTCCATCGACTCCAGGCTGGCCGTGGCCCGGCCCGGCCTGGCCTGAGCAGGGCCTGGCTGGGCCTGCTGGCCCCCGCTTGGGCCCCGCAGCCACCTGTCCCAGCCCCGGAAACGAGAGAGAGCGGTGGGGGGTTTGTCTATTCCTAAGTGTGTATCACAGAGGCGGTCACAATTTTAAGTGGCTTAAAGAATTGTCCATATTCAAACTGGCCATCTGATAGGTTCTATCAGGTCCCAGAGGAAGCTGTAAGCACCCCTTAGCAAGGACATCCCTTCCGGGACTATGCTTGCTAACCTATGACACACACCTGCAGGCAACACTTGGCAGACTTCCCACCTCAGCCAGGCCAGGACTCCTGTGTTCAGTCTCTGTCCTTGGCGATGATTGTGAGGCAGATGAGGGATCTTCGGACCGTCTCTTACAAGTACACAGAGTCCTTTCCCTCAATTTCCAGAAAAGTAGCTTTGAAATTTGCATCCAAACTTCAGGGAAAAGTCCTACATGTTTCCAGGGTCTGTGTAGGAGATTTCTGCCTCTGTGAAAGTTTCTGTAGCTTTTATAGTTTGTAAAGTGAAGTGTCTGTCAGTCAGAAATTCCAGCTTATCTCCCCACATCTTGTTCTCAAGGCAAGTTTCCCTTGTCAGCAGGGATGTTTATTGCATCCCATCTCTCTCTGGTGTCAGAGAACTCCTTTACCGGATGCCTATCCGGCCTGGGTTAACTCATCCATTCATGTGAGGGGGAGAATGCCTGGAACTATAGCACCAGTTGTTGGACAGAACAGATAAGCTGTTCTGTGGTAGGGTGTCGCAGGGGGGGGTCCCGGGAGCAGGGGAATCCAGCCAGAGTCATGACTCGAACACCGATACCATTTGAGCATTGTGCTCCTGTTTTATTTTTCGGTTACATCAAGTTATACTATTTTTTTCCCCAAAGTTTACGCCCCTTTCCCATGAGAAAGCCTCTAAGCAGCGGGGGAGCTGACCAGTGTATACCTTTTCCCAAGGCTGTTCAAGGCTGCCGGCTAGCAGGTGCCTTGAAAGCCTGTCTTCAGCCTGAGGCCCCGTCAGGGGTACTTCTGCAACAGCCCTGGGATGCCCAAGCTCTCCTGGGGTATCCTATATTCCACAAGGAATCCCTCTACAGTAGGGGACAAGTCCTGCCACAAACTGTCCTGGGATGTGGTCCTGGGATTGGGAGAACCCAGGAAACTCTCAGTCTCTGGCAACAACTGCTGGCGAGTGTAAGGGATAGATACCTTTTTAAAGAAGACCTCCATGTGTGTACTAGTTTGAAAACAAACCAGTGGGAGGCACCAAGTCAGAATAACAATTTAATGGGGAAGTTTAAAGAAAAGGAAAGAAAAAAAAACTAAAAGAAAACACTGGTTCAAACTGACAGAGTCAAGATACAACCTGAGTCCCTGTTAGGCAGGGTGGTGGTAGCAGTCTGCTAGAATGGTGGCTGCAGTCCTCTGAAGCGGTGATCCTGTAGAAAAGAGGGTCTGCTCTTCCTCAGAAGGTCCAGTGGTGACTGTGTAGCTCCTGTCCTCTGGAAATCCAGTGGAAAGGCCTCCTCTCTGGTGTTCAGCCTCAGCTTATATCCACGCTGGGATGCTTGGTTCCTCCCTCTGGGTGGAGCATCTCACAATGGGGTAATGAGTCATGAGGCCAGGTGTTGATTGGGTTCATTAACAGATGATAGTCCAGAGGGAGTTATCTATGAGTCAGGTGGCCGGACAATGATGGGCCATTAACAGCAAGATAGTCTGGGGGGAGGAGGCAAGGAAACACTGCCCCACCTGATTTCAACGGCTGATGGGGATGGTAATAGAATACACTGCAACCCAGGACAATGTGCAACAAGGAAAATGGAGCACAATGGAACAAGGTATCCCATGCCTAAGGGAATTGGCTGTGCTGGAAATCATTTCTTTGTAAGACGAGAGATTTCCTAAGAGCCCAGACGGTGTCCAGTGCACATCGCAAATGTGGTTGAAATTTGCATGTCTTGGACGAGAGATATACCCCTGCTACTTAGTGTTGCTGTAATGGAGGGAAGGAGAGGACAAGGTGGGTGTATTGGTCAACAAACTAAGAATTTAGGAGACTGTCACCACCCCATTATGCACCCACGACTCATCTGTGGAAACAAAGCTGGCAGAGCATATCCAGAGCTTGAAAGAGAAAACTGAAGAGGGCCACCAGAAACTGAGAAAGGAGCTTAAGGAAGGAATTTCCCACATCTTGCCAGAACCGACAAGAGTCTCTGCCATTAGGAGCAGACGTTCACCAGCCAAGGAGAGAGGATACACTCTACAAGGTAACCTTCGGTTTTTCCTTCAGGAACATAGAGAAGACATGAGGAAGTAGGATGGAAAATCCACCTCCTCCTTAGCAGCCTGGGGATGTGAACTGAAAAGAGAAACATCTACCACAAGAACCTCATCTAGGGTCAGCGCTGCTCTCGTCTCTCGTGGACAGAACTCCAGAGAGTATAGGAATGATAATATGACCGATTGTCTTGAAGGGACCTCAGGAACATATTTACAGGAGTGTAGGTACAAAAATGCTGTTAGTGAGGATTTTCTTGTTATTTTTCTAAGTCCGTGAGAGACTTTTCTCTCTCACAGAAGAGGTAGCAAGGAATGTAAACAACCAAGCCACCTGCAACCTTGGAAAGTCTTGTTTATAGTATAGTAGAAAATATTTTGATAATGGATGTTTTAGGATTTTGGCCAATCACCCCCAATGGGTGGCTGGTCCTTTGTCCAATTAGACTATGAAGAAAAAAGTCTATAAAAGAGTTTGTAAAATAATTAAAGGAATCAATCTTGCTGCACAATTCCTGCCTGCTGGATCTTCTTCTCCTCCTCCTCCCTATGGCTGCGGGACACGGTGATATACCGTAGGAACCAGGCCTGCGGTAATATTTGGTGCTGCCCGACGTGATTCTGCACTCTCTGACGTGTCCTGCTGCTGTGAGCCAAGCTGAATTCCTCTAGAGGTACGCTGTTCCTTTTCCCTCCCCCGGGACCGGGAGGTCCGACAGAACTGAGAAATGGCGAACAGCGGCTCACAGAACGACGCTGTCGTACTGGTCTGGAAAGGTGTGTTTAGCATATTGCACACCTCCATTCCTGAAAACTCAGTTCGGGAATTATTAGACTGGGCTACTTTAAAAGAGATTTCCATGGACAGAGATACTGCCCTGGACTTTGCCTTATGGCAGGAACTTGGCTGTGTTGTCCGACACGAGCTCCCGAGTGGGGAGCCGGCAGCGTTAGAATTATAACAAACCTGGCGGTCGTTATTTATTTTGCTGACAGCCCTTGACTGACTGTGATAGCAGGGCTGGATCGCCTATCTTGGTGATGAGTGACTGAGGAATGTCCGAGGGGGGCCCCGCTGACTGGGCTTCCAGGGCAAATGATGGTGGATTCGGAAAAACCCCCCCGGCTCCACAGGCAGAGCCTGCGCCGGCTCACCCTGCACAGTCGCAGGACTCCGCAGCCCCCAGGAACCCCGTGCCGGCCGAGGCGGGGGGGTCAGGGCAGAGAGAGGGCGCACAGCCTGCCTTGCCGTTCGGCTGGACGGCGGCCACCGCTTATCCAGGGCCGCAAATCAGCGGTTTAGCAACATGTTCCCCCGGAGCGGCTCCTAGCTCGGTTCCGTATGCACCTGGATCTGGCTTTTTAGTGGGCGTAGCGCCGGGCGTGCCTGCCCCTAGACTGCCTGGGTGTGGTCCACTGCCCTCCCTGGCGCTGGACTGTTCTGCGCAGTCGCAGAACCATGCCATCGACCTTTTAATGCCGCATCTGCCTTTGCTGACAGAGTTGCCGAATCTATCCCGAAGGATGGAGGACCTGCTCAGCCTGTTAGAGTGGCGAATGCCCGAGCCCGCACCAGCCGCGCCGCCCACGCCCCCCCCCCCGCCAGACAGAGGAGACGAGGCTCCGAGCCAAGAAACGGCACGGCCAGCTGCGGAGCGGCGGGCAGGTGCGGCGGCACTGGGCGCGTCCACAGAGCACTGGCCAGAGCGTGAAAACAGCAGCAGAAGCGGCGACCGCGCCGAAAACGGCTGCTGTGCAAGAGACGAGGGCGGCGCGAAACGCGGCGCCGGCAGCGGTGCCGAGCGCAGCTGTAGCCCCAGAGTCGGCTGCAGCTTCAGTACCTGCTCGGTCGGATCTGGCCGAGACGGCCTCCCATAAAGAAACTGCTGTAAAAACTGCCGCGCAGCCAGCTGAAGTCTGTGCTCTCTGTTCTGGCTCTAGCGAACTTAGCCAAAGTGCCCCTCCTCCCCGCATATTTCTGTTCACTCCCAGCACCCCAAAGTTGCCTTTGCCTGATGATTCCTCATCAGGCAGTGAGGCAGATGAGGTTTTGGCCACAGGTCATCAGGCGGCCGTGGCCGCGCAGCGAAGAAAAAGGCTGCACTGGTCTCGCCCCTGGACCTTTCAGGACTGCACGGTAACAGTGCGTCCGACGCATTACAATCGCTTCCTAGAGTCTATTAAGATGCGAGCATTGGAGGAGGGTGACTGGAGGTTATTAGAAATCCTTGGAATGCCAAATAGATCTGAGGATTCTGGGGGTAACCGGGGAGCTGTTACACTCCATCCGCAGGCTGTGCCCGAAGTTCAGGATGGTACTGGTTCCCCAAAAGAGATCCATGCTTTCCCAGTGTATAAGGCTCTCCCAGATTGAGGAGAGCATGACAAGCATGAGGTAATTGCTTGGAAAGTTGCCCAGGACCTCCAATCCAAGGTGGCACAGTATGGGCTAGGTTCTGCTGAGGTTATGCAGATAATAAGGGTGATAAATACAGATTTGCTTTCTCCATTTGATATCAGACACTTAGGTCAAATTCTATTTCAACCTGTACAATTTACAGTTTTTGAGAAAACCTGGAGAAAGCTGGCTGGCAAGACTGCATTAGCAAATTTGCAGCTCCCTGCTGCTGATCCTAGACAGACAGCAGGAGTGGATGCTTTGATGGGGACTGGTCCCTTCTCTGATCCCAGTCTACAGGGTAACTTGCCCTCTAGCATCCTGCAGCAAGCTCAACAGGCCGGCATGGCTGCCCTGTTGAAAACCATAGAGTTGTCAGCACCCAGAAAGCGATATACTGAAATAGTTCAAGGCAAATCAGAGTCATTCCTTTCTTTTGTAGAGAAAGTCGCTGCTTCTCTCGAGAAGCAGGTTGAAGATGACGGGTTAAGGCAGTTGTTGTTGAGGCAGTTAGTGAGAGATAACGCAAACGAGGAGTGCAGAAAAATCATAGATGCCTTACCAGGGGATCCTGAGGTAACAGACATGGTCGAAGCATGCGCTAAGGTGGGATCTGGGAACCAGAGAAGGTCTGCTTTGGCTGCGTTCCTGCAGCCTGTTCACGCATCTTCTGGTCGTGAACCAAAGCAACCAAAACAGGTGAAAAAACGGAAGCGGCCTAAGCCGAGCCAAAAAGAGAACACACCGATCCCCCAGTGCAAGAGGTGTGGCAGGCCAGGGCATTGCACAGGCTACTGTAGATCCCGGACTCATGCCGATGGTCAGCCGTTGCCGGGAAACTTCCGCCGGGGTGCAAGGAGGGGGAATTGCTCTCCGATGCAGTCTCTCCCCCAGAGAGTGGCACAGGTACAGGCACAGGCCTGCCCAGCCACCCTAGAGACAGCACCCAGGGATCAGACAGCACCCACAGATCAGACGGGTTTGACGTCCACACTGCAGCCGCAGTCGTCTTAGACTCTAGCGGTATTTATAAGGTTCCCTTGGACGCATATGGACCCTTAGCCCAGGGATCCAGCGTGATGCTGGTGGGAAAACCTGACGTTGCCCATCAAGGAATCTTAGTGCACTCAGGAATTATTGATGCTGACTTTAAAGGTCAGATTTGCGCTATGGTCTCCACGCAAAAACCCCCTGTAACTATTCCTGAAAAGACCTGCCTTGCTAAATTAGTGCCTTTTAAGTCTTTTGTGTCCCCAGGATAGAGCAACAAACTCACAAAGATAATGGCAGTGGATCTACAGGACTTCCGCAGGCCTTCTGGACTGCAGACATCTCTGACCAAAGGCCACAGATGACATGTACCCTGGTCCTGCCGAACGCCCATCCACCCCGGACTCAGATTCGAGGTTTAATTGATACGGGTGCTGATGTAACTATCATCTCCTTCTCTGCATGGCCTCCCTCATGGCCTTTAGCCCCAGTGGGATCGGCCATCGCAGGATTAGGAGGAACCACACAGAGCTATTTAAGCGAACGGCCTGTGGTGGTGAACGACTCAGAGGAGCACACAGCTATGATTAGGCCTTATGTTGCTACCACTTCCCTTAACCTTTGGGGACGGGATGTGTTGGCAGCTTGGGGCATACGGATTGGGACAAATTTTTAGCAGGAGTCACTGTGTGTAAGGGCGCACAGTATCCTACACTGCCTTTGCAGTGGTTGACTAATACACCAGTCTTTGGGCTGCAGTGGCCCCTACCAAAAGAGATGCCCTCCATCAGCTAGTTCAGGAACAGTTTCAACAGGGGCACCTTGAACCTTCTACTAGCCCCCGGAACACTCCTGTTTTCGTAGTTAAGAAGAAATCAGGGAAATGGAGATTAATGCAGTAATGGAAGGTATGGGGGCATTGCAGCCTGGCATGCCCTCTCCCACCATGATTTCTACGGGGTGGGACATCCTGATCATTGATTTAAAGGATTGTTTTTTCACAATTCCTTTGCATCCTGATGACAAACCAAAATTTGCCTTTACTGTGCCTGCCATTAACAATGCTGAACCTGTTAAGAGATACCAATGGAAGGTCCTCCCTCAAGGGATGAGGAACAGCCCAATTATCTGTCAGTGGTATGTCGCCCAAGCTTTAGCCAGAGTTCGCAAGCAGTTTCCTGATGCACGCTGCTACCACTACATGGATGATATCCTGGTGGCAGCGTCCACACGGGACGAGCTGCTGAGAATACAGCCTCAGCTGCTCGCTGCTCTGCATGCCTATGGATTAGAGGTAGCTCCGGAGGAAGTTCAACAGCATCCTCCTTGGAAATATTTAGGAGTAAAAATTTTGGACCAAACTATCCAACGCCAAGAGGTGCAATTCCCAGATTTGATTAAAACCTTGAATGATGCTCAGAAGCTGTTGGGTGTCATCAATTGGTTACGACCTTATTTAGGTCTAACTGCAAAGCAACTTTCTCCTCTTTTTAATACATTAAAAGGGGATCCTGATCTGAATTCACCTCGGGAGTTGACTCCAGAAGCGCAACAAGCTCTGCAGGAGGTCCGACGGGCTGTTTCCACTCGTCAGGGTTATGGAGTGGATCCCTCCATTGCTGTCACTGTTTTCATTACTATTCCAGACCTCCATCCTACAAGTATCATTGGCCAGTGGAATGCACAATGGCCTGATCCTTTGCATATCCTAGAATGGGTCTTTTTGCCTCACCAGCCGAAAAGGACTGTGACCACAGTGTTTGAATTGGTCGCTTCTCTGATAATCAAATGCCGTAAACGGTGTTTGCAACTGATGGCTGCGGATCGTGCAGTAATTGTCATTCCGATCTCAAAGGACTACTTTGAGTGGAGCCTCATCCATAGTGCTCCTTTGCAAAGCGCGCTGCAAAACTTTTCAGGGCAGATCACTTACCATCTGCCCAGCCATAAATTACTGCAGTTGGCAAAATCGACGGTGCTTTCCTTGCGGCCGAGAAATAGCCGAGTACCGGTGCAAGGACCCACCGTCTTTACGGATGGTTCAGGGAAAACTGGGAAAGCCATTGTTACCTGGAAGGAGGGATCGGAATGGCAGGTGCTGAAGGAACACGAGTCAGGGTCTGCTCAGTTAGTTGAATTAAGGGCTGTTACCATGGCTTTTCAGCGATTCTCACAGGAACCTTTGAATTTGGTTACTGACTCTGCTTATGTAGCAGATATCACCCAACGCTTAGATTGTTCACTTCTGAAGGAGGTGAACAATGCGGCTCTGTTTCTGCTGTTGCAAACCTTGTGGTCTGCAATTCAGGCTCGAGTGCATCCATATTACATTCTGCACATTCGAAGCCACACCAATTTACCAGGGTTTCTAACAGAAGGCAATGCCAGGGCTGACATGCTGGCCAACCCTGTGTGGGTAGGGCCTCAGCCTGACAAAATTGCACAAGCCAAGGCATCGCACGGCTTCTTCCATCAAAGTGCACATACCCTGCAGAAGCAGTTTCATTTAACGCCAACCGAGGCGCGCGACATTGTCAGCGCTTGTGCTGACTGTCACGGACTCGCTGAGCCTTTGCCAGCGGGGGTAAACCCCAGAGGGCTAAAAGCCTTGCAGATTTGGCAAACGGATGTAACTCACATCCCAGAATTTGGTCGGCTGAAATATGTGCACGTGTCTATTGACACTTTCTCGTCTGCTATGTGGGCTACTGCTCACACTGGAGAGAAGGGCCGTGATGTCATTGCCCATTGGAAATTGGCTTTCTCAGTCCTGGGCGTGCCAGCTTCTGTGAAAACCGATAATGGTCCTGCCTACGCCTCGGAGAAGATGCGGCAGTTTTTACACCTATGGGGTGTAGACCATGCCTTTGGTATCCCACATTCTCCTACTGGCCAAGCCATTGTTGAACGCGCTCATGGTACCTTGAAGGGTGTTTTGGACAAACAGAAAAGGGGAATGCATGGAGAAACCCTACAGAGCTGACTAGCAAAAGCTTTGTATACAATTAATCACCTTACAGTACCACAAAATTCAAATAATCCTGTTATTCTGAATCATTTTCTCTCATTCCAGTCTGCAGGTGACACACAACTGCCCCGGGCAAAAGTCTGGGTACGGAATTTACTCACTAACCAGTGGGAAGGCCCTCATGAGCTTATCGTTTGGGGTCGTGGGTATGCTTGTGTTTCCACAGATACTGGGGTACGGTGGCTACCTTCAAAATGCGTTCGCCCTGACCTATGGCACCAGAGGCAGAACAGGCAACCTCCAAATGATGACCAGAACGCCAACCATCCAAATGGTGACCAGAATGTAGATCATCAGCCTAATGACTCTTCTGATGATGACCAGGATGTCAACCATCAGGCGGATGGTCCTTCTACAAGCAGAGACTGGGATGGTCCTTCTACAAGCAGAGACTGAACTTTAAATTTCTTGTTATGGAATCAGATAGTTAAAGCCTTAAGGACATATTTAGAATTAATAACTGATGTAGATTTCTATTTAGCATTAATAGTAGAGTTGTTATAAAACAAAAAGGGGGAATTGTAGGTACAAAAATGTTGTTAGCGAGGATTTTCTTGTTATTTTTCTAAGTCCGTGAGAGATTTTTCTCTCTCACAGAAGAGGTAGCAGGGAATGTAAACAACCAAGCCACCTGCAACCTTGGAAAGTCTTGTTTATGGTAGAGTAGAAAATATTTTGACAATGGATGTTTTAGGATTTTAGCCAATCACCCCCAAGGGATGGCTGGTCCTTTGTCCAATTAGACTATGAAGAAAAAAAGTCTATAAAAGAGTTTGTAAAATAATTAAATAAATGAATCTTGCTGCACAATTCCTGCCTGCTCGATCTTCTCCTCCTCCTCCCTATGGCTGCGGGACACGGTGATATACCGTAGGAACCAGGACTGCGGTAATACAGGAGGAGAGCAGTGTGTACCATGACCAGGATTAGAGGGGCCCTGCCTCTATCCAGGTAAAGGAAAGGGACAATTGGATCTATTGGACTGTGTGGATCTGATGGCTTGGCACATCTGACCCTCAAAGATATGCGACTTTGGTTGACACTGGTGCTCAATGTACCCTGATGCCCTCAAGGTACATGGGAGCCAAATCCATTTCTATTTCTGTGGTGACATGGGGATTCCAGCAGCTGACCGTACTGGAAGCTGAAGTGTGCTCGACTGGGAAGGAGTGGCAGAAACACCCCATTGTGACTGGTCCAGAGGCCCCATGTATCCTCGGCATAGACTATCTTAGGAGTGGGTATTTCAAAGACCCAAAAGGACATCCCTGGGCTTTTGGGATAGCTGATGTGAAGACAGAGGAAATCAGACAACTGAATACTCTGGTCTCTTAGATGACCCGTCTGCTGTGGGACTGCTGAGAGTTGAAGAACAGGTACCAATTGCCACAGAAACAGTGCACCATCAGCAATACCACACTGACCGAGACTCTGTGATTCCCATCCATAAGATGATTCATGAACTGGAGAGCCAAGGGGTAGTCAGCAAGGCTTGTTCACCCTTTAACACCCCTATATGGCCAATGCCTAAGTCCAGTGGAGAATGGAGACTGACGATGGATTACCATGGCCTGAATGAAGTCACTCCACCACTGAGTGATGCGATGTGAGTGGGAGGGGTGGAAAGAGCATCACGATCGTGTCCTTGTTGGAGCAGCTCTGGGGGATGCCGCGCAAACGCACTTGGACACACTCTGACACACCATAGTTGATGGATACTCGCAGCCACTCACATACACTGAGCCGAATAGCTTCTGCAGCATTGCCGGGGACAAAGAGGTGGGAGGGGTCCTTTGTATGGAGTTCCAAGGGGTTTATTGGGGTCCCTGCTCAAAGGGATCCAGGGACAAAGAACACAGAACACCGAGGGGTCCGGGGTTTTATCCGGAGCGGCACCGGGGGGGGAAGAACATCAGGGACTTATCATCTAGGGGCCAAGGGGTGGGGAGCACATGGGGTGACAGAACAGGGACCACTGGGGAAGGTGAGGGGTGGAACAAGGGAACTGAGAACCAGTGGGGTATCAAGGAAAGGAGAACTATCTAGAACATGGACTTAAAAGGGGTAAAAGGGGGTGGTCTTTGACCTCTGAGCCTGCCCTCCAACGGACCTCCACTGGTTTGGGGCTCTGTGGCTCCTTGGTCATTCCTGCGGTGGACTCAACCACTGCAACAACTGAGTGCTGCTGCGCCAGACATGCTCAAGCTTCAGTATGAGCTGGAGTCCAAGGCCACAAAGTGGTATGCAACCATTATATTGCCAATGCCTTTTTCTCCATTCCTTTGGCAGCAGAGTGCAGGGCCCAGTTTGCCTTCACCTGGAGGGGTGTGCAATACACCTGGAACCGGCTGCCCCAGGGGTGGAAGCACAGTCCCACCATCTGCCATGGACTGATCCAGACTGCACTGGAAAAGGGCGAGGCTCCAGAACATCTACAGTATATCCATTACATCACCGTATGGGGGATGTTGGGGTTTTAGTTTAGTCTTAGGGTTTTTTTTCTGTTAAAGGAATTTTCTCCCATATGCATGTTGCTAGGGGACAAATAGCTGTACTTAAGAAAGACAAAAAAGGGAGTGGGGCGGGCCTGGCTACTTTTTTTGTCTACACCTGGGTGTGGGGGCAGTTCGCTCTGAGCGTCCGGAGAGAGAAGCTGCAGAGAAAGGAGCTGCTGCTTCTTTCTTTTTGGCCGTTCTTCTCTTCCTGCTGGAAACAACGCCGGGACCCCAAAAGCCGCTTTCCCTGCCCTGCTGGAGGCCGAGCTGTGGCTGCCCTGCCCCACTGCTGCTGCTTCGAGCTTTCGCTACGCTGTAGCCCTGCTCGCCCTGCCTGCCTGGGCATCCGTGGGGTTCTCCCATCTGGATACATCTCGCCTGCCACCCGGGATTTGC